>NW_020897749.1:2357447-2660980 GCF_003984885.1 Neopelma chrysocephalum
TTTTAAGTTACTTACCACTATTTTGAAGGGGAACCTGTCCGATCAAGATTCAATAATTTTAAAATTAGGAACTCCTTCATATTGAGGATTAACAAACTATTGTGGTTCTAAACCCTTGTTTATCTAGAAATGTTCTCTCATGTTCCAGTAACAGTGAAAAAAGATTGTGATTTTTTTCTTTGTTTCTCTAATAGTAGTTTTAAGTACATAACATGCATTACATGATTTTCTATAATTACTACTGGCGAAACAAAGAGAATGAAGTCTGTGTTTTGCAAGTATAAGAAGATATAACCTTAAAGAATGCTTTTATTTACATTAAGATATTGGAAATCATCTTATTGTGTTGAAAATAAATTGTTGCTAGAACCTCTTTCCACTTTCACTTATTTTTCTCTTCGTCTGTTTTGCATATTTATTAACTTCTTATCAGAGATACTTTGAATATAATTTTAAAATAGGAAAATAAATATTTTCTTACTTTTTGTATCAGGATAGTCATAAAGGAGTACATTTTCTGCATGGTGTACAGGCATGCAATTTCCATTAATAATGAACCAAGCAGAAAATTTGCCCTTGAGAGGTACATGTATAGGCAATGTTAATCAGTAAAGTTGTCCAGCATTCCCAAACTACTTTCTTATCCAAAAATTATGGGATCCATAAGAATTTAATTTCACATCGAAACAGTTGGAATTCATCTGATTCAACTTATGTAAAGAAATGCCCTTGTGCAAAGTCAGGAAAGCGATGTCCTCTGCTGTATCTTCCATGGATTTTAGTGGACAGACAGACACTCCCAGTCCTCTGACATGTGCAATTTGTTCAATTCTAGAGCTTGCTCTAAGTTTCCATACATGTCCTTTTCAAGCAAGTATTAAGCCTACTATTTTTGTTGTCAGAAAACAGGCCTGGTGGTTTATTAGGGAGTTTACAAAACTTGGATCTGTCACTTCATTTGCAAACTACTTCTCTCAGGAATTCACTACGTTATATCACCACTTTCTGTGCCTAGGTAGGAGTACAAGGGTGCTTGTTTCCTTCTCTCCTTATCTAACTAGCTCCCTCTTCAAAGTTAGGCAACAATCCTGTAAATATTCATATATATATATGTATATATTTTCCACTGTAAGAAGTGTTAATAAATTCAATAGGATGTACAGTAATAAAATTGAGACTATACATTAAAATTTGAGGGATAAGGGCCTTTGATTTTCAGTGGACTGGCAAAATCTGAGAGATTTTTTCCTTTCACCTGTGTCCTTGATGGAAAATGATTTTTTTTTTTTTTTTTTTGGTGACCCACATTTGTAGGTGTCCCTTTACTGGGCTCAAATAGAAAGAAAATTTAACCAGAAATATAAGCTGCCTTTTTTTTTTTTTTAGTGACAGTGTCTCAAAACAGTTTGAAGACCTAATTCCAAAATATAGTAGTGTGTACAGTGTCTGAAGAGGTAGCTAGAGAAATCTGAAACCAGTTTATGAAGCCATGTTCTTAACCCATATTAGTCTTCTTCTCTTTCCATAGTTAATGCAGGAATGCAACCAACCTTTTCTTTGAACCTGCATTAAAAAATGGGCTTCCACTGTGCTTTGTGTGCACTTGCATTAAACTTCAGTTCTGAAAATCATGAATACTGAGTCTTTGGGAAAAAAACCTTGCCTCTACTGTTAATGGTGCTTACTTTAGTTATAACACACAAAATTTTGGGGAGGGTAATAGTTTAAAAACTTGTCTTGGTGACAAAAACACTTGATACCTTTCTTACAAACTGTGGATTCTTTGTTAGACCTCATAGTTTAATCAGTTGATATCTTGAAAGAGAACGAGGTTTCAGCTTTTTTGGAATGTTTTACACAAGTGGTAGAGGAATTAAAGCAGAAACATAGGTATTTAAGAGTGATGATTTCTTGCAAGTGTAATTCACTTGGTCAGCAAATAAAACCTTTAAAGTTTCTTAGGTGAGAAGGGTAAAAAATTTCCATATGTGTCCTTGATTTTTAGGGATAACACTCAATTTAATCTTAAAGATACCACTTCTCCGCATAACTTCTATTTTCTAGTTTTTAGACTTTTCCTTCAGAATAAAAAGAAGTAAAGCAGATTAAAAATATGCTGGTTTTGAAGTGCACTCCCTTCCTCTTACAGTGTTGCTGCTTTCCTTCAAACTCGTGTTGGCTTTGTTGAGCTGCCTTGGCTGAATCAGCAGAGGGGCAAGAAGTTGCTTGAAGAAGATTACATCAGTCTTTCTAGAGAACTCCATTATGAATAAAATGTTGATGAGATGAGTGGAATTGACATCAAACAAACCAGACTTGACCTTAAGCAGTACTTTTTTTCTGACTAAACACTTTATACCTCAAAAGCAAGCACACATTTGGAATGAGTGATGCCACTGAAGTTCTTAAATTCTGAGCTGTCCACCACTGGAGAGTCAAGCAACAACAGCAACCTCTAGGTAGCATCATTCTCAATTGTACTGAGGCTTAAGGAAAAGGCTTGGGAAAAATGACACAGTGATACTGCTTCTCTGGTAGCAGACTGGTCTGAATGCAGTATCTCCTATTTCAGTGAGTTACAGAATACTGCACATGCTCCAGTGAGTCTCAGTGAACAGAAGGGAGAACTAAAAAAGACAGGGGAATAACATTTAGCAGTTTAACTGCCTATAATCTTACCACAGTTCTAACAGATGGCTTTCATAGTGTTACTCTGCATCACTAAAAAGCTGGCATATAACCTCAGTGCAGTTAAATTCCAGTATTGCATTGAATACATGGTGTGTTCACTATGTGGGAGTGTGTATGTAAACACATTACCTGCCCGGAAGATACATCATATGAAAAGTCAGGATTGACAATTCCTGTGATAGCATCATAACTCTCTTGGTATTCAATACCAGAGTACCAGGTTAAGATGCTGTAGAAGCCCAGAAGACACATCTCAAACACCAATAGCCAGAGGGCTGCGGAGCCAGCCAAGGACTGTTGGTAACAACAGCCAGGGATTGTTGGTAATAACACACTGTGAGAAAGAGCAGGCTGTGGCTGGAGCAGGGGCCCTGTGGAGGTAGGGCAGCACCTTTCTGGGACAAACATCCCTGTTCTAGCTCCTGGAGATAAGCACAGCTCAGTACAGCACAAGCACGGGAGTGAGGTCGAGAAACGGGTGTGAACGTCAGGGAGGGGATCAAGACCACCTAAGACCCCCCAAAGCCCTTTGAATCATTTCCAGAAAGGTCTGGAAGAATGGACTGTGCAAGAGAACTAATTTGCATAGAAAATGAGAAACTTATCTCCAGCGTGGGGAGAAGTTACCTATAAAAGGGTACCCCCAACCAAGCCCAAGCTGTGCCCCCAGGACTGTATATCCCATCAGCTGGATCAAGGCTGGAACCAGGAGTACTGGGGATCTCTTTCTTTCTCTCTTCCTTCCTTCCTTTCATGCACGTGCTTTGGAGTCACTCAGTGGAGGAGAGATGGTAGTACTGGCCAACAGCTGGGAAATAGCGGGGGCAGTCACATATGTCTTAGTGCAATCACAGTAGCTGTTTAAAGCTTCCCAAAGGTGAAAGCTTTAACTTCTGTTATGGTTTCAAAAAAGGAATAGAGGCAGTGGGTAAGAGTAGATCAAAAGGCAATAGCTGTCTACCTGTCCTACAAGCAGAAAGGAAGAGTATCTCATGCTGTAATACTGTGTCTGGGACTGAGCAATTGAGACTAAGGAAGATTACACAGAGGACATGGATGACTGAAAAACAGCTCTGAAGGATATGGAGTTTAGAAAGCAACAACACATTCTTGCTACGTATTTTTTTTTAGTTAGCAATAAAAATGCATTTTTCTACTTTTTAGTTATATGTATATGTTTGACTCAGACAATATATTTAGCTACATGGAGTTAGCAGTGTATATGCATATAGGGCAGCTTAGAAAATGTATAAGGGACTTCCAGGCTCGCTGGAAGGGGTTCAAAATCTCTAAAACTGAATCAGAAAAATTAAGGAAAAGCCTTAAGGTTTCCCTTTCAAGAAATTGTGGTGGAAATGTCCCCTAGACTTTTGAAATCTAGGTGCTTCTTTCCTCCACCTTTGTTGCAAGCCACTCCTGGCAACCACCCCTGCAAAGCTGGCAGCTGTGTGGAGAGGCACAGTCACAGAATGTTACCTCCTCTGTAAGCAGCTTCCACTGGAGCCAAAGCCACTCTGACATTATGCAGACAAATCCCAACTCTGCTTTCTGTTTTAAGGGGTAACAGAGGTTGTCTTGGGAAGACAGTAATCATTTTCCATTGTTTCCTTTAAAGCTAAAACTACGTGTCCAATATTATATTCTGTTACAAAAAACTGGAGACTGAACCGAAGAGATAAAAATGTCATGGTCAGGGAAAGCTGGCAGAAAAGTTGAAGCCAAAGAGGGATTATGTAGGAGTTCAGACATGCTGTAGAAACACCAGGAGAAACACTGAAGAAGGAGATCACAAGTACTGCTGCTGCTCACATTGCCTTCCATTAATTTGTTTTCCTTTCACATTTTCTTCTCAGAATTTCCCACTTAGTTTCTGAAACACAGAAAACCATAACTACTTCTCCAAATGCCATCTTAATTTCAACCCAGTGAATTTAATTGGAAGTAGTACACAATGATTTCAAGAAGTACAGCCCAAAGTCACTGCTTATACCACTGGGGCTTGGTATATGCAGAGAATTCATTGCATGAAGCTCAGCAAAAGTTCAAGGCTAAAATCATTAGTTAGGCTGACTTGAAGAATTTGGAAACTGGTTCAGCAGTGGCCTAATTTGCATGAAACCTGCCCTGTGAAATTACAAATAGGTAGGGAATAAAATGATTTGTAAGACTAGACAATTTTCAGATTACTGGGTCACTTGAATCAAAAATATCATCTTTGTCAGAGAATTTGTAGTATAGTGAAATCACCACAAACTATAGACCAGAAGACCCAACATCACCCTCTTCTTACACGTTAAAATTCTTAAAACATAATCCTCACAATAGATGAAAACCTAAATCTAAAATATCTATTTTAAATGTTTCCGTAACTAGAAATGCCCCTAAGTAACAAAAGACTGTAACTCATTCTATTGTATTTTGCTCACGTAAAGAAGGTGCTGCCACTGTGGGAGAGGGGCTGGCGAGGATTCACAGGAGGAAAGAAGGTAGGAATAAAGAAGAATAATGCATTCATCTATAGTTAAAAATTATGTTTGATATTTTTTGATAATTCAATTGTCCCAAATGTGAGTTCTCACCTTTTGTCAACTCAATATGAGAGAGAAAATTAAAAGCATAGCTTCAAATGAAGAATAATGAAAAGAAAGCATTCATCATTCCAAACTGACTAGAAAACAGCAAGAATAAATCAGGGAAATCAAGCATTGTGGTAACTGTTTTACAGTCTTATGCTTCTTTACACCTATTATTAATTGAATGACAATTCCTGTTTATTGCAGGACATCCAGGTCTTTTGGATGCAAAATGAAAGATGCTTGTGGTAAAGGACTTTGGTATATACTGCTGAAAAGCACCTACTGATTTAAGGAATAACTTATTGCTGGGTGCAGAAATCTAATTGCTCTTCTTTCTTTCTTTCTTTCTTTTTCTTTCTTTCTTTTTCTTTCTTTCTTTCTTTCTTTCTTTCTTTCTTTCTTTCTTTCTTTCTTTCTTTCTTTCTTTCTTTCTTTCTTTCTTTCTTTCTTTCTTTCTTTCTTCTTTCTTTCTCTTTTTTGTCTTTCTTTCTTTCTTTTCTTTATTTCTGTCTTTCTTCTTTCTTTCTTTCTCTTTTTTCTCTTTCTTTCTTTCTTTCTTTCCTGTTATTTAAAACTGGTAAATGAATCTTAACTTCCAGCCAGGATTTCAGCTGCCATGGTACCTGAAATCCCAGAACACGCTGACATCCTGATCGCAGCAGAAGTGTCACAACAGGGGGCTTTTGCTCAAAGGTTTGAAATTGCTAACACACATCCTGGTGAACAAATACACCTGTGGTGACATTTATGAGTAGGATCTATGCAACATGAAAAATATCCAACTAAGTTAATAGTATGGCTGACAGAACCCGAATGGTAGTTTTAAGCCCGTGTATCTTTGATTTCATTAGGCTTAAATCTTGAAGGATTTGCCGTTCCGTAACACATTGTTTGAAGTTATCATAATTTTAGGTATTACATGAAATGTTTCTTTTTATGTTCCCCTTATTCTCCAGGCTAATTACAATAGCACTTAGGAATTTGGAAAATTTTGAATGTCTTTGGGCTGTGGAAACCAGCATGGCCCTATTTCTAGGAACCATCATGTTTCTGAGTGTGGTTCAGATGTTGCTTAGGGTAAAAGCAACTATTTGTGGCTACTGTAACCCCTGTGACAAGCACTGAAGCTATTCAAGCCCCAGTACTAGTTGTACTTGCCCTAAGCACACTGTATAGTCTATTGGTAAGAATCTTACACATTTATAGAACATCAAATTTAACTTGCAACATAATATACAGATAAGGTAATCCTCCACTCTGCTGCACGGTCATCATGTTCCAGACAACCTTCTACAGAGGCAAGAATAAAACATTAAGGATGATTTGCAGTAAAGCTACTATTAATCCATTCCTTTTATTTCACAGTCTTGAAGAATAGCTTTGCCTTGGCAAACACTTTTGCTTCTTTCGATATTTTGTTTCATTTGGATTTAGACTGTGTGTTGACTCTGCTGTTCACTCTGGATAATAGCTGTTCTCACTGAATTGGTTGTTTTGGTGTCATCCTTTTCTGCATGAGGATTTGTTGCTCTTTCTCTTCCTCTGGGGGCAGGGTCTCACTTATGGTACTCTGAAAAGTTTTTATTTTGAGGATATATCCTCCTACCCAGACTTTTAATACAACTGAGATTGCTCTGTCTCTACTAGTTTTATGTGTGAAAAGAAAATAAAGGAGGAGACAAAATTGCCTCAGTAAGTTTCACTTCCATTCCAGTTCACTGCTGAGTACTATGGCACTCCAACAACGAAGATCAACAAAGATCAGCAGTAGCAAAACTTTATGACCAGGGATAGATCTGTATCATTAAGATAAATTCACACTTTGGGTGAAATTGAGAAGCACTGGAAGATGAGTAGATACAATCTGTACACAGGCTATTACACAGTTTAACAAAAGTGCAGCAATAGATTAGGATTTGAATGACAATGAGATCAGTTTTACTCTCTTTCCCAGTAAAAAAGTGGTAACTTAAACTGTCAAAACAGAAAATGGAGGTGTGAGTTACTGATTTATGGAAAACATATTTAGGAAGTCATAAATAATGTGTTTGGAGGCAAAAGGTGAGAAGTGGATCAATTTACAAACTTTGTTGATAACTACAAGGACTATTCAGAATGAAATATCACGAACCTAAAAGAAACTTTACTTATTAGTGATTTGGCAGTAGAAAGCCCTGAAAAGACACAAAATATGTATTTTTAACTCTACCATAATCTTCATTTCAATATATAGCTAAAAAAAGGGGGGAAATTAATCAATAGCAGAGAAAAATGCCTAAATATATCAAAGGAAATGCCTTATAAAGATCAATTATTAAATAGAAAGAAAATATAGCTAACCCTGAATTTCTTCTAGGAGTTATAGCAACAAGCTATGGACTTGCTTTGGTATTTCAATATTTATTTTCAGAAATATTTCTTCTGATGTCCAATATAAGTCTGTAAATGAAAATTATTCCTTGTTGATCTTCTCCAGCTTCCTGGGAAATTATTGATTATGAACTCAAATATAGTGCCATTTCTTTATTTGAAAGCAAATTCTCCTCAAAATCTTTATTTTTTCAGGCTGAACAACCACTATTTTTTTCAGTTTTTATTCACAACCTTATGTTTTTAAGCCTACCCTCAGTGGTGGATTTGCTCAGTAGTGAAAGATTATGCTAATCTCTCTAGCCTCTGAAATTATTTTAAATCTATTGTGTAGCAACTAATATTTCTTTTTGTAGTTACTAATACTGTGTAATACATTGGGAGAGTTTGTTTAATTTAATGGGATTTTACAAGCTAGAAAATCTTCTTTAGGGCTGACATATTAATCTATTTTCTTAAATCTAGGAAGTGTAGGGGTTAAATTTAAAATTCAGTAGAGATGAAAACTCTGAAACGTAATTATACAACATCGGAATTCCAATTCTGTACATTTCCCAACTTTTGCAAAGTTTTAAGCTTCTACAATTTTGGAAAATAGGATTGTAAGAGTCTTTTCTGCAGGAGGAAACTAACCAAACTAGCTTGGTCTGGGATTTCCTTTTTCCCCAGAGTGTACTATGCATTTTGCAGTCAATGACATAGCAGTGCACAGGTGAAAGTATTATTTCTGCCTTCAGCGCTTACTTTTTGTACAATGTGTAGAACAACAGAAACAAAATGTAAGGAGCACATGCATGGAGAGAGAATGAGGTTTACCAAACCACAGGATGCACAAAGTGCTTAAGTTCTAGACATTTTCATGAATTGAATGTTGATGCTGTGGCAAATATCAATTTTTACAGTACAAATTCATGTCACTGGGCATTTTTACTGTCTTCCCAAATATTTGAGAAATTGTAGATGTACTGGGAAATCTGCTGATTATTTTTCCTTTCATCTTGCTTCATGTCTGCTGTCTCTTTCCTAAAACATTTTTGAAGTGTGTGATTCCCTCTTGCTTTTTTTTACTAGTGCAGGTTCAGTACGTGCATAGCAAATATGATATTTTTTAGGGAGCGCTATGAATTTTTTGTTATATTGCTGACTTGTGAATTCATAGTTTGGAATTTTGTCAGTTGTGACTTTTGCTCTGTGCAGTCCTTTCAGTACCTCGTGTGCTTTCTCCTGGAACAGTAAGAAAAAAATCCCCTTCTTCTGCAGATGAGATGCAAAGGGCATTTACAAGAATCAGCAGCTGCCAAATGCCATGCTGCAGGTTGGCAGGCTGCTTCTCTAATCCAGCTTCATTTGCCAGGGCATCACTTGTTCAACTTATACACTGAATATAGTAACTTGAACACCAATCACCCAGCTTTTAGTAGTGGCTGCAATATTCCTGCTATAAGAACATTATTAAGACATTTAGACATATAAAAAATCAGTTTCTTTTCTGTATTTGCTTTCCTGTGGCTGTCACCGACATGATTGATTTTGACTCGCTCAGGTTTCTTCTCCTGATTTGTATTTTGCACAGGAAACACTTCTTCTTTGTTCCTTTTTGGTCAGAAGGAGCGGGTGCGACGTAGTCCGGCTGCAGTTTATTCCGCAGAGATCCCCGGAGTGCTCCAGACCTTCATCACACCTGCAAGTTTCTTTGGTGTAGCCCTCAATTTTGGTCAGCTCCTGTAACTTTCCAACACTCAGTGTTTTCCCTGCCCTGATGGTGTTTGCATTATGCATGTCTGCCCTGCATCCCGTGTGTGCACAGCCGGCCTCGCCCGACCCCTGGCCTGCCGTGTCACAGTTCTTGCCAAGCTCCATCTGTGTCGCCCCGAAGGAAAGCTGTTGAATTGTGCACCTGCACCTATTTTGAATATCTGAAGCCATTTTGCTGCTCCAGCAAATATTATGGCATAATCTGAGTCCTTTTTTTTTTTTTCCTAGTAGATGTTATTCTGAAAATCGATCACATTGGGCCTTTTTTGAGAAATGAGTCACAGTAATGCTGTCCTGTATCATCGAGTACACCGGTGGTGTAGTTTGAGTTTCAGACTTAACTGCATTAAGCTTTGGTTGATGAAAGCACCACCACTCTCCTGCTCTTACCTGCCTGTTGATACAATTCTGAGCAATCTCAGCTCTGCCGGGTGTTCTGGCAGTGCCTCTGCCATGTTCTCTCCACTGTACAGGTCTTTGGTAGGATGTCAGTCTTCACAGTTGTCTGTGGGTTGGGACTGAATTATATTTCTTGGCAAATAGCATCCCTCGATATTCCGTTTTTTTCTGGAACATTTGCTTATCTACCTTCTTGTTTTCAGGTAGGAACTTGTTTTCTTTCAATTCCATAGAGATCCATTCATTAATCACTTGTTAATTATCATTGATTAATCAATGATAATTAAGCAGGTCATAACATGCTTTTAAATATTAATCATTCGCATACATGAATATTTAGTCTTTTATTAATATCCAGAGTAGATCTGTGGTCTTTCCTGTTAACTCGTATAACTTGTACAGCGTCTTTCTCTAAAACATAAACATATTCATAACTTGAAATAATTTATCATTCTCTTTTTAATCCATTCTGTGCCAATTCCTCTTTGAGCATCGATATTTTTGGAGTGAAACTGCTTCCTTTCTTCTTTCCTCCTGTGCTGTTTAACAGTTTTGGTCTCGGTTGCCTACCCAGAGCTCAACTCCAGCGGTCCAGCTTTCTCCCTTTCCCCTTTTCCCCTTTTCAACTTCTAGGGAAGGCATGCTGAGACGTATATATTTGGCTGTTGCTTTTGAAACAGTACAGTGTTAACATTTAGGCAGTAAACTTTCACACCAAATACACCTTCCTTCTTTTTGCTGCCTTGAAGAGTACTTTTGCCACAGAGAACTTCTCAAGATAAATTTGCTGTTTCTTTAATGATATTTTCATACTTAAAATCAATAACAATCCATACAGTGCTATTCCTTCCTCTCTGCACTCCTAGACCTGCAGCAGTGTATGTTCTTTTTCTTCTGAATCTTTTGACCTTCATATTATAATATTGGATCTCAGTGATTGAAAATCCTATTTTATATTTAAAATTATAGAATGTATACTGTCGTACACCTTCTTGGAACTGTTGAAGCTCTTGGCATACGGCTAGGTCTAGTGAGGATACACTGACATTTCTGCTTTAGGGAAAAGCATTTGTTCTTCCAACACTTTGTCAAACTCTCTAGCTATCATGCTATACATAGAACAATTTAATTTATTCCTATAGCTTTTTTGTTCCTTGTTACTCCTTGAAGCTTGTTCCCCCACTGATGGAACTTCTGCAGCACCTTGTTACTCATCTTGTAACTTTCCCTTTTGCCCTTTCTGCTTATGTCAGAACCAGTTCCAAGATCCCGGCTTTGATCCTTTCGTTACCGAGACTCCAGGAGAAATCACTGCACAGGATTTGCAACAAATCCCTCTATAATTTGTTTTTGTCTGGTAGGCTTGTGTGATTTATGTACAATGCTGTTCTCTTCCTACTCCTGCTGTCATCACCTGCCTTAATGCATGGCTATGACGATGGATGCTATTATTAGTCTCTTAGGCTTGCATAGTATGGAACCATTACTTTCTCTGTGGAGGAAAGGGAGCTGAATGAATCAAACATATGGGTTTTGGAGGAAGAGGTCTATGAGTCACAGTACTTTATTCTTCTGTCTTTAACTTCTTAGCCCCTCTCCTTCCCTCAGTGTAAACTATCTTAAAAAAATTCCGTGCTGCTTTTCCTCCCAAGTTCTGTGATACAAAACGTCTCTTTAAATAGTTCAAACAGTTGCTTCCAAGATTCTATTTGTTAAAAATCAAACTCTAAATCTTAATCCGTGTAAGTTACTCTTATCTAAAGATAACAGCTCTAAATAGTTTATCAATTCTGCTGTGTCTGGCTTCTTGTGTGGCTTTTTTCTTTTTAACCGATAAATTCCTTTAGAGTGAACTTCCTTGCATGGATGACACTTTTTAATTCTGAAATGATAGAAATACAAAATATATTTTATCTAAACATGCTATGTATAATATTATAGAACAGTATATATACTATATGGTATGTAATACTATATAGTATATACCATATACTATTACATAACATATAATTAATATCTAATCTATAATCTATAATCTATAATCTATAATCTATAATCTATAATCTATAATCTATAATCTATAATCTATAATATATAATATATAATATATAATATATAATATATAATATATAATATATAATATATAATATATAATATATAATATATGGAGGGAGTCGTCTACCTGAGACTTAAAAATAGGAATATACCATTTTATTAATAATACTGTAATTCTCATCATATAAGTAGTTTTTGTCTTGTGCCTGTTTAATTCTACATTAGTAAGATCATAT
The DNA here is from genome assembly GCF_003984885.1 of Neopelma chrysocephalum. Lineage (NCBI taxonomy): Eukaryota > Metazoa > Chordata > Aves > Passeriformes > Pipridae > Neopelma > Neopelma chrysocephalum. The sequence continues at coordinate 2,369,530 of NW_020897749.1, forward strand.
TGTGCAATAACAGAAGTGACAATGTCCATTAAAGAACATATTATTGGCAATTCTTTCACAACTTCTGGAGTTTCTCATATCCAATGCTAATGAAAATTTGTCTCAGTTGTCAATGTTAAGACAGATATCTAAAAGGTCAATGAGTCAAACCCAAAAAAACCCCAAACATTTTGGAATGCATTTGAAAAAAAGACAACATGTCTAGGAGATTATATAAAGAATCAGACATTTGCTTTGAGATATTTCAGCATATTTAGATTGGCATTCATTGTAATTGCAAGATTCAGCATATTCAGATAGGAAAGCTCACACAATCAATTATTGTTAGTTTGAAGGGGCAAAGAATTTGTTTAGGGCAAGTTCTTTTGGAAGACAGTGGTAGGTGTAAAACTGGTTCTTGAATGAGGAAACACTCCTCATCTGCAAAGCACATCCATGTAACTCCGTGGGATAATGGCCAGTGGACTCAAGTACCGGGGCAGGACAAGCCAATGGGAAGACATACATGGTCATAGCAACAACCCAGAAAGAATAGAGGAGCTCAGGTGTGGGCTGTGGGAGTGGTGGAGAACAAAGCAAAGAGAGCAAACTTAGGGGGAAAAATTGCGGAGAGTTACTCCTGGAAGAGATTAGCTCTGCTTCTTTGGGCAATATGCTAGAGAAAAAAATGGTGGTGTAACATGCTCCAGATTCCACATTTATTGCATTCTGGTAATGGGAGTAGTTGTTCCAATGGACGTAAAGTTTTTTTTTCTTTTCCATCTTTTTATAATTCTCTTGATTAGATTGGTTATTTAGGTAATACAAAGGTAATTATGAATCATTCTGTTATAACTGGATTACAGATTACCTAAAATGACTACTCATAATGCCTACTAATTTTATTATTAGTTTGAATCGATTATTCTTGTACTTGGAGAGTGTTGTCTTTAAAGACCTGCAAATTTTTGAGCTCCTCTGCTCTTCAGAGCTGTCTTCCACAGGATTCCACCTGCTAGTTTTCTGAGTAAGGTGTTGGCAGCTACAGCCAACTGCATGGTTTCCTCATTCTGCACTTTGCTTCCTATGTGCTTTCTCAACTATTTGTTGTTTATCAGTTTTGTGTGTGTATGTCTTTTAATTTTGAGCAAAAATGCATGAGTTTTTTGCCGCAAAATGACAAATTACTCGAACTTGATGGTGGGAAGCACCATTAGTGAAGTCAAATACTTTCACCAGCAAAGCACAGCTGTCTAGGGTGCCTACATTTTTACTAGCTTATTTTTAAACCTCCTGAATTTGCTACAACAAAGTTCCTTGGTCTTATATATTTCTTTTATTTTCCTCTCAATACTTTCATTCTCCAGTGGAAGCAAAACCCTACTTTTCCTAAGGAACAACAATCACTCCTCCATCCTACTTATCTCTGAATACTTTCTGGCATCAGAAACCCGAAGCTTAAGAACTTACTTTTGTAATAATAAAACAATGTAACAGAACTAGAGAGTAAACATAATTTGCAGTCCAATGTCATTGCCTTTTCCTGAAATCAATTTTGCCAATGCAACTAATGACTTGGCAAAATAAGGGGATTCCATGAGCCTGCAATTCATTATTATGTATTGAACAGATGTAAAAAGTTCATGGCGACTTAGTTTGCTAAGGTTTATATCTAGTAGGTAGGCCTTTTAAAAAAAAAACTAAGTAGCTGAATCCGAGAAACAACAGATTGTTCCTGGCCCTGATGAATACCCACAGGAATGAAGAAGGCAAAAAGGGATCTGTTGCCACCTGTGTGCATGACACCACTTCAGGCTGTTCTTTGTTCTTGTTCCCCTTTGATGTTATGGTTGGTTTGACATATAGGGAAGAGCTCACTAAAATACCAAGGTGTGAGAGTACAAGCACACCAGCTCAAGAGCACTGGGAACTCCTGCAGAAACCAGGAAGGCTCAGTGTGTTTTCCCACAAGAAAATGCCATTCTCTACCCCCTCCGGTGCAGGCCAGTGCCACAATCTGCCTTTCTACTTTTAATTCTGGATAAGTAATTTTCTGTCCCTCCTGATGCTTGTGCCTTGCGTGTGTGTATTCCGTGCACTGCCGCCCTCGGATTTCGGCTCTGTGGGTGATGATTTGCCACCACAGGCTGTTGTACATTCTGTAAAACACACTGGTACTGATGAAAGGGAAAAAGGGCATCCAGGTGAATTGCCAGAAGCAGCCCTCAGGTTTCATGAGCCTCCTGAAAATAAGATAGGGAGAAGAATATCCTTTCATCCCTCGTATCACAATGTTCCTATACCTGAAACTACTAAGGTTACATTTTTTCAATGTAAGTTTCTTTTTGTCCGAATCTAGCTGTTAATTAGGTGAGTATTGTGCGAATTCCATTAAATAAGAAACACCATTTTTGCCAAATTCTACAATTACAATCCTCCTTACCTAAATGTTGAACTGTTTGAACACAAATGGTTTTCATGCAGTATAAGAGACTCTCCAGTGGGTGAATATCTAAATGCTTAGATAAACTTGAAAATGTATACAAGTGTTTATTCCAATTATGTTCCTAAATAGATTTTTCAAGGCAAGAAAACTAGATAGAATTCTATCCTGGGCAGAATTCACAATGGAGAAAAGTTTGTTTCAAACTTAGATATGTAACTAAATTGTCCAAACAAACTGCAACTCAAAACCCAGACATTACAATAAATATAGCAAGGAGAAAGTGTTTTGTCACCTGGAGAATATTTCAAATGTTGATTCCTCAGGAGGATTTATCTCTGATACTTCTAATACACTGTCAAACATAAAATTTGGTTAAAATTTTGCTTATCTAATTGAAAGATTATTCATCTGTTTTCCCTATCCTCTGAAGTAGTATTTTACTGGGATGACTTCAATTCCATTTTTGCAAATTGTTATGTAGGTGGGAAATACTTGCTCAGGTAAGCAATGCTTTTTGATTTAAATGGAAATATCTTGCTTGGCTAAATGACTGCATGGCTAGACCAATTGTTCCTCCATTTCCTTAGTCTTTTATTCTGCCTGCAAATCATCAAACATGCATCTGTTCACTCCAAAATGATTACAGAAAGAAAAAAGTTTCATTCTTCAAACTTGCTGACACAGATTTTATCTGATAGACCATTCTCTGGTTCAGTGGGATTTCCAAATTTATGAAAATTCAGTATAAAGTCAAGTCCTGAGGATTAAAGTCTTTAGTAAAAGCAAAAAAACCCACACCTTGTGGGTCTCTAATAAGGGCTTAATCAGTGTGTGAATGACTTTCTTTTAATTAATCTATGTACCCTGAATTTAAAATATTTTCTGTTTTCCCTCCTGTCCCCTTTCTTAGTCTTTCTGGATTGTCTTGGGTGATCAGACCTTGCCAGGGCTGCATAAGTCGTCATGACAGCAGAAAAATGCTTCAAAGATAAGCCCTAAGCCCTTCAGAACACATTGATGTGAGCAGCAATAAAGGTGGCCTGGTAAGAAGGGGAAAATTGCTGGGAAAAAGAAAAGATCTCCTGAAAAATACTGCCTGTCAGCCTGGATGTTGGAGCCGAGGAAGGAGCTCTGTGATCCAGAAACTTCCTTGAAAAGTGCAGCCAGCATCTTTGAAATACAACGGGGGGGGGAATCTAGAAGCCAGAGGCACCCTGAGGTACCACTGAGAGGTACAAAACCAAGGGACTGCAACAAAAACTTGTCATCTGAGAAGGTGGTAAATAGTCTGCAAAAATCAAATCTCTCTGAAATAACAGAAAACATCATCACCTGTTGGCTGTTACAGGTGCAAAACCAAAATTAGCAGCATCTATTGGCTGGTCAAAGTAGTACATCCCACAATCACGTTGTAAAAAGGACTTAATTTTTTTCCCAAATGGAGTCTCTTTGTCTGAGAATATCTCAGGTTGCACATAACTTTCCCTAGAAAGGTTGAATTCTTCTCAGGGGCTTTCTGGGAGAGTTTGGACTCTCTCCAAGGATACCCAGACAACTTCAGGCTCTGTGATGCAGATCATCTCATAGGGGACACTCTGTTATCTTATTTTTCCTCCTTTGGGCCCACTTTTAGGGTCAGTTCAGTTTATCATCCCACCTCTGAGACATTTGGATTCCCCTCTGGGATCAGTTCGTTCTCCCCTTTGGGAGGGTTTGGTCCCTTCCGAAATCTAATTTACTTGATATCAGTTTATCTCAAACAGGTAATATTTATCTTGTATTTTTTAATAGATAATTCTATACATTTCTGTATTTATCTCCATATAAGTAATCTATTACATCTGCTGTTATGTTGTTGATAAATTGCTTCACTGATGATAAGTTTATCCTGTAATGGTATATGATGACTGGGCTGTTGCTGTCACTGGTTCTTGATATACAATTGATTGCTGCTTTTACTGATTATTCCTATATGTTTGATTGATGTTGTATTATTGCTGGTAGTGATTTGTAATAGCTAGAGATATATTTACTTTGCTAGCACTGGTATCCTTGCCACTGGTGATTTCTGTGGTATTTTTGGTAATCTGTAATAGAGAAATTACAGGATAAAGCTTCTGCATCCTGGTTTATTACAGAATCTTATGAACTTGTAGTAGTGATCTCTATACCCACAGACTGGGTGACACTTCAGGTCATGACAGTTGTGCATGATTCCTTGCCTGTTTATATGATTTTTTTTTTTTAATTCAGACTCAAATTCATTATTTTTTAAAACGAGACATATTTACTTATTTTAATGAATAAGATTTTTTTTTTTGGGGGGGATTCCTAAAAACATAATTAATTTATTTTCTCCATTAACAAGGCATTTCCTTTTGGTGCTTTTTTAAGTATGTAAAAGAAATTACGATGAGATTATTAATAGCATTATACAACTCAGATTACAAAGGGCATTTCTAGACATAGTACTGGGAATGAAAACTAGAGGAGACATATCTAAGCAGCATTACTTTTCAGAACTTGTGTTGCGAGGCTCTTGGGAGATTACATTTCCTTTTCCATTACACTTGAACTCTGTCAGTTTTCACAAGAATATTTTCATATCTAATGATTTCTTTTGCCTATGAGAGGAAACCAGCAAACCTTCTTTTGTGGGTGTATTTTTTCTTTCTTTTAATTGCTCTAATCTCCACTTTTATGTGAAGGAAAAATGAAATTACCTGCAAGTCCTCACCAATAGCCATGTTAATATTAATACTTATTTTTCAGCCTAGAACTGTAGGACTCACTGTGACTGCAACCTGCTTATTCTACTTAACTCTGATTGGCTCCACTTTCTGGCTTTTTCAGTTTTTTTCTGACTGCTGTGGACACACCTTCAGCTATGACCTTCCTGTAGTCATTTTCAAATTTTTATTTTAGGCAAATAACTGAGGAGGTACAAGTAATAAATACTATGACTCTCTGATTTGAAGTAGAGAGGGTATATTACTAGAAACTTGTGAACAATTTTTTCAAGTAAGGATGAAATTTAGCACAAAGATATGCCTTTTCATGGGTGAGTGAAAACCTCCCACCAAGCAGGTTTTCTGGAAAAGTAATACAAGACTTATTCAGGGTCAAACAGATAACTTCATACCTAGTCTCAATTCTCTTAGGTGTTCAAAAGAATTCTCTTTATGAAGGCCTTTGTGGGGAAGAAAAGACTAGAAATTAAATCAGAAAAGTTCTCAAGATGTATGTTTTCAGAAGCTCCTTTAAAAAATATACCTGCTGGGTTGGAGAAAAATAGTTAATATTCTAGCATCTCTTATCCTGCTGTCATTTAGTGCCTTGAGAGTGTTATTATTCTTTCACATATTCTTTATCTCTGTATCTTCTCTGACTTGGATTTACAACACTGAAATGGAAAGCATTTAAAATATGATCTCATGTCAGCTGAAAAGTCTGAAGAGAAGATGTGATCATATCACAATGAGTTAGTCTAGCAAATCAGGAGGACAATAACCAAGAAAAAAGCATTTTCCAGTGACAATTGTTCTTTTATTTTGAAATATTTTTACCTACTAACATTAATGACCTAAGTGAAAAGTAAAACTTCAAATGCTACCTCATACCTAAGAAATCAGATTTCAATTCAAAAGATAGGAAAAAAGGGGAATTTATCTAATTCCTGATATTTAAAAAAAAACCCCAAATTCAAAGCCAGAGGCAAGCTTCTGCAGATAATCTTGGTTTATTGTCGTTGAAGGGCTATGCTAATAATCATATAAAGGGATAGTTAATTTTTTTCTATTTATTTGAATCACTTTTTCCTGAAATTAGGTAATGTATTTTGTGAAGGTGGATATTTCTCTCTACAAGGCTTGAGCTGAAAGTTCTGTTGAAAAGCACTTGACTAACAGCTGTGGAAAGCATTTAATTACTACATTTCACTCAAATACCTGACATTTTGGGTTCTTTTGTACACGGTCCTATTTGATTCTGTTCTGAGTGAGTCTCAGGTCTGCTCTGGGGTAACCACCTATATCTCAAGAATTATAGGGTTTCTATGTATAAGTTTTAATCAACCTGCATTTTGCTAGTGAAGGCAAAGTACTGCATGATTCTAAGATGAACTGCCCTACAGTCTTTGGCTTTATCAAAGAACAGGCAAATTGGTCGCAGGTTTTGCCTTTTATAAATTTTTTTAGAGAAACAGAGAATTAATATGGGCCACAAAAGACGTGTTATAAGACTGTCCTGGTTAATACTGTTGTGGTTTAATTTTGAGTTAGTTTATTTGAAATGCCATTTTAGTGAGAATCAACAGGATCTAATATTAAAAAATATCTTCCCACAAAGAAGGATGAGTCGACTACCAAAGACTATTCTGTGTGATTCAGATGCTCTGGATACATGTGGTATACTCTATCAATGTAGATTTATTTCTTACACATATAAGCTTTTTTTTTTCACCATTTCATTAAACAAATTCTTTCTCATAATAAGCATAGTAGTCTTTCCACATCCGTGGATATGGATTCTATCTTTATTTGATCCACACAGCTTTTACAAATAAATCACAACTTCTAAATTAAGAAAGGAGTAGTTTAACATTGCTTGTTTATATGCAGGCAGATATACCTTATCTGTGATTTATATATTTTTTTTTTAATATAATGTTTTTTATAAGCCCTGGAGATATCAACATTAATTTTGTTGTTGTTACACTCCTGGATAATCTGTTCTGTTGACATACAATGTTCAGGGTTTTTTTCCCTTATTGAAGTCTGTTGTTTAGTTTTGCTATCACTAAAGCTTTTTATCATCTATCCTGCTCATTCAGCTGCAAGGTTCAATCCCTGTCCATCTAGTTTCCTTAATGCCCCATGCCTTTACTTGCCTGAAACTCCTATAATACAACTTCCTATTTTTATGTAGTCACATCATCTATTTTTAGCTTAGAAAGGTAACAGCTGATTGTGTGTGGATGAACATTTATAGCTTATTTTGGGTTATGATATAGTGCTTAGAATTTAGAAAAATGAAAAGTCATGGAAGTGCAAAAGTAAAGCAAAACAGGAAAATTTGATGAAATAATATAATATGCAAAAAATATAGCCAAGATTTCGAATAAATTTCCTTTTCTAAGAAGTTAAATAAAATGGACTTAGCTCCTGATTTGTCTTGATCTTCTGCACAGAGGGATCTAGGAGAATAGGAAACTTCTTCACCTGACTGTGCAGGGACTAGCTTAGCACTGGGCCCTGTGATACAGGAGTAGGTACCTGTCATGGAGTCATTCTTTCTTCCATCTCTGAGAGGATGGAAAAGCCTAGTCTCTAACCCCTGGAATCATATAGACCAGAACAGCTGACCTGACAAGGAAGAGAGAGGTCAAGCAGCACTGGGATACACAATGGTGTTAATGGAGGAAATCCTCTTGTACTGGGATGAAACTATAGCTTGTGGATAGTCTTTTCAGAGTCTTTGAGGTCCTCTGGGCTCTGAGTTGCTGACAGCTGATTCCAGAAACAATATTCCCTTCCACACTTCTCAGGACAAGGCATTAGTTCAAAGTACCAGTTATTCAAGTAGGTAAAATAGACGTTGCATCCATGAAATGATCTCTATTTCTAAGAAAGAAATGTAACCAAGCAAAGAGGCAGTTGTGTCACCACTACACCTGTTTAATCTACAGTGGTCTAGATAAAGTACTTCTGAAATGAAGTACTGCATGGCAAAAATAGGGAAGGTTCAATCAGGTGCTCAACTTACAACGCCGATTTTTGGAAAGCAGGAGACTGACCTGAGCTTGCAGACATGCACACGGCTGCGTCTGTGCACACAAATCTGGTGTTTGTACAAGAAACCATTCCATATATGCATATCTTCATAAGTCAGTCTGCAAGAATGTGTTCCTTAAAGCCATTCTCCAAAATACAGGTTCTTGCAGAGAATGACATTTTCTAGTATTTTTTTTCAAGATAAACATTTGCTTAAGGTCCTTCGCTAAAATTGACTTTAAAAAATTTTGTGGTGGGATTGTCACTGTGACTAGATTCTGACTTTACTCCAAAACCAAACCAGAAAGTAGTAGGTTGGGAAAATGAACTTTGTCATCTGACAACACAGAAAAGGAAAATAATTTTTACTGGCATTTCTAAAAGGGAAAATTTTATTTTTTTTCACTGTCTTTATGACAAATGTATATTTAATCGTATGCCTTGATTCATAACAATCTTTCAGATATCTTTGCTGTCAGGATGTTTTGTAACAGCCAGATTATCTCCTACCAGATTTCACCCTTAATTTCAGTGGAAATCACTGCTGGCTGTTCTTCCTTTTCTTCCCAGAAAATTATGTCTGCAAAGTACTGAGAGTTTTATACTTGGCTAAAGAGGCAAGAGCTTTGCTATACTGTCATCATGATTATTCAGATGACCAGAAATGGTTAACACTAGAGATTGAATAGTTGTCCCAGATTAGTCCTCCGAGTTCTTAGGTTGAATTTAATGTAAAATCTAAAAGAGCTTTTAGGTAGGAACTCTTAATTGTTGGCATCTTTAAGAGATTAGGTTATGTTTTTTGAGCTCACCCTTGACCTCTGTAGAGGTTTTTGGGCCCCTCTGCCTCTGTAGTGCTTCCAATCTGAAAAACCCAGTGCTGAAAACCTGAGGAAGATGATGTTGCTATTTGAATATTTTATCTTCTTCTAAAGCTCTTCTGTCTGATATCAGATCATGCTATTTTTATGTAGTATTCTATTAATGAAAAATAAATGTTATGGTATTTGTGAAAAATAGATATAAAAATTCCTATTACTTTAGCTTTTAGCTGTTCAAAATTTCTCTTCCCATTATATCTAAGCTGATCAGGTTAATTAAAAAATGAGTAAGATCCAATACTTTGAATTTCTTTGCTGCCCACTATATCCTAACAAGAGAAATTACTGCATTTTGTATCATAATGGCTTTTGTTATTGTTCAGGTGGTAAAGGACATGTACAAGAATGGCCACATAAATGTGACTTGTCATTTAACTCTTGAACTAAAATATCATCAACTACAGAGATTGCACCACACAAAAAAGCAAAATAGAGTACCAGGAAGGACCTGATACATGGGATGTGTCTTTTACATGACAACAGGGATTTACACTCAGTAGACTTCTTGAGAAAGCACCTTGCAGGTAGAACATGCTGTCCTGGGCTATTGACAATCTTCCCCTTTCCCAGTTATAATAAATGCTTGGGTTTTTTTCATGCAGTATTGTGCTGGCTGTGCTCCTGTTAATGCTGCTTAGGGTGCTGGAGGCTTTTTTGGCTGCCAGGGCATGCTGCTGGCTCATGTTGAGCCTGCTGCCTAGAATCCCCTAAAGTCTCTTTTTCTATCCTTTTTTACATTTTTAGATGCCGTGATTTGGAGTAAATTCTGTCCAGAACAGTTTAAGGAGCCTAAAGCTGCACTGTGAAAAGGAATCACTAAAAAAAAAAAGTAACATGGAGATCAGTATTTCTGTACATCCCATGAGATTTCCTTCTGGTACTGATTTTTCTGGAGTCATTTCATTGTCTGACACAGAAGACAAAAAGACAGCTTTTTATTACCCTGGAGAATGATGATTTTCCTACCTGTTGGACTGAATTGGGCCACATTCCCATGATCTCTGTAAGTTTTGCATTTATTAGGAAATCCCATTTGTGCTGTCTCCTGGCATGAGACAGGGATAGGTCATTTAAGATCAAGATGCCTAAAAGAATATGTATTGGCAGAAAGAAGGGCAGTTAAAAGCAAAAGGGAAAGTCTCATCACCCTTATGCTTATGGTTGCTTATAGATCCAAAGTTTAAAGCATCGAGTAAATGAACAGTGCTCTGAGAAAAAGTTCTTAAACCCCAACTGAACAACCCTCCTGCACACCCAAATAAGCAAAACTGTACCTGCCCTAAATAGCTACTAAATAAAACCAGTAAAGAGCTTGTGATGCTAACACCAACTAACTTGATGGGAAACACATAGTTCTTGTGATCAGTGTTGAATTTCCAGCATTTTTGAAGGACAGTAATATCTCATAATTTCCTTTTTTTCTTTCCTTTGACTTTCATGTTGATATGTAATAAATGTCCAAGTCTCGTTTAAAAATCAGTTGCTTCCTTTCCTCAAATCTCTCAGAAGCATGACAGCACATATCTATTTCACATCACAGTACTGCAAAAAAAAAATGACACTCAAGATCCTTCCCACAAGAGACAAATTGTAAATAGAATTGGAGCTTACTCTGAACTGCTTGGAAGAGCAAAACTGGCAGTGAAGTGAGTATTAATTTGCACTACTTTGACCTTGAGGCATCACCCCTTAGAGGCATAAACAGTGAAAAGTAGATGGCCAAAAAAAAAGGCAATATAAGAGTTGGTGAAGTATCGAAGGAAGTTTAGTATATTTTTCTACTAGATGTTTTAAACACTTCCTTTAATAACACTTGAAGAAATATAGTCTAGAAATTTCATCATAGGCTTTCAATGGAATAATGCCCATTAAAAAATTATTTTATATTTAATTTCTAGTTTATTTTTCTGATTATTATTAGCATTATGATACAAATTATATGTTGCCCTCATTACCTATTTTATGGTTCTCCTAAAAAACACTTCATTGATTCCACATAAAGAACCAAAATCTGAACTAAGTGGCTTTTCACCACCCAGGTTGGTAATTTAATGTGAAAGAAGCAAGGTTACATATCCCTTCTCACAGTTTTTTCACAGTTTCAGAGCATTAAGATGCACAGAGGAACACAAGATATATTCTCATGCAAAATTACTTGTCTTAAGCTGACCACTATCTTCACCAAATATAATAATAATTCATAATTCTACTCTGTGGCTGCTCATTTGTTTATTCTCCCTTAAAACAAAAAGCCAGTAGCTAATGAAGCACACACTGGATAGAAAAAACTGAAGACTGAAGTCCCATTTGTTCTGTACTTGGTATAGAAGGATACACATGAAGGACCAAAAGGAAAGATGTTTATCTCTTCATTTAGCCATCCATTCTCATGCTACTCCCCTTTCTACCCTTTTTCTGATATGCTCAAGGAGCTCAGTCTTTGTTTTTAAGTTCAGCACTTATGTCTGAAGGACATAATGAGATTTTTTTGAAACATGCTGCAAATGAGATGGCAGTTTCTCAGTTGTAGTCCATGAAAACTATTATTGCAGATTGATTGTCAACTTTTTTCTCATAAAAGGTTTTATCTCACAGTGTGATCTTCTCCCCCCTTCATAGACTTGAATTTAAAAATAAACTGAAATTTATAACAGTTGTTATTTTATTTTTCTCTTAGCACAAGGCTGACATTTGGACAAAAATGACTTTTCACTCCTTCTTTCATTTTTTTCCTAAAATTTCATTTTTGCTACTGCATATTTCTGAAGAGTATATATTAATTGTTTGTTTCTTCTTCTTCCACAATATTCCTTCCTTTCAATACTTTTTTATCAGCTCTTTTGGAGATATCAAGAAAACAATGTTGCATAGATCTTTATTTTGCTATACTCAATTATTTGAAAATAAAAGTCAACCTACTTGTACTGACAGGTTTTGCTGGTCATTTTATTTAACGGAGCCTTGGGCTATTCAACCATTTACAATTCTAGCTGAAGGCAGCTTGGGGCATTTTCATCTGCCAGGCAATAATCACTGTTACCTTATTTTGTGCTACATGTTATCCAGGACAAATGTGTTGACTTTGTTAATATGGAAAACCTCAAATGTTATTAGGCCTTCTAAACTGTTTAAAAAAAAAAAGTGAATACAAATAAAACAGTTGTCCAACTATCACACTCAATATTCTTTTGAATTATTTTGCGATAACATTCACATTTCGATTAAATAGGTATGATCTAGAAAAATACTCCTGGAAAGACTTTCAAGTTGCACCCCTAGACCCATGCTGCGTAGAGAGGATTCTGTCAGCTAGAAGCACAAAAACTGCAATAATCAGGCCTTAGTTCCAAACCAGTAATGAAGGCAACTGATTTTCACAAGTTGGCAGGAGTGCGTTAAATACCTCAAAGACAGAAACACATACTAAATCTTCGGTGCCAACAAACAAGCTTTTGTTCCTTCCTTTATGTTATACTGATCTTTTAAGAGATGGTTTGTTTGCAAGCAAATGTCTGTGAGACGTTTTGATTTGCTACAGGCTTCCAGAGGAAAGAGTCTAGAGACAAAAAGGGTAACTTTAGTTACAGTGATCTGCGCAACGCTGCAGCCAGGCCCTCGATGGTGTTGGAATGACACATTTATATCTGTATCTCTGAGTACCTTTTCACTCCACTATAATCTGTTGCCATTTCAGATGTTTGAGACCATATGCTCCTTATTTTAGGAGAATGTGGGCATCTGAGTATGATAGTGTGCAGCCATGCCACATCCAATGTGTGTTGTTCCTGTTGCATCCATAAGGTCTGTGGAACAGCACGGAACATGCCACGTATTCAGCTGCTCTGAAAGTTCCAGCTCTTAGTTTGGAATAAATCAGCAACCTGGGTACTCTTTTCTGGACAGTTAATATTTATTCCATTAGTAGGTAAATCATGTTTTATTGTTATTTTCATAGTTTACCCTGTTCACAAATCTGACACTAAGGAGAGATACATTCAAGGAGATATTAAATAAAAACTTGATCCAGCAATCAGCACAGTCAATCAGATGTTTTTAAGAAGCAGTGAATTTTGCTCTGAAACAACACCCTTCTCTTAATACACTGCTATAATTGTGCCTGCTGTTACAGACATTTATTTTGCTGGTGTTAAGAACAGTCTGTATAATTGAAATTGGACCATTAGTACTGAAAACGAAACAAAGAAACTTATAAACGAAACAGACGGGAAGACCATCTTGTACCCGTGTTGAGATCTGGTTGGGTATGGAAGATATATTTATGTAACTGAGTAGATAATGTTCTGCATCCCACAGTGAGAGCATGAAACAAGCAATTTTACTGACAATTCTGTGAGGCTGCATTTGTTCTAAATCCTGCAGATACATAATATCAGCACAATAACAAACTTTCATGAAGCCTAATCCTGAATAACAGAAGTGATTATAATGTTCTTACTATGTATGCTTATGTAATTTGTTTAGTAACAGAGCTGTAGCAACACATTTTGAAGTTTCTCCACAACCTCTTCTTTACTTTTTGTCCCATATTTAGTACAACTCTGGTCAGTAAGGTACAGAACATTGAAACTTGTCCTGGCGAGGAGACTGACACACTGCAGTTGTAGAAAAGGTAGTGAACTGTGACAAGAGTCAAGAAAGCCTAATTCCCATTATCATTGATTTACCAACAGTGTTTCTGGTGCTATTATGTCCCTAAATTAATCCATCTGAAAGTAGGCTTCCTTGATAGAGCTCTATGAAAAAAGTTTGAAGTATTTACTCTTCTCCAGAGATGCTCATGTATTTGAATTAGTGCAATGTAGGAAAGGAACCTTATGTTTCCTGATTCCCTTTTGGACCCAAGCTCCTTGGAAGGTGGCAGCCCCAAGGCTTCCAAATCCCAACTTCATTTGGAGCTACTTGCATAACTCCTTCAAATTCCCCTTGAAATCTTTGTCTAATGAATTCCTTCCATGTAGTTGCCTTTCTCTTGATCCTTTCAGGATCCAAATTTTAAATATCAAAAGTGACCTCTTTTTTTTCCACATGAAACAATGATACACTTTAAAAATCTGATGACGTTTTTTATTTCATTTTGAAGTATAAAAATGAGCACCTCTTTGGAACACAGGAAAAAGAAACAAAAGAGGTCTAAAACTGTTTTCTCCCATGGAAGGTTTGAGTTTTGATAAAAATAGGCTTTTCTGAGACAATTTAATTCTGAAAAAATTACAAAGGTTTCCCTAATATAGTAATCTTCACAATTATTTAACAGAAATTAATAATATCATCATTGTCTACAGCATCTCTCTTATAAGGAGAGACTGCAAAGATTGAGCCTGTTCAGTCTAGGGAGAGAAGACTGAAAGGGGATCTCATCAATACATACAAATATCTCCAAGGCAGGTGCCAAGAGGAGTGTGCCAGACTCTTCTCAGTGGTGCCCAGCAACAGGATGAGGAGCAATGACCATAAACTAAACCACAAGAATTTCCACTTCAACATGAGGAAGAACTTCTTTACATTGAGGGTGCCACTGGAACAGGCTGCCCAGAGAGGTCATGGAGTCTCCCTCTCTGGAGACATTCAAAACTCACCTGGACATGTTGCTGTGTCACCTGCTCTGGGTGATCCTGCCTTGGCAGGTGGGTTGGACTGGATGATCTCTTCAAAATTGTTATTTGCTTTTCTGAATTCTAAGCACATTCCTTAGAGAGAAAAAATAAAAATACATATTAAGAAAAAGCTCACATTTGTGTAGAGGCAAAAACATAAGTCATCAACCTTGCCACCAAGCAACCCAGTTGCCTTTTTCATCCTGCTCACAGAAACATATTCTTATCTACTGTCTGGAAATCACAGTAGTGGTCAGAGTTGTTGGAACCAAACATTGGTTTTGTATAACTTAATGCTGCCTGTTCTAGTAGTAAAATGTTAAAAGTAATTATGGGAATAATCTGGTCTTTCATTATCATCAAAATAAACATCCAATTATTGTTAATTCTAAGAGCCATCTATCTAAAGCTTTATATATATATATTATATATACATATATATATATTCTTTTTTTTACCAGGGGTTTTTCTTCTATGTTGATCCAGATGCTTTAGATTTTTTAAACACATTCAGACTTCCAAGATGACCTGAAACAGTGCAGTGGAACATGGCTCTCACACACAAATATTTCTGAAGAATGCCAATTTCTTTATCATGACTGGCTGGAGTCACACCCGTAACAAAATACAGTGGCTTGCTGTACCTTCAGGTTTGTTTCTAATCGTATGTGCTGCCTGCAGATTCTGATCTGTGTCCTTAGACTCACTTAAGATGACAAAACTTTGATCTCAGATATCCTTTCTGCCAGAAACACCCTCTGTGGAGTTTTCAAAGTGTGCTTCTTCTTGAAGATTTATGTTTTGAGATATAATTGAAGATCTGCAGGAATCACCTTCTTCCTGTTGGGAAGGATGCACAGAGCTCTTTCATTGTTTCCTAGATCTTTCTTACATTCTCTTGTGCCATTTCTGCCAGCTTGATTTCAAGGAGGATTTCTCTGTGTGATGCTCTGTGACTTGTACATGGGGCATAAACTGTCAGTTTTCTTAATTACTGTGGTCAGTTTACTTTACATCAGGAAGAATCTGTCTTCACATTTGATTTTCTAATTAAAATTAATACAGCAAATTCAGACATGCTGTGAGTAAATATTGTATATTAATATCACTGGACATATTAGGCCTGATGATGAACCAGAGTTGTTTTGGCTTGGCAGAAGGTTAACACAAAAAAAATTCAGAACTCTTTGTATTGCTGCTGTTGGTAAAACTGCTCAGTGCCTAATAAAGAAATGCTCTCATCAGTTTAGTGAGAAATTAAGGGTTAAAGAAGCCTGACTTACTATTATACGTATAATTTTTACTCTATGACATATGTATCTCAAGTCTAACAGCTAGCTTCACAGTTGGATACTTTTTGTAAAAGCAGCTGAAAATAATTCTTAGTGTAACTGATAAATCTGTTCCTGATCAGGCAAACTTAAGCACTGCATTCTTCCTCTCCAGTGGCCAAAATCCACCCTGAGTAGTAATCCTTTCTTTATAAGAGGAGATATCAAATCCTCTCCTGCTGTTCTCCATTGAGAGAGAGCTGTAGGCAGCCTCCTGCATCCCATAGATGATACAAGATCTCAAATTGTAATTTCTGAAGGCTTTTGATGAAATGCATTACTCGGATTTCCCTGTACATCCTTTGGATTGTTCTCTCATCTCTCATTCCTTTTCTTGCACAAATTATGAGTTGTGCACATTTTCTATCATCTAATTAAGAAAATTCTCCTCAAACATTTTCTCTCTTTCTTCTGTAAAATGTCATTGCTACTTACGGAACATGGGTTCAGCACAGGAGCTCTAGGTTCTCAAATGGCACATATTTCTGCTGCTGAGAGGATTTCTCACATAGCATGTTCTGGAAATACTTTAGAAGCAATTTGGAACAACAAAGCTTTTTACATCCTTCTGATCTCATTAATTTTTAACAAAAGTAAAAGAAAACATAACTGCTCTTTAATGTCAGGCAGGCAAACAGCCCTGACACTGCAGCCTGGGAAGAATCAACATTGCTTTCCAAAAGGCCTGTATTTTGACTAGTCACTCCAGTTCTCAGAAATCAGAGCAGAGATTCTTGGCACAAATATTTAATATTAAGGTTAAGTTTATGGCCAGGTCCTTTATTCACCTGTGACAAGGAGGAGAAAGATGAACACATCACAAAGAAGCATAGATGTGATGCACACAAAGCAGATGTCAGTGAAACTGTGGAGGAAAACATCTTCTGTGCTTGCTATGATGAAAGAAAAGAAAAGCCAACTAACCATCACTCCCAAAAATTAAGGTATAATTATCTTTTGTGTGTGTTAAAATATAGCTCTTTTTGTATCACTGCATCACTTCCCAAGTTTATGTGGAAGTTAAGATTTTCTAACATCAAAAGAAAGCATATGTTTAGATAAAAGTAAAATCAATAAACTCACAAGTCAGAATAAAGAAAAAGTTCTTATCTGTTTTTTTTTTTTCCCAGTTCCTTCTCTTATAGGACTTGAAAGTTCAATAATATTTAAAAAAATAATATGGAGTTGTGTTATTGTTTTCTAAATAGCTGCCAAATATAAAAATCCTGTCTTGTTTTTTCCTAGCAGAGAATCATTACAGCTGCAGCAAATCAAATGTCTCGGGGAATTTAAGTTTTCCTTACTCTGCCATGCATAGAAGAAATTTGATTCTTATGCTGACGTTCTAATAATTATACTGATAATGTAACAGCTCGCTGAGTTACCTTCATGAATTTCAAGACATTTCATTTTTTAGAGACAGGTAAAGAAAGCTCGTGGTGGATACCTGCTAGGTAGTGAATGCTTTCTGGAAAATTAGAGGAATGAACAGGGAGATTGCGCTGGAACTAGACAAGAACTTGCAGCTGTGGGGGCGTCAGTCCTAATTTATGAAAAAGACAAAAAGAATCAAGTCATATTTTTAACGAGGTTAAGCCTTACACTAGGGCACTTTCAAAATCAGAATGCTCCTAATAAACTGGGTTTTTCTGGCCATCAGTGATCTCTGGGAAGGGATTTCAATCTTCAGTTCCTTTTCTACTGGTGACGGGTGAAGAACACCCTTTTGTAGCTGATTTCATCTGTCACTTCAATCTTCTTCTCCTCCTTTGAAGTCAGAATTATCTAATTCCTCAGTTAAATCAAATGTCAGTTTCTGTTTTTATTTTAAAAGAATTGTATAAGACACACTGCACATTCAGTGCTTCAGCAGAGTGTTTATTTTTTTTGTTTCATTGATTTTGCAGACAGTTTTCTCTTCCCTTCAATGTCCCTTTTCTCTTTGAGATGCCAACTGTGCTGCAGTGTTGGGTTTTTTTTTTCACAATGCCAAAATAGTATCTCAGCAAGCTTTAGATGTGCACTTTATTATAAGAGGGAAATGTCTCTCTGTCATGCATGTGATTTTGGTTTGTTTTGTTTTTAGAAGGATAATGCTGCTTGGGGAACAGAGGTCAGGCCAAATATATCACATCAAACCTTCAGGTTCCAGAGACAATGCCTTGTCTTTGACTTTCAGGTGAAAATGGTCTGTTAATTGAATGCAAAACTGAAATGCCAAATAAAAAATGCTTCTTCGAGGAGCTATAGACTATGGGGCTGGATTTCTGCAATGAAGATGCAGTATTAACAGAAATATCACTACGCAAAACCCCAAACTGCTCTTTACTGTGCTTTTTATTACACAATGAACACTCCCTCATTCTTTGGAACTGTTGTTTCTTGGGTGCTTATCTACCGTATCCTGTGATTCAGAAATCACTGGATGAATCATTAACTTCACAAAGGCCTTTTTCATGTCACCTTAAGTACAAGAGTTCTTAAACCACAAACAAAGGTTATCATCCCTGGTCTCACAATTTCCTGAACTAACAACTGAACCTGTGGGGCATGTTGCTAATGAGAAAATCGAATAGAAGCTTCAGTGTTACTGAATTGGGTTGAAAATGTGATTTCAGTCCCTCAAAAACTTTACTTCTCCCTCTTTTTGGATATGTACTGGTACACTAATCCAAGAATAACTTTGCTCAGGCCTGTAATTCACAGTAGGATACTCTCAGGGGTGTGTTTGGGACCTAGACAAGTTTGGACAGGCTGTCCCAAATATCCTTCCAGTTTTAAAGGAATGTGGTGGGTTGACCTTGGCTGGACACTGGGTCCCCACCAAAGCCATTTTATCATTTCCCCTCCTCACCTGGGGTTGATACTGGAGTGTTTTAGTTTTTAAATCATAAGAAACAATAGCAGATCACCCACCTGGTACTGGATAAAGATAATTTTCTGAGTCTTAAACATCAGAGACAACGTTTTAGTTAAATCCAACTACAAATGTTGTTGTACGAGGACCGTGAAGGATCTGTCAGTCTCTTGACATTTAACTTACATCTCCATTTTAAATTAGTGACTTTACCAAAGACTTGTATTCAAATCCAAAAAGTTAGTGATAGTCAGCTAATAATCTGGGTCTGTGGTTGGGTATTAGAATGCTATCAAAGTGGATGAAAAAACTTGACAGGCTGAAAGAGTTGAGGTTGTTCAGCCTGGAGAAGAGAGGGCTCCAGGGAGACCATATAGCAGCATCCCAGTACCTAAAGGGGGCTGCAAAAGCATTGGAGAGGAGGTTTTTATGAGGGCATATAGTGACAGGACAAGAGGGAATGGCTTTAAGATGAAGGAGAGTAGGTTTAGGTTAGATCTAAGGAAGAAATTCTTTACTGTGAGGGTAGTGAAGCACTGGAACAGAAGCACTGGTTTCCCAGTGAAATTGTGGATGCTGCATCCCTGGGAGTGTTGAAGGCCAATTTGGATGGGGCCCTGAGCAACCTGGTCTAGTGGAAGGTGTCCCTGACAACGGCACGGGAGTTGGAACTAGATGGTCTTTAAGGTCCCTTCTAACTCAAACTCAAACAGTTCTATGACTCCATGATAAATGCTGCCTGTATGATTCCACATACTAGATATTATGCTATGAGATGATTGATACATTTCTTAATATCTAAAAATATTCTTTTTGAGATATGCAAGTGATGGAAGTGAAGTGACATCTCTTCAACAGATGTAACCAGCCCCCAACTTATGGCTTCAACTAAGAGTCCTTCTGAGGAGATGTCTTGATCTAAACTAATTTCAAAATTAATGATGAAATACAGTGAAGTGTCTTCTTCAGTGAGAATAAAATGGTGCTTTGCCATAAAAACCCTACAATGTGTTCACTACACTTCTAGGACTCTGACTCCTGCTGCTAAATTTTTTTTTTTTTGCATTTTCAGATCAAGGGAGCGTAAGAAAATGGCCTTGCAAAAAGCACAGGATATAACTCAGGAAGATGCTGCTACTTTGGGTGCAAGTCCTTAGAACTGTGACCAGTAGAATAAAAATGGCATTGTTACTTTAATGGGATAATCATGTAGATGTCTTTTTATATGGAAAGTCTCTTTGGTTTTAGTCGACTTGTGGAAAGTACTTTTCCCAGAAAAGCTTATCTAACACCCGTTGAGCTAAATTGAAAAATTACTATTGATCTGAATGAGAATGAGATCAGCCCCACGCTGGGAAAAATGACACACACACATATATATATATATATATATACATATAATAGTTAATGCAGGAAAGTAATTAGTTCCTTGCTTGATACTTTGATATAAATTTAGCAATTAATCACCAAAAATTAATGATAATTTCTAGAATTCTATTCTATCTTACATTTTAAAGTGATTTCTTAGTTTGTCTGTATGTATCACACACTATCTATTTTTTTTCATGAAATGAAATAATTCTGCAGAATGTTATTTCTCCTTGAGGTACTTTAAGGATTACATTAATCACATTAAAAGTTAAAAATACAAGGAATTGTAAGCCTCATTAAAAGAAATATTATTGTACTTGGAGCAAAGGCATAGTGTACCACATACAAAAGGACATGGTCTTAAACAAATATAAGATGTTGCAAAGGTGACCAGAGGAAGGTACTGGTATGACTTGGAATGTCTAAGTAGTCATGGTTAGTCCAAAACCAGCTGTATCTCTGTATCTCCCTGGTTAACAGCAACCTTCTAATGCAATAAACATTACTGTGCTGATTGAAAATTAACTTGTTGAAGAAGCTTTTGATTGTTGGGGAGGTAATCACTTCTAAAGAACACAATCTTCCTGTGTCTAGCTTTCCAAAATGGAATAAAATTAGTTACTGGAAGGAAAACTAAACCACAAAAAGTTTGGCAAGGCATAAATCATCGCTGAATGCAAATGATCTTTTATTTTTCATGGTGCTTCCTAGGTTTGAGTGCCATTTATGGATTATGTTGGGCCTGGAAAAGGAAAGGGAAAGTCTGTGTAGTAGGAGCTGGATGTCTTCAGATCTGAGGGGTTTCTCATTCTGGTAGAATTCCATGGGCACATGGGGAATGGGGCCTCCTGTCTTCTGCATGTGCTGAGCAGATAGGGAACAGATTGTGCTGGTGGTGGAGAAATCTCCTTCATAATCTCACTTATGAGCTGTGACCAGCCAACACCAGCACCGTGTTCCAACAACCGAGCAAGACAAAGGTGGATTGGGAAGGCCTGTATTAGCTGCCTTATTGTCACCTATGTGAGTGACTTTTAAATCACGGCTGGTTTCATCTGACTGCTACACCAATCACAACAGTCGTATGAGGGGAAAAAACATGAAAGCATGGAAAATTTCAAGGAACTGAGCGCTCAAAACCATTTCAAGTTTTGTCTAAAACTGAAACTCTTTCATGACAGCGGTAGTGAGGAAAAAGGCAAGTTTTATGGGATTGTGTAAATTATTTACTTGTATCTAGCGGACAAGAAAACTCATTTGAAACTTCAGCTGAAGGAGAAGCAGAGCACTTTGCAAGAATGAAGTTTTTCTCAGCTGGACACTGTTACCAGCAAGCTGACTTACAGGAAGCTTTGACATCCAGTCTAATCAGATTAACCCAGAGGAAAGATGAGTCCTGAAATCCTAACACTGACAAATTGCAGATATGTGCTGATGAAAGCCACTCACACTTGCTCTTTGCTGATCTTCTTGCTCAATATGGTACATGACAATGAAGATCAAGAGCAGAGACAAAAACACACAAATCACAGATTGTGGAGGCATAAAAAGCTATTGTACCTTTCAGCATCTTCTCATTGTCAACACATCCACCTCTTGAGGTGTGTGAGATGTCTTGAGATATCTATTTTCACCTTAGGTAAGTTGCCAAGTGTATGTAAAATGAACAGTGCAGCCATGTCCATCTGGACACCATGCACACAGTTTGGAAGGTACTTCTTTAAAAAAAACCTCACAAACAAACAACAAAGTGCAAGAACTCCATTGAGGGATTACACCATCTATTTTGCAGGTTTTCTCCTGGCTGTGTGCTGGAATTAAATCTTTTTGATGGATTAGATTGGTCTCTGCACACTGATGAAAGTGAAATTGCAGTAAATACCCAGACATATCTTGTTTTAATTGGTAGGTTGCATAGCCTGTGATACAAACAAGGCAGGAGCTCTGTTGTCCATCTTTTGGCAAATTGGGTGCTATGTCTGTGCCAGTAACACCAGACATGGTGCTGCACCAGAGGGCAAGTGACAAGACACAACTTACATCCCTTCGGCTCTTTTCCCCCCCTAAAATAGGGTTGTCTTGCATATGCTGCCTCCAAAGATCCTGAATACATCCCCCATGCTTAGCTGCCCAAGTCAAGGTCAATCTTGCTTGCCTGCTGCCTGCTCAAGGGCTGTTAAGTGGCTCCTTGACCCTGAGATTACCTCAGTTGGTTAGAACATGGTGCTAATAACACCAAGTTTGTGGGTTTGATCCCCGTATGAACTTAGGACTCAATGATCCTGGTGGGTCCCTTCGACCTCAGAGTATTCTGTGATTCCAGACTTGGTTCAGAGTGCTGTGTGAAAGAGCTGCTGCCCCTCATTTCCCTTGGGGGCTGTACT
The DNA here is from genome assembly GCF_003984885.1 of Neopelma chrysocephalum. Classification (NCBI taxonomy): domain Eukaryota; kingdom Metazoa; phylum Chordata; class Aves; order Passeriformes; family Pipridae; genus Neopelma; species Neopelma chrysocephalum. Next base: position 2,392,165 of record NW_020897749.1, read on the forward strand.
TGAAGTCCAAGCCCTTGTTGCTGGTCTGTCCCTGCCCCACTGGCTCGACAGCCTTGACCTGGGACCTTCCTCATCCCTGTGGGCTTGTCTGACCCACACTGAGCTGTTGGCTGGCCCTGGACACTCGCATCAGACCCACTCTGCTCCTCTTGCTGGGGTGCTCCCAGATGGCTCCTCGCTGCTCAGATCCCTGTCCTCCCAGACCTGCCCTTCTGTCCTGCAGGTCTCCTGGCTCCCCTTCCTCCGTGGAGCAGCTGGTGTGGCACACATGGTGAAATTATAGCCCTTATTTACACATTCAAACCCCACGATTTTCCTAGTTTTACGTCGCAGTTTACGCAAAATATCCGGCTAGAATTTATTTTCCGTAATATCTCATAAAAATAATGCCAGCAGGTAATTTTCTTAGCAACACGCCATTAAAATAAATATCAGATTTCAGTAGGGATTTTATGTTTTTCCTGTTTCAAAGTAATCTGAAAAATGTTCTTGTTTTACTCTGCATATGGAAATTAGATTGAACTTTCTCCTTTACTATGTAAAATATAACCTGCAATCTCTTGTAAGCTTTCTAGCTGATATCAATGCCACTGCTTCAAGATATAGAAACTGAAGATAGAGAGGCTTTACATAACATTTTTTCACATATATTTTAATACATATAACTTTTCTGTCTTCAACAACTAGTTTCTGTTACGAGGAAATAAACTGTTTTTTCCAAGGTCATATGGTATCCAGAAGAGTCCAGTTATATCACAGGTTTTATAATATGTTTTTAATTTTTCAGGCATATTTCTGCTAAAGACCCAGAGGGGTTTGTTCGTTGCTTTACACTGTTTAAAATTTGAATGGCTAATTAGGACAAAATATCGTTCTTGACAACATCTCTGGATGGGACAAGTACCAGAGAACTAGTATGCAATAAAAAGAACAAGGGTTTCATTGTTGGTAAAATGGCTGCAAAGAGACATATGCTTTTTACTATGTTTTTTTTTTATTTTTTTTTGGGGGGGATTTTTTTGGGTTTTTTTTTTTTTTTTTACTTCTCATTGATTTCAGCTAAAAAAAAAAAAGAAAAGTCAATGGCCTGGGGAAATTTTAAAGAAGAGCTAAGACAACGATTAAAGAAGTGAGAAAAAAAGCTTACAATGAAAGAACCAAGGAATATAATTTACATCTTTTATGAAACAGAAGTTTAATAGCAATTTTATTTAAAAAATTATTCAGACATAGTTGTATAACACGTGCCTTGCTTGTTGTCTTCTAGACTTTAAGTAAAGCTGTTGGCCTAAATTTATATTTTTATATGAACAATGTAAAGAATGCCAGAGAACCTTTTTGACCACTGGAATGTCAGCTGACTATGCTATTTGTAGCATGCCCCTACCATGGTTCTGGTCCAGTCCATCCAGCATCCTCCTGAGTGATCCCCAGGCACAGCTCAAGCATCATCTTGGACTAGGGAACGTTCTTAAATGACCCTTTGGATGCATCAAGACTGTTGTGGAGGGGGAGAGTCTTTAAAATGTGCTGCAGGGGCTATTCCATTCCAGTTGACCCTAATGTCAAAGAAGAGTTTCAAGGATTCATAAATTACTAATACTAAAAGTTTGCACTGTAAAGGCCTCAGACCTGAAAAGTCTTCAGATGAGCTGTCCGTGTTTGACCCTCTTCTGTTTTTACCATATCATTGTATACCTAGTGATGAGTTAAAAACTGACTTCAGCTAGTATGTTGTTTGTGTACCAGAATTAGTAACCAGAATTAGTCTTCATTTGGCATCACAAACAGAAAATTTAGAATGTCAGGATGTATTTGATTTATTTTTTTTTAACATTAAGACTACCTCTTACAGTGCTCCAAAGATGCATCATATTTATCTCTGGATCAGAGCTGAAGATCCTACAGTCACAAAGTAGAGATATGCTCTTTCTTTCCAGGTCTTTGGAAATGCACAAAAATAAGTATATTTTGCAAGTTTTTTCAGGCATTGAATACAATACGTGAATTCTTTGTTCAATGAAGTGAGACCAACACAAACCTTCTTTAATTTTTGATAGTGCAGAGGAAATACTGCCATTCCCCTAAAATGAATCTGATCAAATTAGGATTCCATTGTTAATAAGGCTAAATGTTAAAGAAATACTGGGATTTTGCCTAAATAGTCAAATAAGATAAGCACTGCATTCCTAGCTTGTCTATAAGGCACACTGCTCGAGGTTGAAAACAGCAGCATTGTATCTCATGTCTTGATTTAATTAAACATGCACCTACCCTCAGGAACACTGACTCCATTTAACTCCAGTATATTTTTGTGTGATACAATGACAGAACTGCAGCCACCAGAAAAGCACTATAAGGAAAAAAAAAAATCAATTTTCAGTACTGTGTACTAAAAGTGCTACTTTTTTTTTTTTAATAAAAATAACTTTTGATTTATAAAAACAATGGTTTAAAGGTATTTAAACCATGAGATAGGAATTCTTGTTTTCCCAAACAGTGTGCTGGGATACCTGTCCCTTGATTTGTGACCACTTAGGAGTGATAATGTAGTAATTATTTAATTGTATAAAACCAAATTCTTCAGCTACAATGCTTAAACAGGCCACGTTTAAATTGCAACATTGCAATTGTCGGGTAAAACCTGTGGAATCTGGTAAAAGCACAGGAGTTCACTGATGATAAGTGCTCCTGAGCTGCTCTCTCTGCACGCCAAGCTGACACCATGCTGTACTGCTAGGATGAAAAAAGAGTCTCAAAAAATGATTGTAACAAGCTATTTTGGAAGTAACAATATTTCGCTAGAATTAAACTGATGTGATATCATTATTTATTCTGTTTGAACAGAACTGATGGTATCTGCTCATTACTTTGCCAGACTTGATTTATCTCAGCTTTTATCTCTTAGGTGATTATTAGGATGGCTAATATTAATATATATTAAATTATGTATAGTTACACCACACAAGTGGATTTGATAATCAAAATACATGTTGATATTTCACCAACACTTACAAGTGCTATTATCAGAAGGCTTTTGAAATTTGTGAGGTTTGGAAAAAAAAGTGTCATTACTTTTTGAAACGTCAAAATTCGCTCTTTTCCCAAGAGTTCGTGGTTTAACAAACATTTTATAGCAACTTGTATTTCTAATAGAAAGTTTTACATGAAAAAAATGCTTAATTACCGTTTTAAAACACTTGCATTTTTACCATTTGCAGCTCAATAGTCATTCAGGCATCCTTTGATACTTTTATAGTGCACTTTTGACTGCATATCTTTGAAATGTTTAAAAAAGAAGCAAACACAAGGAGCAAAATGCGTATTGTGACACGCGGTCACAGCGTCGCTGTTAACAGCGCAAGGAAATCAATTTTTCTCTCGACGAAAGCGATAGAATACGCTACGAAAAAGGTAACAGTGACTCTCCCTCAGGGGATAAATCACAGCTGCGGTGATGCAGACCCTATTAATTTGTCTACAGGAAACTCCTCTTGTTCTGTCACGCTGCGGGGGAGCAGGCAGGTTTTATGCGGCTCCCGGAGCAGCCGTGCGTGCATTACGAGGAGCTGCCCCATCGTTAGGGAAGTCAAAGATTCAGATTCATGCTCCGGAGATCTCCACGCGATGGAGATCCCAGAAGGGATGCACCGGGAGGAGGCGGCCACCATCAGGAGGGCACAGGGCGGGCAGAGACCCTGCTCTCCCTCCCCAACCTCCACATCCCTGGGGATGGGGACTGGAATCACAAATATGCACATCCTCATCTCCTGCTTTGCTCCTGGAGGCTCTGAAAGGGGAGGAGGAGCCCGGTCTGTAATCACAAACATGTTTAAGGAGTGAAGCTTAAAGGGTTCAGCCCTGGGCAACCACACTCCTCATCTTCTTCGGGTGCGGGACCAGAAGGGTGTCTGAGGTACCGCGGGTACTGCCCAAGGAGCCAGAGAAAAGTTCAAGAAGGCGCCCATTAAACCAGCTCTGAGCAAAACTGATAGATTTACAATTTGCTTGCTTTGTTCCTATCGTTTCATCCATCAGCATGTGAATTACATCAATTCAGGCTCCTGAGGCCTCATTCTCATTTGTAAGAAGGGCACTTCACATCACTCTGGTAATATAAAGAGGCGTTAAAATGGGAATAATTTATATTTACATTATTTTTATGGCTCTGTTGCTATTAGAAGGGTGTAAAGAGGCATTAAGAGAAACCACTATCAGGCTCCTTAGGGTCTTTATTTCCAGGGATTACAATTCAGAGCCTAAATGACTGAGGGATTGTAAGTGAGCACATCTAAGGAAGGCATCTGTGTCATAAGGTACATATTAGAAAGGCCAGGAAAAAGTACTAGTTTAAATCTACTAAACTCATAACATAGGGACATAAGATCTGATGGAGTAATGCAATTGTTAACCTTTTTCACAAAACTATATTGAATAAAATGTTGCTATCATCAAAAGTCTGTTTGCCACTCTACATGATGTAAATAAATTTGAGATAAAGATATTGCCTACTGGAAGTATATTCATTTAATCACAATACCACAGAAATCTCCAAAAAGTTGCCAAGGATTTATAATAGACACAAAATTAATGAATTTGGAGACTGAACACTCTTCCTGCTGACGTGGGATGTACAGATGGAATAATGTTGGAAAAGCCTATGCTCCTTTTATGTAACTTCTGAATATTTGTACAAATCCAGTATACTTCCAAAAGCTATTTATATCTAAAAAAACCAAAACATTGATAAAAGTGGCCTAATTGTGCACCTTGTTTTTTTGCAAGTAATATCTCAGCATTGAGAATGAATTTCCAGATCTTAACCACTACTAAAATCTGTGAACTCTTCAGTTATTTCCATATTGTTGGCAACCTGTCACAGAAAATAAAGAACAAAAATTTTTATGAACACCAAACACTTTTACCTATAACTTGTAGTGTTTGGTGACATAAAAAAGCATTAGTAAAACAGAATTAGGGAAATAAAGTAAAAGAAAATCCACTTGTTCCTGGAGCTTATTCATATCCTTTCCCTCAGTATCTGCTATTCATTTTCTCTCAGTATGTTTTACACTTATAGGGCCAAAATTTTCATTGCTTGTGGATAGTCTTTCTCCAGCCTGTTTAGGTCACTTTGCAATTTACTGTCTATTTATGTTTGTCTTCTGTCCTTCCAGTTTCAATGGCATCCATATGATTAAGACAGAAAGAAACAAGGGGAAAACAAAACAAAACAAAAGGTAAAATTAGCAAGACACACATAAGAGCTCAGTGTTCATAGTTTGGTTGAATAAAAATCTCCAAAACAAACACACAGAAAATCCCCTTCTGAAATCCTCAAAATAACTGGACTTTGATTTAGCTTCGTGAGCAGTCACTGAACACTGATAAATCTCCTTTCTCATCAAAAGGACTCATCTTCTGACTGTATTGGTCCATGGATCATACCAATAATTCCTGAACCATAATTAAACCATGTAAAAAACTCCACCAGTCTGTGCAGTGTCTGTGCAACACACTCATGCACCTGTGAAACAGCAACTGAAAAAGTTTTGACACTTTTAAAAAATGTTTCTGATGACGTATGCACAGTTTTCAGTCATATGGAGGCTAATAAATGTCTGCATTCAAATCACTTTCACAAACCATTTCTATAACAAATGAAGCCTGCTGGGAGAGTATAAAAAGGGATAAGCCAGCCTCTGCTGGTGCTAGGACTGTGAAAACTTGGCTCCTCACAGCTGCCTTCCAGAAGGGATAGCCTGGGTGAGTTCTGTGCATTTAGGTTTTTGCAACATGGGTTATTTACTGCGCCCTGATGACCTTTGTCTGTGGGACTGTTGATAGTGGCTCACCTGTGGGAGCCCAAGAGAGCTATTCTTTCTCCAGGAAGATAACCATGCTGTGGTCCTAAATGCAGTTAGGATTTGGATTTTCTTAGATTCTCTAAGGCTGCTGAAAAGGAGCAAATTCCCTTGAGACTCAGACTGTGGGCTAATCCTCCGGGCCTTGAACCTCTACCTGCCAGGATTAGGAGCAATAAGTAAGCACACAGAGTATGCTGCTGTACTTCAAGAAAAAAACAGCTCCATGATGAATTCTTTAATTTTGAACTACTGCAAGAAATGTTGTCCAGTTCCTGTAAACATCTGTCACTTTTCTACTCATTGGAAACTCTTGATGGAAGAAAACAGTTACAGCAAAAACTATTCCAGCTCAGCTGAACAATTAACAAACCTGCTCTACTTTTTTCACTTTCAATCATTATCCTCCAAGGGATTCTTGGACTATTCCACTATTCTCAGATTAAAAATTTAGGACAATAAAGAACTGCAAGTAAAGCTTATGTGCCTCTTGGGAGCAAGTAGCCAGAGATTGTTGTGTCCATCAAATCTCTGCTGACATCAATAGACAGCTGAATGGTCCTAAAGTAGCAGAAATTGCATTAGTTTTGTTTGTATCAGTGTTTCTTGGAGCTCCACAGTCCCAGGCCAACAGCAAGTGAGAGTTTGAGCATCCATCACGCATAGCGGTCCTTACACTCTGTATTCTCAATTTTGGCACAGAGATCTTTCATTTGAGACTGCAGAGACTGGTAAATTCATAACCCAACGCCTGTGATTATTAGCTCAGGCTGACAAACATATTATTCAGATTCCATTTCAGGCCTGATATTCATGTCAAATTGAAATTCTTCAGACTCATGACTGAAAATAAAGCTTCTGAAACTAAGTCCTACTGAAGTAAAAAGGCCTGCCACACTTCAGTTTGTGAAAATTTAGTAACAGGAATGTGAGAAATAATATAAAAAAATGTTAGGAGCTATAATTTAGCATGATGTATAACTTGCACATTTTAGATAGATATGAAAGCATTTTCTGGCAAAGTATAGAAATAACTACTTTCAGAAAATTTCTTTTTAGCAAAACATAACTCTGTTTTTACCTGGAATTTCATATTTTATTTTATAAATGTACCTATCTACAAGTGAATGTGTATAACTTAATCTATAATTCAATTAACTCAGAAAAAAAGGTAAGAAAATAAACTTCTATGCTCAGCACTTGTGATGGTTTATTTCACACACGTTGTTCAGCTGCTTGTCATAACAGGTGTCTGTATCAACCAACCAGGAGCTAGATTAGTCCACTGTGTCTTTTCCAAAGTAGAGTTTTGCCTTATCATGTTTATTATAAGAATACAATTTCACATAAATTTGTACCAGAATAACAATTCATTGTTACTTAAAGGAGAAACTGAAATTCTCCTTTTCTTTTTTTCTTTTTTTTCTTTGTGCTGCTGCAGCTTGCTTTGTCCTTTCCATTAGCTGATTTGACTTACTAAATAAGAAGAAAACCTCTTGTTTTTCACCCTCCACTCCCTGTTTGTTTTATGCCATTTCAGTGAGTTGAACAGACTAGTGGAGCAATCTGGCAAATTCCAGAGCCAGCATAAAGTAAGCAATGGGAATGTGTGTGTTTAGAAACAGGGAAAGGATCTCAAATTCTCAGCAATTTTGAGACTCAATGTTTTTCACATCTGGTGAAATTATGTGCCAAGGCTCTTACTCCAGGCATTAGTACAGGTGTCAGGAAAGTAGATTTTGAGCTTGATTGCTAATCTGAATAATTAAGGAAAAAAACAGTAGAGGTGGAATTGAAGCTTTTTTTGGTTTAAAAATTAAAAATGTGGGGGGGGGGTGTTTGAAATTATTTTTAATACAACTAAGAATGGAATATTTGATTTTATTTTGGGATTATTTAATATTCTTCAACCTATTTTTAAGTTTGAAGTCAAACATAACCAAATTTTAAAGATTTTCAAAACAAAAATGGAAAGCTACTACTTAAAAGGGAAAATAAAATATTAAAAAATTACTGAAATTTAATTTTTCCCTCACTCTTTTCTATTTTTGGAAGATGTGAACACAAAATTGCAAATAGTTTGGCTCCCGAACACTTTCCACTCTCAGTGATTCATTAACTGATGTAAAAATGTGTGTCCACCTTGTGTCATTACAGTTTACAATTTTATTATGCACATTAGCTTAAGCCATGTAGGTCCTTTTGCCAGTATTAGATTTTTGTAAAATCATTTCTTTGAAGGATTGTCCTTTGGCTTTGCAGTAGGCACCCAAAATCTGGCAGGAGAAGAGTCATTGGGTCAAAGGGACTTTTGTTATCTATAAGAAAATTCCTCTCGATTTGGCTGGGGTATAAACTTCTGAAAATCATAATTTACATTTGCTCAGGAGAGCATAGTCAGGGGCCTGATAAGATCTTTTTGAGCATTGGATCATCACTGAAGCTGCTCCAGTACCAAAGGCTTTGGTACGTGCCAGATTCAGAGAAAACACTGCCAAACTCCACTAGGTTTCCTCTATAGTCTGTTCACAGCTAAATATTCAGAAAGGGCAGACTGTCCAACCATTATCCAAATATCCCCTTGGTTAAGATGATGGACTTGTGCTAGTCTCATAATTGCAATTAAGGAATTGGGTAGATACGACTATTATTGCCCTAATTCACTGATAATGAAAGTTAAAACATATGAAGCTATCCATGGCAAAGGCCAGGGAAAGAAGCAGGATTCTGGTATGTCAGGACTTCTCCAAATAATTCCACTGCCTTTCAGCATAAAAATGCCAGATTTTTGCCCTTGACTGTGTTGACTTTGACTGTGAATGTGACTCACTTACCAACAGTGTTATGTCTTTACAAAGCAGGGCAAATGAAGGCTGCATCGTTATACCTATTTCTAATATTTGTTAGACCACCTGTATTAGACTCTTATGTTTTGTTATTTAAATAACTTCTAAAATAGGATTTATTCATCTTCAATTTTTGTGAAGGTGGTGAGGTAACATATATCCACTTGTAACAATAACACAAATTTCGGCCTGGCAGTGATAATCATCTACAATATGTTCAATTCAGAGAGGAATATCAATTTTATATGCTTCTCTGTTAAGAGTAATGGAGTTGTGTGATTTTGCATTGCATTTGCTTTTCCTTGAAAATAGAACAGTGGTGTTAAAACAAACAAATAAAAACAGACCAAAAAACATATTAGAGCTAGACTTTCTAGAATTCATTTCCTATAAACAGCATTTTTTCCCCCCAACTAAACAGTTCTGTTTAAAGTGGCATCTAGTTCTCTAGATACATTTCTCTAGACACATTTCAGCTGAAGAGCTTCTGAAGTGTTCCTCAGTCAGAGAATTTCCAGGTTTATGAGTGCTGACATTTAAGACAAGCTCCTTGTTCTGGATAATTAGGCCTCCTTTGCCGGAATTCAAACACCTGGCTCATTTCTCTCTCCGGACCATGCTTTGCCCTTCTGTCCTTTGCAAATTTATTCTCCTTGTTGTAACATTTAAAGTAGCTTCAATGTTGTGTTCGTGGGGATGGATCCCCAGGTGGTGAAAAGAAGCCTCATTCGATGGATTGCTGGGAGCTACTTCAGTTTTCAGCAAGAACTAATCTGATTAAAAGTGTTTTTTTCCATTTTCTTGCTTAACCCACATTTCCAGGGAAAATGAGAGTCTGCTGGCTGATTATCTGAAGCCAAACCAACGTTTTGAAATTTTAGCTGGTTCATTTACAATGTGTTCCTTATTTAAAGCTTGTTAATGTTTTAGAGCATTGACGGTGACAGTGCTGGTGCAGGTAGATACCGTGGGTCTAAACAAGTTATCTTGTCACTGTCTGGGACAGAATTTAAAAGGGGGCACCCTACATCTCTTTGGGAGGAGGGAAAGTTCAGTCAGAAGGTGAAAAGACAGGGGTGCTTTGGAGGACAGGAGGAGGCACTGTTGGCAATGTTTAAGAAGAATAATACAATGTGCTCTAATGAATGTCAAAAAGCAAAGTTACTCCTGGTTCACGCTCAGTTTAAAATATTCCTGTAAAATAATTATTTTAACCACTGTGTTATTTCTCGGACAGTGACTGCAAGAGAAAGCCTCTAGGAAGAAGGTCAAAAATAGGTGGATGCTTGTTCTTCATTGAAGGTCATTCAGCCACTTGCTCCAGCGATTTGTGAATTTGGTACTGTAGCTGGAGTGCAGGAATATTCCCTACACTCCTTGTTCTAGTAACTTGATAGTACCTTTGGGATTTCAGCATTATTTCCAAGTTATGCCTTTTCAAAATTTGTTTATTTCAAAATTTATTTTGCAAGGAAATACTCCTGAACTGCTCCTGAGAATTCACCTTTTTAAAACTTTATCTGTTACAGTTAGAAACTGCATTTAGCTTAGGGGATAGGCTTGCTTTTATTCTTATTTCCCTTATACAACTTCCCAAATAACAGCCAAGATATCAATAGATTTTTTTCTAAAGTTTATTCAAATAATTAACTGATACATAGCTTTTCTATGACTATGAACTAGTTTCAAGTTAGTATGGTAACATGTCCTTTTTAAAAATATTTAAAATTGCTCCTAAGAAAAGAGCCTTGAAAAATTAAAAAAGTTCCTGTTCTCTGTGCAGATGTTCTTGTATCTGCTTTACATACAAAAAATGTCTACTATGTTTACAATGAGTACATAGTAAATGACTGGTTCTTTTTTCTCTTCTCTTTATTTGAGGCTGTTATTTGAATCAAAGTCCACTTAAGGCAGCAAATATCATTATCACACTGTGCAACAATACACCTTGGTACTATAATTGAGATTAACTTTCAATCACTACAATTTGTGAATCAGTAATTTTGAAAGGTTTCACCAGTTTTTCCATGTGAATGGAATCTACTCTCTGCTCACAGAATGAGGCTTTTCTTTAGGAATATGGAAGACAGTTTAGTGGTTCTTTAAAACATTTTAACCATTGAGACAGAATATATCCAGCCAAATATAATTGATGAATGAATTTGCATCTGAGTTAAATGTGATCCTTATCCTTGAGGCTTCATAAATAATGTCTTTCTTCAGATTTCAGACTCCAAATGTATTTAAATAGACTTTATACTTAGATAAAAGAGCATTTTTACTAAAGTGGGAATTGTTGATAATGTAGGATCAGGAAATCAGGTGTAAATTGTTATATCATCTATTGGCCTGGTTCAATTCGAGCAAGTTAATAGTACAGGCTATGGATTTCAGTACTGATTTCAAAGCAAGTAAAGCCACAGCCTAATGTGAAGGCACAGATTAAAATATGGGGAGTTCTGATAGACAGATATATACTCTACTGATTTACCTAGAATGGGATTCAGGCAGACTTTAATTTCAGACCTAAAACTGATTCAGTCTTTTTAGTGACGAGCTAGACAGCAGTTAAATCTGCTCCTAAAAAGAGATGTTTGCCTCTCCACATCCTGCAAGAGGTCTCACCTAGTGGATATCCTCAGAATAAGCACCACATGTATGTAAAGATTAGTTTTTTTTTCTCTTCCAGGCAGTGGTCTAATTACCAGTTTATACTTTATTTTGTGTGTGCATGGGAGAAAGAAAGAGGACACTTTCTATTCTCACCTCCTAAGTTTGTTTGGTTAGCAGCAAAACAGGAAAGACTTACTAGATCAAAAGACATGGAATAAAAAGTAATGAAGCTCTTTTGTGTTGGTGAACGGTGAAGATCTGGAATAAAATTTATTCTGTTGTTTTCCATATCTTGAATATGGATATGAATATTCCAAATATTCGCCACTATAAAATGAGCAGGGAATGCTACCACTTCCTCCTCCTTCCACTCCCTTTCCTCCTTGCAGTAATGCTGCAAGGAGTAAGTCCTCAATATTTATAGAAATTTCTTATAAACCCATATTGCAACAATTGAGTTATAGACCTACATAGACCTAAACTCTCCTTGGAGTTTGAAATGAGATGCTTATATCTCAGTTGCATTCCAGAAAAGAAGCTTTCTGCCTCTATTTCGGTTTAGGAAAGTAAAACAAAAATAATTTGAAGGGAAACTTTCTTTTTTTTAAAACTAATCTCTTGAGTCAGTTGAAGACTTCTCTGAATAACTGTTCAGATTTCAAAAAAAACTTAAAAATTCCCAATAAATGGGCTCACATAAGTTTCACTCAAAGAACCACCTGTGGAATATTCTGAAGCAATAGCTACACAAACTAATTTTGAAAATTTAGAGAAATTCCTAACTACTGTAAGTGTACTAAAAGAAAATGTAGATGGCCAAGAAAGATTAGCCTGACATGTAAAATAATGGAAACATAATTTATAAGGTCTGTAAAAAAAATAAAGGGTAGCTAGATTATAATAAAATAAACAAAATAAAGAGTGGCTAAATAATAACTATTGTCAGGTAGAATGATTTGATGTTTTCAACCAAGTGTAAAGGTCTTACTGATAAAAGCAAATGTGTTTGATGTGGGATATTTGATTTTCCCATACATTCAACTTGATCCCACATGACATTAGGTTTCAGAAGTTTTCACATATATACTAAGGAACTGTTATTGAATTGATTAAAGACTTGACAGACATCATGATGTAGTTATTGAGAAGTATGTCTAGAATCACATCTAGTAGGGTTTGTAGAGCTCAGAGCTTTTTTGCTCTGTGACATTTCTATCAAATCCAGATGGCTCTATACAATCCTGCTGATGAAGCCTAGAGGTAATAAAGATCTGTGGGATAAGATATAGTATAAAGCCAGGGAAATCTGAACCACTTGAGTAGAGGATCAAACATAACAATGCATCTTTAATTTAGCCAAATGTAAGGTAATGCCTCTGGGAAAGTTATTGGAAGAGGATGGGACAGTCTGTCTTGGGAACTCCAGCAGTTCACTGATGGATATAAGGGTAATCCTGAATAATTGCTTCAATATGAGCTTTCAGTAAGTCTTAATAGTACACAGCTAAGCAATGAATGGTATTGCTGTAGAAGACAATGGCTCACATTTGCTTCATGTCCAGAGAGTGAAAACATGCATTTTTCCAAGAACTATTACATGATTCTCCATTTAGAAGAAAACGATTTCCGTACATTTATGGTTGAGTGTTACTCCCATACGTGTGTTCTGAAACCTTCTACCTCTAAGTGGGAAATGTGAGGTAGTTTTAATATGAAATTTGATTATAATTACCTTCTCAGAATGTGTAAATAAAAGGCAGTCAGAGAAATTTGATCTCCTGCAGTTCTCCAAATGGTTACAGTTATATTGATGTCATTGTATTAAACAGAGAATCATAATAGATGCAATAGGGGCATAGATGCTACAATATTTTACCAAGAAATTTATGGCAGACAGGAATCTTTTGCATTAACAAGTTTGAGTCCCTGGATAATACAGGCAGCCATAATATGCAAATTATTTCAGATAACTTACTTAAAAAACCACAGTTAAATTCCTGTATGTGCAAGAAAGACCACACATCACAAATTAACAAATACCCCTTTGTTGTAAGATTTGTTTAGTGGTGATCCAGGCTTTATCTGCAGAGCTACAAAATGTTTACTCTGAGGTTTCTAGTTCATAAATCCTTCGTTGTATGCAAGCTTAATGACAGCCAGCCTTGCCAAAGCTTACATTTATTTTCCATTTTGAAAAATTGGTCATGACAATACTACTTTGTTCTGAGACATCAAGTTTCCCTTCCTGCATTGTGCATTCTCCTGATTGCAGAAATGGTAGTTTTCAATACTTCATCAACATAGAATTTTTAAGGCTCTATTCTGTAAAAGAAGTCTTTTGACACACTCCTAATGAGGGAGTACCTGAGAGGTCCTATGATTTCAGGCTGTTACCTCCAGAATAAAGTACTACTCACTTAGATAAAGGGTATCAGACCTAAATAATTAACTGTGCTAAGTAGGGAAAACAACTGCATGATGCCCTTGGAACTCCCTTGTCTTCAAACAATGGTAAAGATGCAGGAGAACACGAAAGGCATTCAAACCTTGAGTGACTTCTAAAAGTTCCCTTCACTGGCTTTTCTGGTCATCTTCTCCTGATGTTTAGTGTACATGTTTAAAGTGCTGGTTGCTTTTTATTTGTACCCTTCTTTCTGTTCGGGTTTTCTGCATAATTTCTTTCATGGCTCAGGCAGGCCCTCCTGTGCATGTAGGAGTTTCATCACTAGGATGTTACACCTCTGTTTGGAAAAGTAAAAACACCTATACTCACACAGAGTCAGTTGGTGTCAACAAACTCCTTAGTTAGTTGTAAATTAGGGATTAATATGACTGGTGTTTAGAAGAGTGTCAACACAGGAAAGTAATTTTCGTATTTGTGATACTCTAATTTTTTAGCCCATATAATTGCATTCCTTGGGTTGTCTTCGTGTCATTCTTCTTTCCCTGGCTTTACTGTTTGTTCTGACTGGCTTTTTTCATCACAATGCTCTTTAAACATCCCTCTGTAATGAGTCTGTACATGTAACTGCAATCAATCCTCTGCTAGATACTCACCAGACTAAGGATCCTTGATGCTATAGGCCAGCAAATAAATCCCCTTTTCCTCTGATTGTAGAACACTTGAAGGAAAAAAAAAAACCAGTATTGGTAAGAACACTAAATCCTACCGATTTCTAAGACCTCTAATTCCCTTTAATTTGTTTGGGACAAATAATTACTTCACCATGTATCTTAAAAGGACTGTTCCATCAGGTAGTATTGACTAGAGTAGCTGTGTGTCTGACTGGATTGTTTACAGACGGTGCTCTTTAACATGATTATTGTTAAGAAGCAAATTTAGGTTAGGATTTGTGTGTGTGTTATCAGCGTCGTATGTTTTGGAAGCTGAGCATGGTCCATGAGGTTTCTCAGACAGATCAGCTTGCTGAGACATCCCTCTTGACTGGAAGAAAAGATGTCTTATTACTTTCAGCACTGAGCAGATTTAGTATAATCAACCCACTTTTAGCAACAATAATTTGTAGGTGTTGTATACCAATAACATCCTTAGATGTAGGCTAAATCCTGTTCTATCCATCTGTTATACTGCTAATATTTAGGGTGGGAAGAGGGGGGAGGAAAAACCTGATATTTTTGTAGGAAAATAAATATAGTTGGAAAAGAGTCCCATCGAATTAAAGAAAATTATGAAAGAAAAGCAGGTGTTCCAACACTGGGGAGTGTCTACATTCTGAAAAGAGAAGCCTTGACAGACAGGGCAGAGAAAGATTTTAGCTGATTGCATTTAATACATATATCCTTGATGTGGTCCATGAGTTGATCACATGACTCTGATTTATTACATAAATACACTTGCAAGGAAGTGAAGATGGAAAACATGGAAAAGTCCTGATGTACGACTTGTTCAAAAACAGACCTGCTCTTGTTCAAACCATACTTTAGCTTCTGCATTGTGCAGATCACAGCAGTTGGATATCACAGAAATAATTAAGACTGATAGGGGTAATATTCAAATTATAATACATATCAAATTATTGAAGAGCTCCTTTAATGAAGAGTGAGCAGTCTGAGAAAGAGAGTGTTTGTTACATTCACACATAATGCTGCAATTGGTTACTGCAGAAATTGTTTTATGCTGTCCATCAGCTCTGTTACAGTGTTCATTAGAGATGTTGTACTGAGTATTTCACTTTTTGGTGGGTCATTTGCCTGTGAGAAAAACATAATTGTATGACTCCAAAGCAGGATCTTTCTTGCCATCTTACCCTCTTGTCTGCTGTCACTGCATCCTTATTCCCAGCCCTAGAGTGGCAGATTGCTTAGGTGGGAGCCAGCCTGGCACAGGTGGCAGCTTGGAAATTTCACAGTGTTTATCAAAAAGGGAAGAAGAACCATTGATCTCGTCGTAACAGATTCATTAGATAACTTCTTTTTCAGCAAAGTTGGTAAATTCATTCCCATTTGTGTGGATCTTTGCCAAAACAGGCTTACACTGTTGTAAAGTTGGCAAATTCCCCCTTCCTTAAACGTTTGACATTTTTCAAACTGTTATACCACTAACTGGTAGTGAGAGAGAATGCAGTTCTGCTGAGATAGCAGATATGCACATACAAAGGCCTGTAAGGAATTTGAATTTAAAACAGAAAGTGAAAATAGAATTTCTCTTACTGGAAGGAAATACAATTGTCTTGTTCATTCCTTTAGTATGAATTGTGTCCTGATTACTGTTCCAGTCAGTCTGCTCCTCTCTTCTGTCCTATAGCACCATTAAAAATTATTGTAGTTGCAGCTGGTGTCTGTAAGTTTATGAAAATATTCTGCCAAATGAAGTTTGCTCACAAGTATTTCCTTGATTTCACCCAAAACCTTTGACCCATCCTAAGTTCAGACAGTATTGCAGAATGGTTTTTGAACAGATAACATACAGTCAATATACAATTTTTCTGTGAGAATTTTAAACAAGATCTTGGGTTAAAAATCTGTGGTTAAAAAAAATTTGATAGGATTCCTTGCATTTCCTTGCAGAAATTTCAGTGCAGAACTCTATGGTGTTCAGAAAACTCTATTACTCCGTTACAGAGTATAAGGCAGGCTTCTACTCTTTTCAAAAGCAGAGCTATGTCAGATAAGCTAGATATTACTCCAAAGGCCTGTCTCCTGTCATTTGTGTCAAGCCACTTGTTGGTTTCTCAAAAAATCAAGATGTTTTGGATTTTATAATTCCTTAGTCATCAGTAGACTCAAAGAAAGACTGTCTGGAAAAGGAAGCACATTGCTGTTGACACAGTTGTCCAATTGAATGCTTTTGTAAAAATCTGCCCCAGGCTTTATGACCAGCAAGGACCCTGGAAAGAGCAGACTTGAAAACACCAAGGACATTTAAGGGAAGAAAAGACAAGATTGAGAATATGACCATACTATAAAATAGTGTTGCGATCTTTGTGAACATGTACAAAGGATGTAGAAGTTATTCTTCATTTATTAACCTTCCCAGAGTTCCAGTTCATCACTCCACTGCCACGAGAACACAGCCTAGAAAACCAAACTGTAGTTTTGATACAATCTAGTGTGAAGAAATGCTGAAAAATTCAGAAAGAAGAGTAAGACCCTGGCTGTGCTGAAGTAAATTCCTACTTTCTGAGAAGGGATGCCAGAAAAAAAAAGGAGTTGCCTTTACCTGCAATGATACCAGGAAAAAAGAGCAGGATATCTCTAGAAACTGAGGGTCAAGCTTTTCCCAAAATATGAACATGAGATTCATAAACAAGCAGAAATGATCTCAGAGAGGGAAAGCTTATGGTTTTGGTTGGTGCACTAAGCTAAGCAATAGGAATAGGGAATTAAAACATATGAGGTAGTGACAGTGGAAGGAAAAGCACTGATCAGCAAGAAAATAAAGAAGATAATTTATTTTGTTTTGGATGGTCAAAACCTCTCGCAGTCTCTGAAGGCAGCTGAGTATGATAATAATGCAAGACCACAAGCTTATGCTTTTAAATTGTTTTGCACCTGCTCTTTATTGGACATGCAAGAAAAGGTTCATTTTGAAGCCACCTCCAAAGTTCTGTGGTTTTATTCCTTTTATGGTTCAAAACATGCATTGTTATAGGAACATCAAATGGAAGTTTTTACTTCCTCTCCTCCCATCTGATCAAGGACCCATAAACCCAAGCCTATGTTAAGTTGCTATAGTTTTTGATATTTATCATATCCTTATTTCACTGACTCAAGCAAGTGTGTATATTTTTCATCTGTCAGTTTGCCACCATAAGTCAGTGCTATAGTGACAACGAGATGTTAGAAAATCATTTGGCTTTCACATTCTACAATTTAAAGCTGTAGATGAATGGAGTAAATCATGTATATCTTCTTTAAAATACTTCCAGTAATCTGTTCTTAAAATCAAAACCAAATTCTTACTCTACCAGAGAGGTGCATACGTCCCTGATATTTTGCTTGCATCAGCAAATTTAAACGTGCATTTTGCAACTTCTATGCTCTTAAGGTGCATTTTCTCACTTCAAAATGTGCATGCATTCCTCTGTCTAAAAGAGGAAAAAGGAGAACAAAAATTCATGTTATAATTAAAGTTCAGTGATCAGTTGATCATGTATCCTTAACTTATGTTACTGTGCTTTTTTCCTCCTCTTGATAATAGTGTTGAGACTACAAAAAACTGAATTTTTCATCGCCCACTTTTGCCCACTTATCGCAGAACTTTCATTTTCTCTCCATAAGTAGTTTATTATTATCATTTACTTTACAAATAGCCTCTTCTGTTGTTTGGGCATGCTGCCTTTCCCCCCCATTATTTTCAGAGGTCTCTGTGGCCTATAAACTTGGAGGAACCTACTCCATGCTTTGAAAAAACATCTGTTATGAATAACTTATTTACTGAATATGGCAGGGGAGGTAGCTCCCAGATTCTAGAAGATAATCCAGAGTATCTAGAAAATACCACCAGGGTAGTATTCCTGTATTTGCGGATTTTGGTCCATTAGTATTGGTATTCTTTCCCAGATGTGGAGAAAACTGTAAAAAAATTGAGGTTTGCATAGCGTATCAGCTGCAAGGTAACCATGACACTAATTTTTTCACCACAGAAATCACAAATAATGAAATTAGCTAAACAGTTCCTAAATTACCAATTAAATGGCTAATAAATGAATATGAGTCAGGTACTCAGTCTTTATTTCTGAGTTTTCCATATCCTTCAGTGTGTTACATTTGCACACTGCATGAATCTGACGACTTCTGGAAAGGGAACTAGGACTGTAGGAAGGAAGAAGTTGGAAGAGGAGCAAAAGAGGGAAATATTTGTCGTCTTCCCTAACAATGAAAAGCATCAGAGTCAAGAGGGATACAATACAACAACTTGTTGCTCATGTGAAATCAGTGACAGCTGCTGGACAGGGTAGTTGATATTGATAACACTGTTCCCTGGGAACTCTGTTAATAATTTAATGGCTGGATTTTCAGCAAAATTTTTTAATTGCCTACTCCATTCCACTGGGAGATCATTAAAATAGGCATTTTGCAATGGTGAAAGCTAAAATAAAGTTCTAAAAAGCTTGTCCTCTGCCAGAGTAGAAATGGACAGGATCTTACCCCATCAAAATTAACAAGGACTGAAAGTGAAAGCTGCTTATGACCAGGAGGTACCAAAACAGTAGATAAAAGTCTCCACTTCCTAAGTGCTACTGAATTATTTCTATTTGGTGTCACAAACATACCAGATTTTAGCTTGGATTCCAGAGAAAAAAAGGATCCTGAGTTGTTCTTGTGTCCTTTGATAGCACATTGTAAAGACCTGATGAAGTTCTCTGTAGTGCAACTCCTCTGTACCTTAGAGGGGGTTCTACATTTTAGGTTTGTTCAGCTTCCCTAAAGCCAAAGTTCACTTTAAAATATTCTCTAACTTGGTAGGAATCCAGTGAGCCGAAATTTAAAAGGGCCTTCAGTAACACACGACAAGGCAGTAACATGAGTTCTTAAATCAGAATCATTAGGGCTCCTAGTTTTCTTAGAAGTTTAACCTCCCCTGAATCCCTCCTACAATTTTATGAGGTCTTCTTTTAGGCACCTCCAGTTCCTCAGAGATGTTAGAAGCCACTGTAATGTGGTTCTCCTGTGATTATATGAACCTGCTCATCCCAGAGTCCATATTCTGTTCCTTCACCAGGACTTCAGAATGTAAACCGTTCCCTTTCTGACAGGCAAGCCAGTGCTCTCCATTTCTTGAATTTGAAGTCTTTCCTTCCTGTCTTCCTTATTTATCCTCACACTCCTTCTGTTCCACAGTGCTTTTTCTGTCTCTTCATGTTTCATCTTTCCTCCCCCCCAAATGTCTTGTTATAAAGCATATGCAGTCAGTGGTTCAGGGTCTAGTGTGAAGAAGTATCTTGTTGAACCCCTCCATCCTCACCTTCAACCCCAACTCCTTGATGTGTCCTCACCCAGTATCCTCCTACTTGCAAGAAATGACAGTTTTGTTGAATCTTTGGGAACAAACAAATAGTTTCTCTTCATGTGGCATGCATTTCAATTAATAAGGTTGTTAAACAGTTATTTTAGGTTATGACCAACAAATAGCAAACAAAATAAACCCCAAGTAGCCTGTATAATATAACATCAAGAATCAACCAGATTTTTCAAGGGTGAAAATGCAATTCCACAAGAATCTGGTGTTGATGAACCTGAAGCTTTGTCAACACAATACATGCAGACAAACTACATATTTTATGTTGTTTGTGAAGTTTACCACTACTCCATGGGCATAAAAGTGCACCCTCAAATAAGCACATTCAGTCCATATTTAATTTCTATTTTATTAAAGCACTGTTGGGGTGTATGTTTTTATGTGGGGCTTTTATGTGGAAAGGTAATGACAGTGAAGGGATAAACATCGGTTCTACTATATTGTCCTAAAAAAAAATAAAAATTGAAGAGGGCTTTTCATTTGGTTGTTTTTTTTGGTTTGTTTGTTTTTTTAAAGGGGCTACCATTGAGCTCTTGAAATATATGGTCTTTGAAGATCAAATATCTACTCATCTACTTTTCAATGGAAGATTAATTGGAAAATCTACAAAGAACATTCTGGTCATCATTAGGTATTTCCTTGACTTTTGCACTGTGAAGATTAAAAAAAAAGAAATTAATTCCTGTATTGTAGTGTTCCAAGACACATGTTTTCCATAAATATCCATACAAATATCTGTATATTGTCTGTTAGGTGGGTTTAGATTAATTCTTTCCTTTCACAGATTTGTGAAAAGCCTAGTCACTGTGAGAGCAGATACTGAATTTCAGGAAATAAGGAGCAGGCTTCAGAGTCTGCACCACTCCTTTGCCAGGTGGTAGAGCAGCTTGTTGCAGCAGTTAAAAGTCAGAGCCATATGGCTCTGATCCACTGCAACTGCTACAATGGAATGAAAAGTTTGGAAAACAGAAAAAAAAAGATGAATGAATGAGTGAAGAAATAGTCAGTTACTTTGACAAATGTGACAAGGGCTGCTCCGAAAAACAAAATAGTCTCAATCTGTAGAGTTTGATAAGTATCTGCTTTGAAGAGAATAAACATACAGTCTCTTCCAGCTCCAATAAGACATTTAGGCAGATGGACCCTTATGCCTGTGTGACTTCTCATCAGAATTGATGGATATATAAGCTTAGAGGTTTACATGGCCTGATATTCCAGTTTTGGAGGATAGGGATTAACCCAGCGTGGAATGTGTGGAGGATATGGTCAGATTCTGGCCTTGGCAGATGTAATGGTGGATAAGGGAACTGAACAAGCTGATCAACTCATATGTGCTGGCTGGATTTGAGGCGAGTCAGCACAGTTATGCAGATTACACCAAATGAAGGGCTAGCCCAAATCCAGCATTTGTATTAGAATTTCATAGATGGATACAGTTTAATATTAGTATCCTCCTTCTTCCCACCTCCCCAAAGCTTTTACAGTTAACAACTGACAGTAGAGTGTCTCTGCACCGTTCTTGCACCACTACAACAGTTTTTTGAAAGTCTTAGAAAATAGCTTAAGAGTGTTTTGCTTCTTGGATTTATATTAGGAAGGATATAGTCTCCTTGACAAAATGGCAAGTAAGGCTAAAACATTATATAAAGAAAACACTGAAAATTGTCAAAAGTACAGACTGACATGATGGTAAATTTTCCCCTGCAAGCACACACTGCATAGTGCTATGCACAGTAGCTGTCCTTGTACAAGGCAGAATTCATAACTTCATTGTTTTTCCAGAGGTAAAATCTGATAAACCTCTGATGTATTTCCTTTTGGAAGAGTTTATTTCTGATTTTACAAAAGAATTTCACTGTAGAAAGACAATTTTAGACATTGAATGCTGCGTGTTTGGCTCAAAAACCTAGTTTCAAAAAAGCTCAGTCTTGCCAAAACTTGCATGCTCAAATAAAGTTGAGCCCAGATTTTCAGGTTGCATGCTGGATCTGTAACTGCAGCTAAGGAGCTAGACAATTCTTGCACAATAATTCATGCTTGCAAGCATTTTTACCACCAGCAGAGCATTCATAGGAAACATTTGTTGGTGTCCTGGCTGCTTCTGGAAATTCTCAGCCGCAGGAGTATGTTATTCCATATGGCTGTGGTCATATTCTCACCTCAAAGACAGGAATCATGCTACACATTCTTCATTTTTATGGCTTTGTCTGTGGCTCTTTTAACCTTGCAGTACTCTTTCCAATGCCTTTGGGGAAACCTGGATTAAGATGGTCCTGGATACAGATATTTTTTGCCTAGTGAACAAGATTTGGTCATTTTTGGGTTATCAGAATTTTTTCTTCTAAACCGACAGATGTGAAAATGTGTCAGAGAACAGTTTGTGGTATTGCAGAGATATTTGAAACAAAAAGCTCATGGCTACATTTGAAGCAACTGAGAAATCTTGTAAGTGAAAATATTCAGCACTGCTGTCTTAAAAATTTACAGGAAGAGGGATTTTGTATTTTATAGAAATATATTTTGCAAACACCTGGAAACAACATCAAACATTCCAAGTTCCGAGCTCAGGAAAGTGTTGGTCTCCACTGGATTTTATTGTAGTTCCACAGTCATACAAAATTTGTAATTTTACGTCAAAGTTCCCTGACTCTTGAAGAATTCTCCCTCTTCATAGGAAAAAAACCCCAAAAATCCAAGATGAAGAAATGTATAAAATGAAATGGTTCCACCCACTTGTGGAAAAGACCAGCATTCCCACATATGCTATTCCTTCTCCACTATGGTCCACAAGTGGCAGATTTTTAAGTTTTAATCAAATTTAAGTGTAAATATGGGTAACAAAAAACCCACAAGTAATCCAGAATTACGCTAATCATGATTTTTCCAAGGTCATAATCTTGTTAACATTAACTCATTAACATTTTGTTCATTGGACAATTGTAGCTTTAAATTTGTGGTTCATACTTTGGTTCAAAGCTTGTACCACATTAAGTAGGGTGAGAGTTCAGTAATTTTAATTAGAAAAAATTGAAATCAAACCTCCTCTACCCAAGTATAAACATGCTGATTCAACAGGTTTCTCAGTTTTGATTTTATATTTGCATAATGTGATTGCAAGAAAACAGTGTTTTTTATCTATCACAAAAATGCTACAATCAGTGTTTTCAAAAATGCATCATCTAGCTATTGGGCCAACATGAGAAAATTTGGATTTTTAGGTACAAAGGCATTGGAAAGGAAAAGTGATAATATGCCAATGATACAATCACTATATTGACCCTATTGGAAATCTCAGACACAGGAGTAGTTTTGCTCAAATAAGTTAATCAAAATATGAAGGCCTACTTTTTTGAGAAAGGATAGCCACTGGAAGGTGTTTGGTGAAACAGGTTATTTGGGATCTAAAAGTTGGGGAATATCTAAACCTCTGATCTTTCTAATACTTATCTAGGGACCATGGATCAAAAAGTTTGCACTGAATACCCCAGGTACTCTCAGATGTTAAAATTATACATGGTACCAAAAGAGATAAAAATAATTCATTTTAATAATACTTCTTTTTTTTTCAAATGCCACCTGCTATCAATTTTAGGCTGCTTGCATGTCCAGCATTAACATATAATAATGCAAATGGTACATTTAAATTTTCTGTTAAGTGTACCAAAAACTTCCCCAGTTTTCTATGTGTTCTTTTAGGAGCTGAGTTCTGCTTCTCCATATAAAGATTAAATGAGAAAGTATACCTTGAAACAGTTTTAATGTGCTTTGCCTTAGCAATATTTATCTTGATATCGCTATTATTATGCAATGCTTAATCCTTTAGTGCAGTGCAACAATTCAGTAGTCAAAAGAAAGGGAAGTGGGGAAGTGTTATCCTGTTGCTATTGTTAGAGAAATAACATTCATCTTCAACAGATGATGATTGCTGGAATAAATGACCTGTGCCTAATGTTTTAATATTCAAGACAGAATAAACTGGTGAAATGTGAAGGGTACCACAACAACATTAGTGTGTTATCCAAAATGTAATTTAAGAGTGAGTTCGTCCACTTAATATTTTATTAAAAATATTTTATGGCATGTAAGAGAAAGAATATTTGCTTTATTCTTAGATTTATACAAGCCTTTTCTCTTCCTCCTGAGGTCAGCTGCCTGATTAAATAAATGTACTTTTATAAAGCAAGGTGGCAGCAAGAAACTTCTGACAGAAAAAAAAAAAAGGTCTAAGATGCTCATTTTTCATGAGTGCAGCAAAAAGATGAGATGCTAACCATGACCATGCTGTGCCTTTGCTCCTTCTTTCTACATATTGTTTGTACCCACCCTCACCCAACCGCACTTATTGTCTCAGTTTGTGTTAAAATCAGTGATTTTGTGAAAACTCATCAGTGATTCGTACTGAAGTGTTTTAGCTCAGGTGCTGAAGAAAACCTCATGGTTAATGCAGCTTCCAATAACTCTTTCATCCTGTGCAAGACTTAAATCATGTGTGTCTGGGGATGTATTTGTAGAGGGTAGTTTGAATCATCTCCTATGTCCATCTGATGTGTGTAGTCTCTTTTTAAATAAAGTAATTTTTATCTCTGCTGTTCTTGCTGGAAACAGAAGTCTCCGATGGTGTCATTCACTTTTGCAAGAATGTAGATTTTTCTTTTAACTGTGGATACCAGCCTATAGGAATTACTTTCCTTGGTATATTTGCCTTTGTAAAAAATAATATAGAAGCAAAAAACATCTAGGAAACATCCTGAGAATAAGATCTCTCTACCTGTGACTGCTAGAGGAGAACTAAGCAGTTTCTAAAATAAAAATCAATAGAAAAGCTGTCAGGCACTGGCAACTTATTTACAGGAAAAAAATTATGCCTTTCCAAATATCTTTAGTCTTAACTTGGTTTATACAGGTGGACTTTTGCTTTAATCTGTTTTAGGAAAGTTAATCTCCTTTAAAATTTTTTGGTTTTTTGTTAATTGTGTCTTCAATGAAGGTACCAGTTTTTACACGTATCAAGAATTTTCTAAAAATCCGATTTTTTAATGGCATTTTAAATCTTTCAGGGTTTTTTTTCCTGCATTTTTGGGTTTTTTTTTCACATGGAGCAAATAGTGTATTATCTACTTTGTCTGTCCTGTAACCGAGCTCTTTAAACTGTTTCATTATGTTTCACTCTTACCTGAAACTAATGCATCTGGGATCCCGTCTTGAGACCTGGAGGACTAATAGCTCTTAGATGATTCTGAAAATCTTCTTTTAAATTATAAGACCTTGTCTAGACTAGGATTACTGGTATAAATGTGTTTGTTGGCTAATTCTGATGAGTCATTTCATGTCAGTTTAGATAAGGGGGTTTTGTGCTTGGTAATATTTTCCTGTACTTTTTTTTAAGAGTTGTGGATTTGATCCTCCTTTTTTTTCTAATTTATTCTATTTTATTTTGGTTTGGTTTTTTTTAGTATGTGCAACTATCTATGTGAAATATGGCCATATATGCAATTTCTACTTGTTCATATGTATCACCTATTTTGCACAAATATATGAACTAGCTGCAAGGGGATGGGTAATTAAATCCCTTGTGTTCCTGTGTGTATGTGTAGAACATAAGTAATTGATCTCTTAATAAAAGACCAATAGAATAGGGAAATTTGGCACTTCAATCCTGTTTTAATAGAAAAGAGACCGTGATTCGAGGAGGAAAAGTCTTCAGAATATTTGGGAAAAAAAATTGTATATAAGTAGAAATAGTAAAATCACACAAATATAAATGACAATATTACAAAAGTAGAAATTGTAATATTACCAGAGTCATTTTGATGGAGTACAGTATTCAATTAACTAAGAGTTCTACTATTAGTAATAATGAAAATGTGTATTTCAAGGATACAAAAATAATGTTGATGTTATGATAAGAATAAACCATATTTTCAAAATTCTGACTGGGGGCTTGGATTCCTAAAGAATTACCAAATTCCAATTCAACTCGACAAAGGAAGAAGGGAAGACAGGAAGAAGAGACAATTGACAAATGTCTGGACAGAAATCTCTGTGCCTTGACACATAAACACAAGATTAGATACTGCTGTAACAGCATTTTGTGCTACACTTTTACAAATAAACACAAAAATCTTTGAGCTATCTTTTTGTTTGCATTACATACACTTACCCTTAGACCAGAAGATCTGAACCATAAAATTAGTGACACTAGCAAACAAGGCATGTCTGAGGGGAGGGAAAGTGGACAGGAGGGGAAGAAGTTCAGTGGGGTTACTGAGAAGTAAAATGACTCCTCTTTGTAGCTCCTACACATGACACAGAACACTGGGAACTGTGTCCTCAGATCATTTCTTGTCTGGTAAGAGCTGGTGGGTATGCAAGAGGCTGGGTGTGACACCTTCAGATCCATTGCATTTTCATATAGAGTACAGCTATTATTATTATTATTATTGACACTCCTGGACCACTGATATCCCTAGAGAACAGTGTTCATAACCTGACAAGCCTGGCTTGACAGAACAGAGCTGTCCTGGTTAGTCTGCCCCAAAGTGCACAGTCCAGGGCACTGAGCCATCCAGTGCACGCCAGCCCTGCCAGCTCTGTGCCACCAGAGGAAATATCAAACTGGGAGAACAAAAGGCCTGGCACAAGGCAGGGAATTTCTCTTTAGGGGACTGCAGAGTCCATTCATTATTACCTGTAGCTTTAACCAAACAGCTTTTCTACAGATCTTTTAAAAGTGGCTGAACACACTGTTTTTAATAATCCTGCCTAAGGAGTACACCTGCTGATGACATACAGAGGTGAAAAGCCCACTAATGCCACAAAAGAAATTTAATTTAAAAAATTAATTTGAAATTTGAAAGTATAAAGGCTTTCACTTCACTTTCCTTTCATTATTTATTTTGTAGTCAAATAGAAGTTGCCAGGGAACACTCTGCCAGGATCAAACGTGAATCCACTCTGTCTCCTTTTGGAAGCAAACACAAAACCTTGCTACTGCAAGCACTGTCACTTGCTTCGACCTGCAAATTTCAAGTAATCTTCCTTGCCTTTGCCCACCAAATAAATTAACTAAATTAAAAAAAAAAAAGTCTCAAGCAAAAGCCTTCTCTTACATTTGAATTGGGAAAAGCCAGACTGAAATCCAGTAGTGTTTCAGCAGTTCCTTTTACGTGGAAGGCATCTGGCTACTTCTGGGATAGTGACACCGGGAATTTTTGTGTGACATTTGTGTTCTTTTTGAGCCATTCTTTTCTACTGACTAAATTTGTATATGCAGAAACTATCAGAATATGAATTCTGAAATTGCCCATTGCAGTTGCATGCAAAAAAAGCAAATTTTCAGAAGTCTGATGTAGGAGTTGGATATCTGTGCTTTTTTCCTGATATAATCATAATTATTTTGTGTAAGTGCTGGATGATAACATAATGAAGACATTGACATTGGGAATAATACTCTGGTATTACTTTCAGAGTTTTGTCTTGTATAAACTCCTTGAATTCCGGTCCTTGGAGGTAGCATGCTCTTACATAGAAAAGCACATATTTTTGTCTAACAATATTAACTCCGCCACAGTGTCAGAACAACTTTGCAGTGCTCTACAAAGAGGCAGAGTTGACAAAGGATAAAAGTAAAGTTAGGTCATCCAGGAAATGGACTAATTCAGTATTGCTTTTGTCAGTTTATTTTTGACAGAGATCCTTTCGAAAGTATCTGAATTCCTCTCTGTTGGATATCTGTCAGAAAAGAAAGGAAGTTATTATAAAACAAATCCCTCAAGCTGAGATGAATCTTTCCTGCTTTTTGATACAGCTGTAATCCTATAATTCTGCACAAACCGGTATTAGGATAGCAATAATGCAAAATACAATATATCGCAGCCGATTTCTTGGAATATGATAAAGAATGACTACTTCAGATGAGTACTCTATCATAAGGAACATCTGAGTGTGTTGCAAGATTAACTCAGGAAACAGTGAAAAGTATTACCCAAGTGGCATTGGCTTCCACGCCACAGAATGTGCTCATGATTCTCTGCCTGTACCCAAGGCCAAAGACAAGGGGCAGAGCCCCTTGCAGTGGCCATTGATGGTTTTCAGGGGATATTGAGTCAGACAAGTTCACTGGGTACAGGGACACTGCAGTTGTGCAGGTTGCAGTACGTGAGACTTTTCTACCTCAGGATTCAATTTGACAAGTGCTTCACTGAGATTTATTTAGTAATAATTTTCTCTCCTTTGAATGAGTATGCTGTCTCTTCCAGAAGAGCTGGGAGCTACAACCTAACCCAAATTATCTTAATCAAGGAATCTCTCTACCATGCCTATGACTGAACTCTTTAATAAGGAAGAGAAGGCTGAGAATGGGAGATAAGACTGCATATTGGATGAGATGAATCTGAGGGGACCCAGAAGGGTTTCATTACCAAACTCTTTAGCATGCCTTTGCTGCAGTGACAGCTGCTTATAGAGTAAAAGGCAATGAAGTTTTGATTATTGCCAACAAGGAACTTTGTGCCACCACAGCTAATTCTCCAAGTACCCAGTGTTGTCTGAGAAGTTTTGGAGCAGGCTGGGAGCAGCTTTATTGCTCTGCTGATACAACCTGAAATTGGAAGCTGTGATTTGCCACGTGTGTGACAGGAGTGAGGTGCACACCATTTCCTCTTCCCCCGATCTGTTCCTATCCTCTCATATCCAGGTATCTGCTGGAAAGAAACCCTAGGGTGCAAGAACAGATCATTCAGACCAAGCTGGTAACCCTCAGACCACATCTCACCAAATCTATAATTTAGGAGCAGTTGATAAACTGTGTGGACAATACTACGACTTTAATCAAGCCTGTGTTCTGTTGGAGCCCTAATAAAGAGTATCTGTTGGCCAGGTTTGGCTTTTCCTACTTGAATATTACATGAACCTAAAGAAGGTATAAAGAAGTAAACATCTTGATGAAAAGGGGCAAGTGTTGTAGCAACAACTATAAACAGATGTTTGCTTGCTTGCTTTCTTTGTTTGTTTAAATAAACTGTATCTTTTCACTGATGCCACAATCAATTTTCACTTCTTTCTTTAAATATCCCTTACTTTTGCATATAGATTTATTTTTCATTTAATATTCAAGCTTTCTTAGTACCTGCATAATCTGAAATGCCTGCCTCTGTGAAGGAACATAACTGAAAATTGGAGCATTGCTGCATTTTCATTCTAATTGAAAATAAATACATAAAGCTGCCAGTTGTGCTATGTCTTTTGCCTGATGAAAGGTCATTCGTAATCTTTTTTATAGTTAATGGAATGCACCATTGTGATTATACTGAAATCTGAATGCCTTCGGAAAGTTTGAAAACTAAACAATTGTGTGCGAGATAACAGAGAAAAATAATTTCCTTTGAAGAATGACCTTTCAAAAGTGACTAGTCCACATCTTTTCAGTGATGCCAACATGTCAGCTTCACATTGTGTACAAACCCCTCTGTCTCTGCCATATGCAAATATAGTCACTGAAATGGTAAAATAACACTACATATCGTAATATTTATTTTTTCACAAATGTTCATCAGATAATAGCTTTTAAGCATCTTTGAATACAGAACACTGTAGGGGCTGTCAGCTTAGCCAGTTGATTTTGTTTACAAAATGTCAGCATTTCCTTTTTTTCTGAAAAGGACAGATGATAGTGTCTTCTGAAGAAGGGAACCTCAGACCAACTCTCAATTTACGCCATCAGCAGTGACCTCTACTGTCTTACTCACACTAACAGCAGTAACAAGAGGGAATTGTCGCATACATGGGAATAGAAAAAAGGTACAAGAATGTCAAGATAATGAGATAAGATTATACTATATCCATTATAACTTTCTAATAAAAGGTTGTGCTATATTTATTCGTGCAATTTCTTCAGAAACCCTCAAATTCAATTTTGAACGAATTACGGTAAAACTGGGGATGTGCAACCTTAAGGCCTTTCTTTCAGATGAATGATTTATGGTCACTAAAGCTTATGGTTAGCAACGAGAAAAATGGGAAAGAAAAATACTTGAGAAAATATTTATAAATCCTATTAAGACTAATCAGATCCTTTCCATTCCATAGCTAATTTTTAAAAGGTACTAAATAAATTTTATTTTCAGAACACAGCCTGCTTCGCAGAATTATTTGCATATGATAAAAAGAAAATAGGAAAAAAAGCATAGATTCCTATTCAGAAAAGCATTTCTGTGGCTTTTGAGCAAAACAGTTAAAAACACATGCTGTTACTGGACCATTTATGACATTGGAATGTATGTCCAAAGTGATGACAAGAATTACATGGCTAGGTCCAATAACCTTATGCCACATTCTGACTATACTTACATCCTTCTAGCTTTCATTTTCTATTTCACCCTATTGATGCTGTATTTTTTTGTCCATCATAGACTCAGGGATACAAGTCTCTGTTTTTCGGACTTGTGTGCCCATGAAATGTCATCTAAATAGAGGTAATGCAGCCTTGAAGGACAAAAAATTCATATTGAGCCATTGAAACACAAGCATTGACAAGCTCTATGTACTAAAGCTACTTCATGGATTAAAAAAAAAGCCTAAATGCACACACTGCATTGAAATAGCACTTTTTTGTGAATAATGTTTTGTATATTGATGCAATGTATCAGGCGTTAGGTGATCGAGGTGTTACAGACTGAACATGCCTTCTGGAACCACATTGTTCTGAGATTCCATGCACTTAGGATTTATGTGCAGAGTAATCAGTTTATATCACCCAAATTTTAACCAATTGCTGGGTGACAGGTGATCTGTAGGACTGCTTTTGACTTTAATTATGTCATATAACGACCTATAACTTTTTTCATCTGATGCATTATGATAATGTAGAACACGGGCTTCTTCCATCTCAACAACATCTCTTCAGTACATGTAATCCTTTCTAAGATTTTTAAATAGAAGGCAAAGGATGCTGTGTCATATTTTTCATCCCCATTATGTTTCATAGAGTGATAGGAGAATCCAGCTGCATGCTTTCTTGTTTGAGAAAGGGAAGATTATCTATTTACTTGGATTCCTTTTGTATACCAACTCTTTTTGTCGACTGCTCCTTCTAGCAGCAGCAGTTCTTTTCCTTTGTTTGTAACACGGAAGCATGAGTCACATTTTAGGGACATCAGCATTATTTTCACACATTTAATTATATTATATGCATGTCTACCCATTCATATTTTATTTCAATAACTTTCAATCTCCTATCCAAGCCCAAAAGAATAGTTGTCATAATATTTGACTTCCTGTGATTCTAGTCTCAACATCTACAGGGACAAAGGTACATCCTAATAATCTATTATAATTGGTCCCTTTGCACAATTAATAAGTCAAGTCTTATCAATCTGTTTGTGTAACAAGTGCTGCAGATACTATACAGAGAAAAATCTTAACTGTCAGAGAAACTCTGAAGCCAAGTAAGAAGAGTGACTGTGCTGGTTTTGGCTCAGGTGATTTTCTTCACAGTGCCTGGTGTGGGGCTGTGTTTTGGACTCGTGCTGGAAACATTGTTGTCAACTGAGCCGTATTTTCCTTCCTGCTGAGCAGGGCTTGCACAGAGCCGACGCCTCTTCTGCTTCTCACACCACCACGCCAGTCAGTGGGCTGGGGGGCCACAAGGAATTGGGGGGGGACACACCCAGGAAAACTGATCCCCACCGATCCCAGGGATGCCCCCTACCATGTGGCACCACGCTTAACATATAAAACTGGGGGAAGAAGAAGGAAGGAGAGGATGTTCAGAGTGATGACATTTGTCTTCCAAAGTCACTGTTAGACGTGATGGGGCACTGCTTTCCTGGAGGTGGCTGAATGCCTGCCTCTCCATGGGAAGCAGTGAATTAACTCCTTGTTTTGCTTTCCTTGTGTGTGTGGCTTTTGCTTTCTGTATTAAGCTGTCTTTATCTCAACCCACGAGTTTTCTCAGTTTTACCCTGCTGATTCCCTCTCCCGTGCCACTGGGGTGGAGAAGGGAGTGAGCAGCTGTGTGGGGCTTAGTTGTCAGCTGGGGTTAAACCACAACAATTGCTTGTGATTTGAGATTTTTCCTCATGGCTTTTGAGGTGAGATCCCATTCACAGATCCGTATTTGACAGGGAATTGATTGGGTGAGCCATCAGCTGCTGTACATAATGAAAACAACTGTTAGGGCTTATCAGAAGCAAGAGAGTAGTTTTGGAAGCCTAAGCTACTTGGCTGCTTTGCATGGTAAGTAGTCAGTGAAAGTAGCAGCCATGAATATATCAGAAAACCTCTCACTACCATACATCCAGGATGACTGCTTCCAACGTGAGAGCGCATCGGTGGCTCCAGCGTTTCTTGATAAAATACACTCTGAGGGCGGCCACTGCAATGGGATGTAAGACACAGCCATCCTGAGGTACTTGAGACAGTCTAGGTTTAAGCTGAATATCAGGCACGTGAAGGAGACGTGGGCAGCTTTATTATTGCCTAGTGGTACTGAGGTGCTCCTCAGCTGGGCAGAGAAAGTGGGGGAACTGTCAGTGTGTCCTGCAGGGGAGACAGGAGGCTTGCTTAAGTTTTCCTCCCTCCTTTTCCACCACTCAGGATGGATGGACAGAAGAGGTTTATCCACACCAATTACAGACATTATCCTTCCCTTCTGGTCTACTTCCAGGATAACGCCTTCAAGAGCCAGTTAAGGCCCTCTCATTTGTTCTCTGCTGCTGAACAGCTGCTTGTCAGATGCAGAAGTTGACCTTTCTTAGGCACTTCCTGAGAAAAACCCCATCAAGGTATTAATATATCAAGTGAAGTTTAGAAGAACTGTATAAATTAGGTGAGAAGAATCTTCCACAATGACTGAAAGAGTGGTAGAACTGCAACTGCCTCTTTCAATTCTACCCCTGAACTTTCATCTGAAGATGATGCATTTCTGAACGTTGTCACTGCTGAAGGTTTTCCAGTTCTGAAAAGAGCTTTTTTTTATGGCATTGAAAGAAGTGTGACCAGCAGGTCCAGGCAAGAGACTCTGTCACTCTGCTCTGCTCTCAGGAGTAGTTCACTGGGAGTGCTGTGTCCAGCTCTGGTGTCCTCAGCACAGGAAGGACTTGAACCTGTTGTAGTGAGTTCAGAGGAGGCCATGGTGATCAGAGGGCTGGAGGACCTCTTCTATTAGGAAAGGCTGAGAGAATTGGGGTTGTTCATTGTGGAGAAGAGAAGGCTCCAGAGAGACCTTATGTCAGCATTTCAGTACCTAAAGGGGCTACCAGAGAGCTGCAGAGGGACTTTATGTAAGGACATGTAGTGACAGGACAAAGAGGGAATGGCTTTAAACTGAGGGAGGGCAGGTTTAGTTTAGGTCTAAGGAAGAAATTCTTTCCTGTGACAGTGGTGAGGCATTGGAACAGGTTACCCAGGTAAGCTGTGAAAGTTCCATCCCTGGAAACACTGAAGGCCAAGTTGGAGAGAGCTCTGAGCAGCCTGGGCTAGGGAAAGGTGTCCCTGTCTGTGCCAGGGGGGCTGGAACTGGATGATTTTTAAGGTCCTTTCCAACCCAAGCCATTCTATCACTCTGTGACTCTGCAGGCAGGCTGGAACTGGATTGTAGCATTTCTAAGGGTTAAATACTTGAGGATAGCTTTTGGGAAGGAGGAGGAACACAAGTGAAACCAAAAGAATTATGCAAAAACCAAAAACTCCCATATCCAAATTTTGTAGTTTGTTTTTTGTCCTTTTTATTGCCAAGGACATTAAGCAGGACAGACACTTAGGAGTTCTTATCCTGCTGTTTTGTTCTGGAATTCATGATCTTTCCTTGGATCATCCTAGTAATTATCACAGTATCTATTTGTTCATTTGTCAGATCAGTTAATGAATGAAACATCACTTTCAGGAGACTGACCTTAGTGAAAGAAAGAAGCAGGTCTTCCAAATGTTTGTTAATAAAACTAACTTTAAAAAAAAAGGTAATGAATGCTTCACTTGGAAGAACATATTGATTTATGTATCTTTTAAATTACTGACTATCTACTGGGTTATGGAAGAAGTGTAAGCATGATAATATCAAATAAAATATGATTTCTGAACAGATATCACTCTGATTTATGTTTGCAGTATCTTTATTTAGAGTGTTGGTTGTTTTTCACATCTGAGATGCTTGTGTAATACCTGAATGTGGAATCCATTTTGGAATCAACAACAGCGAATGACGTAAGGTTTCCTTCCTGATGAGCTAACCTGACTCTTATCATGTGCATATAGAGGACAAGTTAGTCAAGCAAGATGAAAAAACGTGAATGCATTTAAAGTGACATAGAAACAGGCAGAAATTGAATCTCTTGATTCCCGTTCTAGCACATTAGAAAATTACCATCTGAATATTTAATACTCTGTGCTTGGGATTTACAGCAACTTGTGGGCTAAACATCTGGAACAATTTATGTTTCAAACTTAGGCTACTGACATAGCAAAGCAATTGAATCCTTACCTTGTTTCTAAGGGACAAAATAAGGTGATTTTAATTCTATAGTATACAATACATCATTAAGCAGGACTGATCATTCAATTCAGAAGGATACAGATTTTTCCAGTGCATTAGAACTAATTTGATCACACAAATAGATAAGCTACATACAGGAGCTAATAATATGTTTGCTAAAATATTTATGGAGTTAAATTATTCCATAAATTGAACTGTAGTTCACTGAGATAGTTTCATTTTAATATTAATATGGACAAACTATGTCACAGATGCTAAAAATGTTGAACTTCAAACACATTTCTCGATCATTCTGATTTATATGAGTGCTTTTTGGTTTAGGGCATGTTCAGTGAAAGATAAAAGGAAAGACATCTTGATATATCTTAAGGTGATAGGTGAACAAAGTGAAGGCCTATATAGAAATAGGTCACAAACTCTCACTTGCATATAATAAATATTTTAATTCAGGTTACTGTAAAATGCTGTTTGCAGTAAATTTGCAGAGAAGTAGTTCAGAGTAAAATAGCTTTAAAATAGGAAATCAAAATTATATTTTCTGGCAGTTTTATTTGAAAGAAGTGTTTATCATTTTAAATCAAAATGAATTCATTTCTTACAAATCATATAGTGGATGTAAAACCATTCCTCTAACATGTGATCAACCCACACATACTTTAGTTTGTCATTCTTCCCTTTCTTCCTGCAGGTGTTGTTAAAAAAATGCAAAAGCCTCCACTTGCCAAAATGCATGTGTACTTAGCTATTTACAGCTTTAAATGAGAAAATAAGCCTTCTTAGAATTCTGAAAATGTTGAATTTGTTTTTCCCAGCTGGAGAGTGGGGTTTGCTTCATTTTTACAAATATGTCTGTGTCAGAATGTTCTTGAGCTTTATGCCAGGAAACTGTGCTGCATGTTATGGAGTTCAGAGGAGGGAAAGAGGACTCTCTCTGCCTTTGGCAACTGCTACATCCACCTGATGATTAAAATAGACTTGGTGATTTTCTAATATGATTGTTCCTGTGAAGCAAAATGTTTGATTAGGCAGTGGATTTTGAGATTTCTCCATGCCTTTTTTTTTTTTTTACTATGTATCTCCAACAGTTGCATATAAAAGGTGACCTTCCCTCTGAAATATTCCTGCATTATACTCCAGGGGTTGTTAAATGAATTCATATTGGTTCAAGACCATCATGCATAGAGAAAATGAGAATTTTTTTCTATAAATCAAGTATTTGGGCTGTTTTTTTTTTTTTTTTAGAATGTTGTGTATGTGTCCCAATAAAAATGAGATTCAGAAAATGAGGATATATTAAAGAATCTGACTGTCTCAGTGTCCACCTTTATTCTCATTGCTTTCCTTTCAGTATGCAAATATCTTAATAGGGAGTCATGATGAAAGTCAAAAAATGCAGTTACAATTACTTTTTCCATCCTCAGTTACTGGCCTTCTTTATCCCACTCTATTCCCATACATACTTGCTATACTTTATTTTGCATTTTTGAAAAGATCAGTCCTCAGGTCTATGAGACAGGCTTTGCTCTTGAGATATGCATGATCTGACATAATCTCAAGAGGTATACCCTTACCTGTGCTGATATGAGGTAAATAAATTAATATGGAAAACTGTGATTTAATCTCTTCAGTGAAAACCATATTGATATAATCCTCTTTCTTTGCTTGTTGTGGCTTTTCTATAGTATAAGAACATTTTAAAATTCTGAATATAAACTCCTGTGAAATACATCATGTATCTTTTAAGAGCTTTTAAATAATGATAAACAAATTTAGTGAGCTCACCTTCCCTGTACCAATAGAACTTTAATAACACTATGAATTCACTAATAGTAAATACAACACATGAATAACATTTCTAAATTATTTTCCTTACCATTTACAAAAAATCTAGACAATCTTAAAAAACAATGTTGGCCATTTAGCAATTAAAGGCATATTTAGACATAAAGATATATAAACATAGATACTCCTTTCATCAACTTTTTTTTTGCTTTTACTAACCCATTTTTTTCGTTTAATTTCTCCTGTGATTTCCTCATTTGTGAGTCTCTGTATATAAGAACTAAGACAACAGAAGTTGTACATTTTGGTGTTGCAGGAATACAGTTCAACCTACTGTTTGTGCACCTAAGACAAAGTCCAATGTCCACAAAAGGGAGGAGGCTCTTGCCATTGGAGACCTGCAGATGGAAGAGGCAACACACTTTCTGCCACTCCGATAACAATTAACTTTTCACACTTTTCAGATCAACAGTGCCCTATCACTTCTGAACAACAGCAGTTTTCGGGTGTCCTTGAAATTTTAATGCCAAAACCTGGCATTTGGTCGTCTTTCTCTATGCTGCGATGGATCAGTAAAATGATATATCCTATGCATATTTAGCCATCAGGATGAACTTTATTATATAATTATATTGTTATTTATATCACTGTCATTATAACTATTAAGGTCTCTCCCAAGCTTGTAAATCCTAAAGTTGTCAAATTGGTTATCACCTGATTTCTCTCCAGGCGGAATTATGTGAGACCCTGAGTCAGTCCCACAGCTGACGGCTGCAGGATGGGGGGATTTCCCCTCACGCTGCTGCAGGAGCAGCTGCTCCTCCCTCTTTCACAGGGTGTGATTCTGCCCCTTTTTAGGTTCTACTCAAGATCATCTCAAAAAGATTGATTGCACTAACCCAGCAGAAAAGCACCCGAAATAGTGTTGTGGAGAGGCCTGATGCACGTTACAGCTAAAGCAAGGTAAACAGAGACAGCATGCAGCGGGGAGCAGTGACAAGGTGTTAGATTGGCTCAAGCTGTCTTGTGTAATTTTGTTTTTTGAAAGTGAAGTGGCACAGCTTTTGTAGCTTGGGTATGAAAAGTAGTGTTAGTTGTGGTCGGTGTTTTTCTTGTTTGAGTTTTGGTGTTTTTTTTTTTCCCCCTGAACTGCATGTTAGTGCTAGTGCTTATCATCCTTGCTGGTTTTGCTGGGATAGAGTTCATTTTCTTCACAGTAGCTAGTGTGGAGCTGTGCTTTGGATTTGTGCTGGAAACAGCATGGATAATTCAGGGATGTTTTTGTTACTACTGGGCAGCACTTACACAGAGCCAAGGCCTTTTCTACCTCTCACACCACCACACCTGGAGGGCACAGGGATTTGGGAGGGGACAGAGCTGGGACAGCTGACGCCAACTGACCCAAGGGATATCCCAGATCATATGGCATTGTACTCAGTGTGTAGAGCTGGGAGGAGAAGCAGGAAGCAGGGGGAAGGCTCAGAATGACGGTGTTTGTCTTCCCAAGTCACCATTACACGTGATGGAATCCGGCTCTCCTGGAACTGCCGAACCCCTGCCCGCCCGTGGGAGGTGGTGAATGAATTCCTTCTTTTGCTTTGTGCTGTCTTTATCTCAAACCACAATTTTTCTCATTTTAACTCTTCTGATTCTTTCCCCCATCCCACCAGGGAGGAGTGAGGGTGCAGCTGGGTGGGTCTCCGTTGCTGGCTGGGGTTAATCCATGACATCATCCATTCAGAAAGCTTTGACACCATTCAGAGACCCTGGAATTTGTTTGAAAAGAGTTACTAAAATGTTAATGAGTTGAGTGGTTTTTTGTGTTTTGTTTTTTTTGTTTGTTTGTTTTCTTTTCTTTTTTTTAATAATGTGATTTTACAACTCCTGTTAATACTTAACGTAAGTTGGTGAAGGCTTTGAAAAAGGTATGTCTGGTTCTGTCCCAATTCCACTGTAAAATGAATTACCAGTGATTAAAGAGTTGCTGAATATTTTTTAAAATTTTACTAGAAAATTGGCTATTTAACCTTTTTGAACAGTGCACATTGATCTGTTAGGGAAGAAAAAACTCAAGTAATAATGGATTATATACAATTTTTCCCTACCCAATGTATCCTTGCTTTCAGGAAATCCATGATTTTCAAGCTCCAGCAAAGTGTTCCCAATTCCCTTTCACTCCTAAGAGGCCCTTCATGTCCCATTCAAGTCCCTGGTGGTACAAGAATCCTGATGTGACCCTGCTCGACCATTTGGTCACTGAAATATTCTTCCCCTCAGCACCTCTCTCCAGGTTGCCTTGCTTTTTATTTAGAAATGTATAAGAATACCTGAGGAATAGCTGTGAACAAAATTAAACTCCTGAATATGGCATCCATCACATGATCATTAAAACAGTTTGTATACACAACTGCAGTTTGTTACTGGCAGTCATTGCTGTGTATATATATAAAAATTAAATTCTATGTGTAGAAAATAATTGCTATTTCAAATTTTTTGTTTCTACATAAATTTGTTTTGGAGCAAAAAAAAAAAAAATTAATTTCAACCCAAATGTTCCATAGGTAGAAATTTCCTTCTTTTCTTCTTCCTTCTTTTGCCCTAAAATATCTGTATTGTATTTTAAATAGCTTTGAAACTTACTGTTGATGATTCTTTTTTAAATAACATAAATAAAAATTTCATTGGAAAAGCCACGCTATGTTTTAGTAATGAATATGGCAAACACCATCATTAAAAGGAACATACAGATCTAGATTCAGACTAAATATTGACCTATTTAAATTGTAATATAAGCCTATGTACATTTAAAAAGCAATTGAGTCCAGACACACACCGAAGTATTACAACAACCACCTGTTTATTTCAGAATCAAAAGTTGATGTACATGTCTGATTCAAAATTATAGCAAAACAATAATTAAAAAAACCCTACAGCAGAATAAACTTTTCAGTATAAAGTATTGACAGAAAAGGTGAGTGCATATTTTTTTAAAAAATTGACCAAAGGAGATTTATGTTTATGATCCTATAAATATTTATTTCACTATCAGAAAAAACAAGCAAAGAAAAAAATCCCCCAAAATCCCCCAAATGCACAATAAAAACAGCAAAAAGAAACGGTTTATCTTCCTCCTCCTTTTATTTGTGATGAACAGCAGTCACTTGGTCTTACAGAAGTAAAGATCTCTACAAGAATTATTGCTACAAAGTTAGGGCTTATTGGCAAAGTTAGATTATTGGCATTAATCAAATTAGTTTCAGCAAAGAGGGCATAATTTCTCTACTTCCTATAAAGGTCTGCTACACCTTTATAAATTTTTAATTATTTTTTTTTTAATGTTAAAAATCAGCTGGAGTCCCTTTCTGTAGCCATACTACTTGATGCTGGGAAGGATTCTGAGAAAATAGGATAATGTTATTCACCTAGAATCTTTGAACTATTTTTTGTAGGGTACACACTATTGACTGTGTCAGCATCTCTCATACCTCGTGCAAAGACTCAGCATGGAACAACAACTCATTCTACAATGAAACACAAGACATGATTGCCTGGAATCGATCTTATTAGCCCCAAAAGCACTACAATGCTTTCCTCGACTGAATTGACATAGAATTCACCCTAATTGATTTCTAAAAATATAAATATATGCTGCTGCCATTTTATTTTATCCTGTTCTAGACACAAAACTCTTCTGACATATCGAGCTTTGCAACCAAATACGTACATAAAAGGTTAATTGGAAGAAAAACAAAATGTCTGTGCTCTCTTTCAAAACCCAACCTTACTGAAGCTTAGAGAGCATGTTTTTCAAATAGCATATTAGTACTGAAAGACCTTCTGTGTGGAATAACCTCAAACTAGCACACCAAATCTGCCCACAATTTCTTCCTATGTATTAAATTGGAAGCGTATTTAAAGGTAAGTGCTTAAGCTTTAAAATATGGGCTTTTGGATGCTATTTTTCATTTGATGTACTATAATGAATTGTTGCACCAAATTGATGGGAACAAATGTTGCAGTATAGTAACTACTGGTGATGCTTGTCATAGAAGGCTTGTTATCTATGAAAGTTGCAGACAGAGTTCTTCATTCAGTTAAATTGTTATGAGACCAACATCCCTCACTTTCTCAGGAGTTACAAGCAACGTCTTTCAGTAATTGCACGTCTTCCTTCTCTGGGTAATTTTCTAAATCTGATAGACAAATTCAACCCTAATGCAAGCTGAATTTCTTCTAGTTTACACCACAATAAACTGAACCATTTCAGCTCGTTTTTGAAGACTGTCCTTGGGAACTCTGCCATAATATACCATAACTACCTTTGTTGACTTTTCAACTCAAACCTACAGCCTCAATATGCCTGACTCCACTGTGATTCCAGAGGAAATCTGCTGAAGTCAATGGAGATATATGAGTTTAAATAGTTGTACAAGGAAATGCATCATGTGAGTTAGAGTAGACAAGGATGAATCCATTGTCCTCATTTAAATTGCAGCTTAAGCTTGTGCCATTCCCTGAAGTTTCCAGAGGTAGAAGAATGGAGCACTAACTCAGTATCATCCTGTCAAATACATCTGTATGGCTCTTATTATGTCTGCAATTTACGTTCAGTATGAAAAAAAAAATCCTGATTTATCAGTTTTATGGCACTGGCACTCTTTCTGTGCTGAAGAAAGTGGAAAAATGGTTTCCTGGCAGTCCAGCTGCTGAATGAGGCAGATATGTATCTACTGGGATTTAAGGGGCAATACTTTTGGGACATTAGACCTTTCCTCATCCTAAGGAATAAATCTGAAACCTTCACAATTGAAACCTTAGTTTCAATTTGTGTGTTGTCATTTAGGTGCAGTTTTAGACAAATGACACGACAGAAGATGATCGTAGTGTCCCATCCCACGATTTCATCAGGCTTTAAAAAAAGCACAGAGAGAGAAGGGAAGATTTTAGTTGGGATACATAATATATAATCCCAAATACAGAACAGCATTTGTACATAATCAGGAGGCCAACTTGGGCTGGAACAGCAACAGGTTAGGAAACAGTCAGACACATTTTCAGTGCATCACTGGCAAGATTACAGTGATAAGACAGATCTAAGGGCAAGGCAGTCTGTGGGTCAGAGACAGAGGCTGGATTGATGGGGAAATGATGGGGCATGGGAAGTCTGCAACACGGATGCAGTGCATTAAATACAGTGTATTATATACAGCTGAAGTCAATCTTGAGAGCCACAGCTTGAAAGCAGAGCTCAGGGCAGGGCTGTGGAGTTTGTTAGTGTTCAGTAGCTTCCCTTTATAGCACTGTGTTCTTTCCTGAGTCTTGAGCTAAGGTAGCTGAAACCTTAGGAAAAGGGAGGATGCAGTAAATGTCTTCAGATTGTGTATTTAGATGTTATATCTGTGTTTACAGTAAGATGGAAAAGGTCATGGCTAGAGTGAATTGGCTGCTGTTTTGAGCTACTGTAGCCAGGCTTTTAGAGCCTCTTCTGGTTAAATGTTTGAAAGGATAACTCGGCCTGCTCCGGGAGATTCCTTCTGGATGAAAACCACTGTGGACTTTTCATTGAGTAAGTCAAGTTGGTGATAACAAAACTAAGAATTCTGATAAAGCTCATATTGCTACTCACAGAAATATTTTGAATCTTTCTTGAGGATTTTTGTATTGTACTTTTAAAAAAAAATTCTTAGTCTTTGAATTCTGAGGTATATAAACTTAAGGTTATTGTTTTGATATCTGTCCCTATTAGAAGCAGTACATCTGTTTAGAAGGGGCCAACTTCTGCATTTTAATCACTATAATTTTCAAGGTGTGATAACTTCCTCCTTTATTTTTTCTTCCTGCTTACCCATGCACTGCCTGATACTTAAAAAGAGTTTAGTATTTCTACTGGTGGTTCCTTTAGAATTGGCTGCAAGTTTCATGTTTGAGCTTTTCAAAAACGACCATAGTAGCTCTAAAAATGGATTTTGTTCTTTCAAACAAGAATGATTTCACAGCATTAATTTATGAATATCTGTTTGGAGAGATCTTACTTTCCTTGGTACTAGATGAGGGGTACAAAAGAGTCTTTCCACTGACACATTTCAGAGTTTTTGATGAACTTCAACTGACACCATCACCTCAGAAAAAGAATTTCTTCAAAATGTGAAATTGATAATATGGTTGTTAATTCACTGTACTGCAGCTCTGCTTAGAAATGGTGACTTTTGCCTAATTTACACACTCATACTAGTTTCACACTGTTCTGTGAAAGCCAGATGGAGTTTTGTGCCACGTTCTTACTACGTTACTTGGGTGAATTAGTGTCTGTAAAGTTTACCAAGCATCTACCTTAAGCCTTATTCTTATCTCTTACATTTGATACAAAAAAATGCCCTCCAGTTGTTGACTTGACACTGCAGAAATATTTTGGGATTGGATCACAGTGGAGCCTTCAGGATACGTATTATGAAACCTAACACTGCATTTTACCTCAATTGTTCTGTGTGGATTATTTTCTCATTTTCTATCACCATCTTCAGCCTCCTCTATCTCAATGCATCTACCATCCTACGTGGCAAGAAAGCTCAGCTTGTTATTGAAAAGCTCCTTTTAAATGCTTAGTATACAGACTTTAGCATGATATGATACCAGTCATTTGCACATGGAGATTATACCAGTAGAGGTGGAACTGTGCTGTCCTTTCTGCTCAAGGCACTTACAAAGCAGGTTCTGGGAACTCATACGAAACCTAAGTGCTGTAGTTTGTAAAGCATCAATTTTGTATGTCAGCATCTATTCTTACTTGTGGCAGCCTGGGAAAGTGTCTGCAATCCACAGCTCCTCTATTCTTGATCCTGTGAAAGAGCATAATAGTTGTGTAAAATCTATTTCTCCACTTGCAAAGGTATTCATAACATAACACAGAGTATTCTTATCTGTGAACACACCTTGCTTGCCTTTACTATCAAATGAAGACTTCAAATTCTTTAAAAAGAAGAAAAGTTGGAGGTGAATAGTTAAATCTCTGGGACTGTTACTTTTTGACAAGTGATACAGCCAGCCAGGCATGTTGTTAAGGCTTCTTTATTAGTTATCAAATGCTGAAACCCAGATTTTAGTCTGTGGTGAAGTACAAGGATGGTAGGTGCTTGAAGATCCCAACCATACATTGATATCAAGGTAAAATAAAAACCTGGTAGGTAAACATGTCTCCCTGTCCTGCAGGGCCAGAATTACCATCCTCTGTCACATGGGCCAAAAAACAGTAGCAAAAAAAGATTCCATGTTACCCTTTGGTGTAGTCATGCTGTCTGTGGTATTTTTTAGCTTTGTTTGCTTGCTTTTCATGGTGATCAAGTGAGCTGTCATAGTGAAGCAGATTGGAGTGAGAATGTTTATAGTAAAAGAAATGTCCTTGTTTAGCAGTATCTGTGTTCTTTTTGCTGGTGTTGAAGATCTGTGCTTTAATCCAGCAGCAGAGCTCACAGCCTATCCTCACAGCTTATTTTCTGCTTGATCCTTTGGTTAAGTCGTAATCCCAACGTGTGGCATTGCAGTGATGAAAATTATGTCACAAATCCAGCATAATGTTTTTGCTGTAGGATGAAGCAGTAAAAGGAAAGGAGCTGAGAGAGGGTGAAATGTGGTTGATTATAGAAATCTTCGAGAAATAAAATATTTCTTTGAATTTATGAAATCCTCAATATACAGTGTAGAGACCCTAAAACAACTACAATTAAAGAGGCTTTAGTCTGTATTTTCTTCTTCCCTACCTTTTTTCCCCAGTATCAAACACATTTTCTTTTGTTTGGGAAGAGAACACTTGTAAGTAACATAATTACAATAGTCAGTGTGGAGAAAAAAAAAAAAAGGTGTAGTATTTTTGCTGGAGGATTGAACTGGGACTTGAGAACTCTGAAATGGTGGATAACAACTTTTCAACCTTGACTTTTAATATATGGTGTTATTTTGGAGTGGGTGCTGTCTCTCCACATGGATTTACAACAAATAATACAATGGGTCTCCTTCGCTGAAAGCAGACAGTAAGTGCTACTACAATATAATACAATCCCACTGCATAGTATTTATGACACTGCTAATAAGAAGCAGGGCTGAACAGGTCTGTGTGCTCAGATCTGCAGAGTTCAAGAGAACAGTAATACTGTTATATCTTTAAAATATTCCTTTTATTTACTGCTTTCTTTATAGACACTTGTAAGATGTTTATCACCAGGTTGTCTTTTTAGTATTTAAGTGCTACATACTTTATAAATGTCAACACAGCCACAGAGAAGGACAGGGATTAATAGATAAAAGGCCCAATTCTGCATTTTTTTAGCACAAATATTGTACATGTTAAATGAATTACATGGAAATACTTTAAGTTACATTAACTTGAAATCCAAGCAGAGTTTGGACTATGCTGGTTCTGCAATAAGTTGGATGTAAACAATACAAGAAATTGTATCAGATGACAGCAGTAGAATGACCCCTAGCAGGTTTTGTACTTTGTCAGCTTTCAATTAAAAAAAACCCCTAACTTTATTTCATTGTTTAAACTTCCCAGGAACTATTCTTATTCTCTGATGGTTTAGATGTAGCTTGGAACTGAGAGGATAAAATGTTTCAAATGAAAGCATGTCTTCTCCTTTGGCAATTGAGATTATCACTAGCT
Organism: Neopelma chrysocephalum; assembly: GCF_003984885.1. Lineage (NCBI taxonomy): Eukaryota > Metazoa > Chordata > Aves > Passeriformes > Pipridae > Neopelma > Neopelma chrysocephalum. Next base: position 2,436,896 of record NW_020897749.1, read on the forward strand.
GTAATAAATAAAGTGATTTCTAAATGGAGTGTGTCTATGTAATGTATTTTGATGTAGTGTGGGCATTATCTTTTATGATATTCAGTTTTGACTTCAACTGCATATTATCATAATTTGAGACAGGCACGTGTAACTCTGTTGTAACTAAATGAAAATCCAGTCTCCTATTAAGCGAATTTTGCTTCTAACATTTAAGTATTTCTCCTTCAAAACACTTCCTTCAGACCTTGTACACTTAGGGATTTATAAAGTAACAGAAGCAATTTATTTTTATTTTTAATAAATGGCCCTTAAGGCACTTTGGACAGTTATAGCAGAATTAGCAGTTTGGTCACATTTGAAGTGTTCCCTCTCAGCAGCAATAACACAACCTTGTTATTTCATTATGAAATAGGATCTAAGCTTCATGTATATCTTGTTAGGCTGCAGTGCAAAAAAAATAAATAATCTCGTGGGGCTGATCTTAGTTCATGTAGTGTGACCCCTGCTATTTTCAAATTGGCTGTGTGGTCCTGCCTTAATGCAGCCACAGAGAAATGTTCCCAAGAACTTTTTGTAATGAAAACCAAATTCTGTGATGCCTACAGATGTTTGTGTGCATGTTCTACAGTGTGTGTGTGTATTATGCTGGGTGATCTCAGAGACCCATCAGAGTTGAGTATAATTTGTGTGAAACTGCTTATTCTTGTCAAAGCCTGGACTTAAGGTAGCCTATCTCAAACCAGCTTGACCATATTATGAAATTCATAAAAATACCGATATTTTCCCTTTCTCTGGGCCTAAAGTGATTGTAAACAAAGGTAGGCTTTCATCACTTTAGCCAATGCACTGACAATATAAAAATACAGTGAGCAGCTTCTAAGGAAGAAGAGATAAAGGTACCTTTTCTGAAAGCATAACAAATGTGACTTGCATTTATGTTTAGATATACTCTTCAAAATTCTTTCAGTATGATCATGTGTTTGTCCTAAAAAATAAATTATTTGATTTTTTGGAACAGTTTCAGAGCTAATTTGAGGATTCGTGAGATTATTCAGGGAAGATTGTCAAATAGTGAGAAGTAAATTAATGGTAATGATTAAAAATTAGGAATGGAAATCAGAAGCCAGACAGTGTGAGTGTAAATCAAATCTTTAGTTTGTCCAAAGGCTAACAGTTGTTATCATAATTTTCGTGTCAAATTTTCTACAGATAATTATACAGCATGTAAAAAGGGAGGAAAGTACTTCAGAGAATCAAAATTTGGAGTTGACACTAAGTTATTGAGGCTAGTCAAGTATAATGAAGCCTGAAAACATTCTGAAGTAAATAATAAGGTTAGATGAATAGGAGTGGGACAGGTAATGTAATTCATTCCTATGAGGTAGAAGGAAATGCTAATTGGAAGGAGTGATTGGAGTTGTTCATACCTCTGGCATCAAAAAGCAAGTGTAGCCACTGAGGAGATAAATCATACTGGTGGTTCAGTTTAAACAACTGAATGAAAACAAAACCACACAAACAAGTTCTTTCCTTATTGGGTGTCTGCAGTCTGGGTGTGTGGTGTCAGAGACACAAACAGGAGGATGTGAGAGGCACAGCAAGGAGCTGGGACCCTCCCCTCCAACCCTGAGCAGGGTCAGCCACAGCCCAGCCACCCTGGGTGACATCTCTGGTCCCAAGTCCAGCTGGGACACAGTCCCTGGGATGGGCTGGGCTTGGGTCTGGCTCATCAGGGCCCAGGGCTGCGCTGAAAGAGAGTTCCCAGGGCATGGAGATGAGTCCTGGCTCCTCAGAGCCCTTTCCACAAGGTTCTCTCTCCAATCCTTGCCCTGTGCTTTGACCAGTCTTCCCCCTGAGCCAAGGCTGAGCTGCCCCTGCTCCAGCTGCCAAGGCCAGGGGCAGCAAGGAGAGTCTAGCCTGGTACAGGGATTTCCAGGTGCCTTTACAGGCAACAGGGATTTTGGTTAAAAAAGAGAGGGAAAGTCTATCTTCCTGGTTTTTATTAGTCACCTTGGTTGATTAAAGTAGTTCTCTCTGCTGTAGAAACCAGATCCTTCACCCTATGTTTGGCTACAAGCAGCTTTGGAAAGAAGGGGAAATGATTTGAGTAGGACTGAAATATTTTCAAATGCTGTGTTGATGCTCTTCTGAAATGTCAAGAGGAGTTTTTGTCCCGAGAAGCTCAGAAGTGTGCATCACCTTCATACACAAATCCCAATTTAAATGAAACTTTCCCCACTGATTTTTTATGGCCCAAAATTTCACTTTTAACAAGAGGTGAAAAGCTGACAGTCTCTACTTTAAAAGAGAGTTTTTTCTCATTTGTGTAAATCTCTAGTATATGCATATTGCAATGGCAACTTCCACTTGCAAAATCTTGGGACAAAGCTTGAACTCTTTTGAATTAGCATATAAAAATTGGAACCTTGCATTGGTGCTGATTTACTGGGTATCTAGCTCCTCAATCATTGAGTTCATAGCTGGTTTTTGAGCTAAATTAACTTAGTTAAACTTTGGTTTCAGTTTTTAAGAGTTAGTGAGATTGTCCTGCAATGGATTTACTCTACAGCTTTGAGAGAAAATGTTCATTTTTACATCTTTGCATGGGAAACATTCAAATTCATGAAATCAAAACAATAAAGAAATTCAATAATAAAACTCTGTTTCACCTCACATTGGAATTCATGGTCCAAACCAGGTAAAGATGATAGAAAATCAGGTAACTCACAGTATGATGGTGATGTGCACTTACCTTGGGAGGCATCAAATAGATTTTGATTTCTGGACAGATAATTCATGGCAGTGACTTGAAGCCATGTTCTCCATTCTCATAGATATGTGCAGGTTGCTCTTTTTCTCAGACCTTGCTGATAGAGCTATTTTTCTTTCCTATAAGAACAGCCATATTGATTCGCTCATGGACTACAATATACTCCATTTTTAAATGACCAGTGCTGAATGTTCAATATTCAACTTGGAAACACAGAAAGCTGAAAATAGTTTTACGTGCTTTAAAGATGGAAAAAATAAAGTATGTCAAAGAGTATTGGTTAATAAATGCTTATTATCATCTTGGGCCAGACAACTAATTCCATAATCAACAGAGTTAATACTTATTTATATGAAAAATATTTTTCTATTAGGAATACGATTTAGGCACGTCAATCTTTTAGGGAAAACTCTGCAGCATCAAAGATATTTTATACTGAAAAATGATAGAGTATTTATAGAGCCATTTCTTAGCTCCTCAAACTCATGTTGACAGGTAGTTTAAATCAGCTGGATTTTTTTAAAGAACAATCAATCTCCCCCAACAATGTTTTAGAATTTATTTCAGGGGGAGTAGATGCTTTTCTTGTTGACTTCAACTTTATTACTAGTATTTTGAGTATTGATTTTTGGTAAATTCAAGGTATGAATTGTACTAATACAAAAGTGGTCAAGAACTTAAAAATTCAAAATTGTATTGTTTATTTTTTAATTTCTTTTCCTATTCTACTTTTTCCTGTATTTCATAGCATGCACGGGAACAGAGCAGTGTGACTACTTTCCCAAGAGGGTTTTTTTCCAGACAGATTTGAATAGTTCATCTTACATTTAGTGAGAGAAATAAAGCTATTATGGCTGCCTCACAGATTATTCTTCTCAAAGTACGTGTTATGTAATTTCAGGAAATAATTAAAATCTACATAAAATAATTTTATAACCCCCCTTTTTAATGGTAAAACTGTAAAAAAAATTTGTTAGTCTGGAAGTATTTTTTTATAACATGCAACAAATTTTGTCTTATTTTAAAGAGATAAGTAGGACACTATATATATTCAGACAATATACGTACAATAGTATTACATAGTAGAATTATGGATATTTTTACTCTATACATTGCATATGCTACTCTTTACCTGGAAAACTGAAGTGTCACTGAATTATTGGGTTTTATTGGTCCAGTTGTACTTCAGTACTTTTCCACTTCAGAGTGGAAAACAGGACTAGACAACGACTACTTTTCGTTGAAGGAGAACATCTATTCTAAATCCTAAATCTACAGAAGTTGCAACTCTAAATGGCACATGTGTTTTAATCTGACTTGATAAAGCAAAGAATTGTATATGAACTGGTTATATCATGAGTGGGATGCTGGTGTGAGTCCCTAAAATGAGGATGCCTATTAATAGGCACATAAATTGAGATGAAATCCACACCAGATTCATTAGTTCTGTTAGTTGTGAAATAATTTATTGTATTTGAAGTCACTTATTGTAATCAAACTGCAAGTCTGATTTATTGCACTTTCTTGTAGTAAGATTTGAGACATCAGAATTCGCTACGTTATTGAGTGAAAAAGGTGACAGGAGAGGTAGAAAAATAAATCCAGTTCTTGCAACTCGTGTTGCAGAAAATCTAGAGATAACTGGATATTAATTTACATTGCTCCTTTCCTGGTAGTCCACTTCATTGCAGAAACTGTCAGCTTGGTAACAGCGGATTTAATAAAACATTTAAGCTGAAATGTGCTGATATTCATTTGGTTCCAATTGGATTAAAATTATTACTCTTAATTAATGTGCTTCAAATTAAGTGCCTAGGTAATGTGCTGCTGTTAAAGTTGTGACACTCTGCAAAGAGCTAAATAATCATGCTCAGCCCTGAAGGAAAACGTTAAAAGCAAAGCCGTATAGTTTGTGCACTCTGTACAGAAAGTAAGGAGTGAATTATCCCAAACTTTGCTGGTGTTTTGTCAAGCTTTGTCAGATGAAATTTCAAATTCAGAGCCATCTGAATATGTACTCTCTAATCAGGCATATGGAACAAATGTCAAGGTTCAGACCAGACTCTGAGCCTCCTCCTGTTCGTACCACTCAGCACATACTAGTGGAAGTTATTTCCTTGATTCAGGTGGCAACACTTGCATGTTTTTTACTGCTTTCCAAGAGTTTGTAATTTGGTTTTAAGTATTGACTGTTAGATCTGCCCGTGCAAAACGCTTTAGTATGTGTCTCATCTATCATAACTAGGGTTTTAGCTAATTTATCAGTTTGTCCTTAACTGGAATTCTTTTCCCTAATAGTTTCTTCTTGTCCACAGAAAACACTCAATAGTGAGTGTAAATGCAGGTCAAATACATGTAAGTGTATATATTTTTCTTGTGTTTTATTTTGTAATCAATGCAATTAGTGTGGCCCACTTACCATTTTAACAGTTTGTCATCCAGCCTGAAGATGATTATTAAGCCAAAGATAAACATTTAAAGTTGTTTTCGTTGTGCTAAATTTTGCTTGCTGTATTTCTAGCAGACAACTGAAGCCTGATAAATGAGAGTCAATTCCAGCCTAATGACTTTGAGAAATTTGTAATGATTAATTTATTCATTTTTTTGTCAAAGTTTTCCAGTCACAAGTGAGAATATATTTTAAGTAGTGTTAAAATATGCTGCTATAATAGTGTTATAGTGGCTGAGAAAAGCAATTTGCAAAGAACAATAAATGCCAAAGATAAAAATTAAGTGCTCTGGCTATCAACAAAACAAAACACTAACCTAGCAAAGAGTTCATTTAGCACCCTTCCAGATGGCTAGAATTTTCCACAGGAGCACATCTTTTGCAATCACTATTGGAAACATATGTATTTTTTTTCCTCTAATAAAGTTATGTCTCAAATCATTCCTATAGCAACATGCAGCTCTAAACCTTGATCCTACATATTTCTAGCAAGAATATTTCTTCTTGTATGCAGCTAGGCTGAAATAAAAATGTGATATAAAAGGAATTGTACAGCATGATTTGTCACCAAATTGAAAATGAATTGTGGAATGGAACTTGATCCTCTAGCGTTTTTGTGCAATCATTCTGCAAAGTAGCTAATTTGTTAATATGTTAATTTTCTAATTTTCTGTCTTCATATTGGATCCTCTTCGAGAAAGTGTAACTCAAATTTTTGTTCAATAGGGATTCTGTTTCAATGCTTCTGAAATAAAATGAAAAAGTTATCGAAGCTATCACAGCATTTTATGAAGCATGATGTAACTCAATTATGGTAGCAAGTGAATTTGAACATCTTTTTGTGTAGAAAAGTACAGGCATATTAAAATTTTTAAGTACTGGATTTCAGAGATATTTGAAGGGGTTTTAATTATTATTTCAATGGTTAATGAAAAATAAAATGTAAAGGAGAAATCCACCCAAGGAAAGCCAGTATTCAATGAAAACTATATACTTTCTCTTTATTTCTACTGAATGATTTTCATTTTAATGTGTCTTTCAATAAACAAATACATTGCTTGAAGTTTGATGTTTAGTTTAAACTAAAGTTCAGGAAATTCTTTGTTTTGACAGTTTTCCCACAGCAGTCGTGATCATTATTCCATGACACGTGACACTGTGTTGTGTGTTGTATGTTGTCTGTAATTTAGTAATTTGCATTTTTTTGTCCTTATTGCAGTAACCTTTTCAGTATTCAATGGCAAAAATGGCCCCCGGGAACTTTCTGATTAACATGCAAGAACAAAGTGTCAAGGAAAGCAGGAGCTGAGAGCATTGCATCCTGTGATTTGCAGTTTAAAAATGTGTACTAACTTGGGCATGTCTGTGCATCACATAGGGGACTGCCATAGCTCTGTGAGGAAGAGATGGAAGCTTAATGTCAAGTGAAAAAGTTATGTCAAAGCTTTTAGTAGGAGAGTTAATAGCAAAGATGAAGGAAGGAATATGTTCAGAATAAATTAGTTAATTTTTAATAGCAGCACTTGCTTTATATCAGCTGGGCATATAAGATGGAACAGACTGACAGAAAGGAAGAGTGCCTTTATACCCTCAGATGGATGACTTTAATGGAAAGAATTCTGGCCTTAGATCTGTTCTACTTTTAGAAGTTTTGCTCTTTGTGCCAATTTTCTTCATTCTGATCAGCCAAATTCAGACATCTGTCCCTCAGCACCTCTAGCCAGGGAATTGATCTGAACTGCATTGTCTGTTTATATTGAGTTCAGCATGTTTTGATTTTTCTCCTGTTTTCATAGTATCATTCTCCCTGTTTCTTTCTGTTTTGACACTAAAGCCTGTTTAAGACAGCCTCTGTCAGAGACATCCAATTGCAAACCCCATGAAAATTCAGTTAATTTCCTAGTCTAGACAATGAAGTTACAGTTCTTTTCTCTTTGTATCTTCATTCCATTAACCTTTGCCATAAGGATTTTTACTAATCAATAACAGTGGAACTATGGACAGTGTGAGGGAGTCAGAAAGCTGTTTCCTGAGTTGTGATGATAGACAGGAGTGAGATATTGATCCCTCCCTGAAGGAACTTGGCCATCCTAAAGATCTCCCAGATTTTATAACAGAAGAAATTTTTTTAATACCCTTTTGTGTGAATGGGAGAATGAAGGGACAGACACTTAAAAAAATATCATGAGGAAAACAAAGCCATGAATATCATGAGAAGAAAAATAGCTGAGAGTTCTTAGGCCCCCACAAACTATGAACATGTTGTAGACACTGCAGTACTGAAGAAGCTAGAGCAGTTCAACAAAACTTCTTCCCTGCCAGGGAAATAAATACTTCTGTAATACACCATTCCTCCCCCTGAGCTGATATCAAGCACTTAAGGGCATTAACCAACAGCTTTGGTGACACTTTTGATAGGAATGAGCCAGTTGTGTGTGTTGAGTCAAAACAGCCACAGAGATCACATCTTGTGGAAGAGATTTTCAAGTGCCAAGTGTCATTGGCCCTTTGTGTCAAAACCATTCTAACCTTCTAAACCAAAACCTTAGTAATGGCATGTGTTTTCTTTGATCCAGATATTATTAAAGAGTGGGAAAATAAAATTTTCTTACTAGCATTGCAGCAAATGTTTTCTGTGTAAATGTGTGCGTTTATTCCCAGAATACATTTTAAGGCAATTTATTATTTACAAATGAACTCACATATGAGTAGCATATAGAAGTTGTAGTAGATCTGTATCAAGATGTCAATAGAGATGAGTTAGTGGCAAATTGTTCTGGATGACATATCCATATCTGTCAGTGAAGTAGAAACCAGAGGATGCCTGTTATTCCCCCATCCACTATTTTCTACTTTCATTTCTAACTTGTACTAGGCAGGGGCCTGCAGTCCAGTTCATCTGAGAATGAAAGTGTCCTAGAAACCCCTTACTGTAAACTAGGTGTCAGTGGGACAGTGAAGTTCAACTTTCCAGTCTGTACCTTCCTATTTTGCTATAAAAATTGGAAAGGTAAGTGAAAATTCTGAAAGAATGTGTTTATGGAAATGGCAGCAGAAGTCCATAGTAATATGTAATATTTTATTTTTGGTGCTTGTTCTTCTTTTGCTATTTGTTTATAACAGTTAATGTGGACAGAGATAATCTGGAACAAATTATTTTGAATGTGAAACTTGTGTGTGATTTTACATGATGGTGAAAATTAAATGAGAAGTCCTATGTTTTGGGCAAACGGTTCCAGATAAGAAAATAAATGCATGAAAGGAAAGTCTGTTTTATATAATTTACATATGTCCCCCTATCATTTTCATACATATATATGAAAGCTTGGGTTACCTTATTTATTCAATCAATAATGTTATCTAGAAGTACATTTACTGCATCAAGTCTCTAAGGCATGACATTCTAATAGAATTATGCATCTTTTTGCAACTACATTTTTCTCTAAATTTGAAGGTTTATCACTTTCTTCCACTTGTGAAAATATTTGGTGAATATTTGGCAAAGGTCAATTCATTAAACTAAAGTTAAACTTCATTGACATGAAAAAAGAATTAGTCTCTCTCCAACCCAGGGAGAAATTGTGTTGTGTACTTAACACTGCAGTTATGTTCTAAAATTTGGCTCATAAATATGCTTTGAATTAAAAAGAAGCACTTAATGAGACTGTGTAAATAATACTTCTGCAAGCAGGTAAAAATAAGAGTATGCTACTGGTTTGTAATCTGTGGACTATGGGCTAGTATAGTAACTGTTATGTTATTTTGCTGAAAATATTTTAATATACTCTGCGTGGAAAACTACACATTCTTGTGTTTAAAAGCACACTTAAAGGTACAATTGGATTTTTGAACTTTTTTAGGCAGTTCAGAAGAAACTTTCAGCTGTGTGTATATGTTAATGAAAACATATCTCAAAATGATTAAAGTTTTTGGAAAAGTCTCCTAATGCCAACTGTAATTCTGTCTGAATGATGTAGCTTAGCATCACTGAGGCATTTCCATTTGCCCCTTATTTTCCATCCCCTAAAATGGGAAGATCTCCAGCACATGTCTCAGCCAGACAGGTTGACACCAGAAATACTGAGCTCTGTTGTATCATGATTCAAATTTGTACCATCATTGAACAGAAATATTTCCTTGCTTTTTGATTAATATTGTCATTCCAAAATAGAATTATTGTGCATTTAGTGTATCTGCCTTTGACTGCTGTTCCAGTGTAATCCAGTGTCCAGAGTATCTCCCCTGATCTCAGTGTCCTTGCATGAGATGATTACTTTAAAAAAAATACTTTGAGTACAGTAGGTGTCATGTGATGTTTGCTGTTTTCTATTTAGAATGTTATCTCTTTTTCCTGCTTATAGTCTGCAAGTAATAAAATATCTAAAACTTTTCAAGTTTTAGGCAAAAAATCCAGTTTTAGAGTTTCCAGTGGAGTTATGTACTGATATAAGCTCTAGATATTTTTATCACAGAAGAAATTAGGGAGAAAGAAAAGCTCTTAAAAACAGTTTTCATACTCTACAGGGAACACTTCCTGATTCAAGCAGGGATTGTTGACAAAGTGCTAAGTAACATGAGAAACTAGCTAAATGTAGTCTCTTTCTAATAAGCATTTCTTGTCAAAAAGACTTTCTTTAGGAGTGCAAATTATTTGAAATGAGCAGTTTTAACTTCATTTTTGAGAGAGTTAAATGGAATTTCTTAGTGAGATATTGCAATGAGGAACAGGAAGAGGTTTTGGGTTGGTTTTTAAGTAATTTTCAAGTGATAGAGGTAGAAATCAGAGATGTGAATATGTCCTTCTAGAGCATTTGGCCTAATTCTGAAAAAAACCTTTGCTGATATCTGCGTTGTGTTCTTTCTGAATATCTCCCTTAAAAGTTTTTCTGGGTAAACTCTGGATGTTTTAACCTTTATAACACTCCTTTACTTCTCTCCTAAGTATTTTTTCCAATGGATAACTATTGGTCTGGTGCTGTGTTGCTCTGAATTCAGAGCTTTATTTTCATTTAAAACTCCTAGAAAGCAGGCTGACATTTTGTTCACTATTCCATTACCTATTTACATGCCCAGTGAGGCAAGAAATGTATTTGTGCCACTTTTGCAATGACCTCCCCATCTTTCAGTGAGTGCATCCATGGAAATGTAAATATAACGGGCAAAACGAGAATATGTTTTCAGAACCCATAGAACACAGAACAGTCTTTTGTATCCCACCCCAAATACTCTGTAAGATCAGATGTGCATCACGTTTTAGAGAAACACAGATTCTGACCCACCTACTCTTGAAGAAAACCTCTTGAAACCGCTGGGATGCTGTGCCAAAAATAGAAGTGTTTGTAGCAGCTGTTGGATTGAACGAGCTGGAGTGCCTGTTGGGAAAAGCACACAACAGTGAGAGAGGCAGGAATGGGAACAGCTGAGATGGACAGCTAGAGCAGTCTAAGAGTCTTGGGGTGTGTGAAGAGGCAAAATCGCTGGATGCGTTAAAAAGGACAGACTATGAGACATCAGTCAGTAGAAAACTGTGCTGTTGAAATTATTAGAACCAATTGCAGAGTAAAGTGCTGTTTAACATGAACCAGCTGCTCCTCCTTCTCCTATGGCACGGCAGGGTTAGATTTCCTCTCAGTCATGTATTCCCATCAATATCTCAATTCTGCTGCACTGCTTTGGGATTTGTTTTCTTTTCATAACCTGTCCTTTGATTTCTCTGGTTTATATCTTTTGCTGTAGCTTTTCCTTCCTTTTTCTTTGTAGGAGTCAACTTTACAGACATTGTTCACCTTATCAGCTACCATGGGTGATTTAGTATAATTAGTGAGCTAGGCCCTAAAAAAAAACCTAAGCATATTTATTTTGTAATACATGTTAATCAGTTACAATTTAGGGGTCTTACACGTAGAAGAACTTATGTGGTGGATACAGCCTTAGAAAACCAGACGGCAAAGAAAAAATTGGAAATAAAGCAGGTGGACAATGAATGATATGCAAATTAAATAAGGTTTGGGGGATCTTGGAGTCTCACTGCAAATTTAAAGAGAGAAAAACTTATTAAATTAATTTTATAATTTTCATCCTATATTAATCTAATTTTATTTATTTATTGCAACTTTGCTTATTCAAATAAGTTTTTTTCTTAGCTTGTAGTTTGGAATATTAAAAAAATTATATTTTTCTGGAACATCAGCACAAAGTACACATCTCTTATGATGCAGTTTCATGAATAACAGACTAGAAGCTTAGAGTCTTCTTGTGCATAAAAACTTACTCTTTTTCTGCTTAAGTAAAAATATCAAGTATTATTCCATTTTGATGTTTATCAATGCACACAAGGCATTAGCAAGAAACTCCTCTCAGAAATTTGGTTAACCTCTGTACCTGTAATTTCTGCAGAGAAACATAATTGCTACCCAACTTTTCCCACATAGCTTAAACTTACTCTACATTGACCTGAATAATGCATTATGGCAGATGATAGATTTGTCATGGAGCTTTGTTTACATTACATTTGAAGCTATTCAACTGTAAAATCAGTTTAAGAAAGAGTGAAGTTGATTTCTTTACATGATTTAGTTGGCTTTTCTTTTTCGAACAGCAAGGTCCATATCGCAACAAATATATTAGCGTCTATTTCTGGAGAGAGAAATGGATTAGCCACCAAATGAAAATGGACAGCTTTGAATTTTTAAAACAAAAAGCCCAAACAAAAAACCTCACACCAAAAAATAACACAAAACCTAATGACAACACCTCCCCCACGCTTGAATCTAAATGTCAAAGCTGTTCTCCTAAAAACGGAATCATAGAAAGAGAAATAGTTTTTAGAATGCACTAAAGTAAAAAAAAAATAAATAATAGCAATAATAAAAACACCCCATATCTATACACTGGTGGTCATTTTCAATCTGTCCAAAAATTTCTTTCCTAAACCAGTGTCTCTCCAGTCTATTCTTAGAAGCGACCAAAACTTGATTTTTTTTTTTTTTAGGAGTTTTTCTAGATCTCTGTTAATTTCAAATTTTTCTCCTGCCTCTCCTGTCTTTGTGGCATCTCAGTAAGGGTTTCTTAAATGAATAATTATCTTTAGACAGAAGTCAGAGGACCACTGCAAAATGATTCATCAGTACAGTGAAGGAGAATGCACCAAAGCACAGTTTCATCATGAGTTTAAGGCATAGCGTGTGTGTGACATTATTAGGACTTGGAGAGAGATATAAAAGAACAATGCATTGTTACCATATAGATAATTATATCAATAATGAATAAACAGGAAATGCAGCATAAATAGTCATATAATTATAGAATTGTTTGGATTGGAAGGTACCTTAAAGATTATCTAGTTCCAACACCCCCACATTCAGGGGGCCACATCCAACCTGGGCTTCAACATTTCCAAGAATGGGGAATCCAGAACTTCTCTTGGACTATTCAAGCAGAAAGGCTGATAAGAAAAACTGTGTAGTGTACTTTCAGTGTGAATGGGATGGGAAAACTTATTGAGTAGGAACAAAGACTCGTTTCTTGTTTCATGGCACAGACGGCCTTTACTTTGTGAGATTGGTGCACAGCAGCGTGTGTCAAATATTGCAAAAACTGATAAAAGCGTTAGAAAATTTCTTTTTGGGGTAGCCTGAATTAATCCAAAATCTAGAAAAACCTCCAAGGACATCAGCTTTTATGATATGGTCACAGGTTTTAGCATCCTTCCAAAGCAGCAAGCTGTAGATGTAGATGTAGACTTAGTTGGTAGTTATGGTCCACTGTAGCAAATAAACATAGGAGAAAAGTCAGGAGTTTCAACGATTCTTATAACAGAGATTTCTAAATTCTTTTTGAACAGCAATTTTTTAACATTTGAACATAACTCGCTCACATAACTATAAAAGCGGCAAGCTTTGAAAAATTTGAATTTATTGAAAGTATGGTGAGATTAAATCCAAAACCTTGGATCTGAAAATTGTTCATAAACATGACAACATTAGTGTCTGTGAACCTTATAAGAGCAGGAACAGCTACTACTTCTTCATAAGCATCAAGTCTGATGAGTAGATAGCTTAGATTGTTTTTGATTTTTAGTGATCTATTCAGTTGAGTGTTTAGAGTCTCGATTGGCTTTATTGTCTTGAAAGATTACAGGCTGCCTTTTCTAGATTAGTGTAGGCAGCTAAAATAATTCATTTGATGCACTGGCAGTTTAATTTCATATAAAAAAATCCCTTTTCTCTGAAGATTCCAGAGGAATAAATGTGTAATGTATTTCTTTCTTAATCCATATTTACTCTGTGTTATTTTTGTAAAGTTCCAGTTCATGAGATCCATACCAAAAAAGGCAAAATAAATACTTCTACAAAGTCCAAATCAGAAAAAAAATAAAACTACACAGTCATGCAATAGTAAAACGTGGGCTTAATGTCATTAGGTTTAAATAGACAGGTCTGCTGACTAACATCCAGTTTTTCTACCTTCACCTCAAGAATTCCATTAAAAGTAGTTTTGCTTGCATATGTGAGGGCACATCAAGGCAGGTGGGTAAAAATCAAAGTCTATGAAAGTACTGATACTCTAGGATTGGTTAAAACATATAATAAGAAAAAGTATTAATAAACACATTAAATATTGCATGGGCATAATCAAGCTTACATTCAAACATTGATATAAAGGGTTAAAGACGAAAGGGATTTGCTTCTCTTTATGGTTGTCTCCAGATGTGTGATGGAGCACTTTCTCAGAGATGCTGTTTCAGTCTTCTCTTTTTTTTTTTTCCTGGTGAAAAGAGGAGTGACAAAGCAGGAGCATCTGCAGCAGGAACAGTAAGAGGGGTATGGTTTTCACAAATTTCCATCCGGGAGGAAAAGCAGCTGCAGAACTCAATGAGTGAAAACTTTGGGATGAGGGTTGCTGCTCACCCTGGCTAGCAAGTATGTGATATGAGAGATGCAGGATGAAGAGTTCAGAACATCAGGATGCACACTGACTTTTCCTACCTTCTTTCACCAACACGTGTGATGTGCTATCATGTTAAAAACCTCATTTCAAGACGAGGTTTCACTGTACAGAACTTGTCCAGGGGGATATGAAATATTGCTACAACCAATTTATCACAGTCTAGTGGGGGTTTTTGTTTGTTTGTTTTTGTTGGTTTTTTTTTGTTTTGTTTTGGGGGTTTTTTGTGGTTTTGTTTTTTTTTTTTTTTAATATGCCAATATTCTACAGAAAGTGACATCTATACTGGCTTTGTCTTGTCAGTACTTCAAATAATGGGGACAGTCGCAGATGGTTTTTTCAAAACCTTTTAATTGTAAACCTGTTAATATTGTTTTAATGGATTATCACAGTTCAGCCTGTTTATAATTTGTCATTATGATATAACCCGTCCCACTAATGTTTGCATGTATAAAATTTGCTAAATTAACATGTAATCTCTGAGTTGAGTTGAAATAATTGCTTGCAAAATTAGATTGTTTACATAGATATATTAAAGAAAAGGAAATCTTGAGTAAACTTTATAGTTTTAAGGCCAAAAAAACCAACTTTATGTGCCAAAAATGTCTGTCACAGTAAAGAATATGCAGAAGTGTAGACTGGTCTACCAGAATCACAACCCAAAGAGAAAGTAGAAGTAGTATGTTGGTATCTATTTATAACTGAAAGGTCTTGACAAATTCTGGTACATAATTTTGAACTATCCCATTATATACTTCACTCTGTGCAAAGATATTCATACTTGAATCTAAGTCTTGATAAAAGTCAATTCCTTCCAGTTTGTATAATTTTATTAAAACAGAGTTGAAATACATTTTGTGCATAATGTAAGGATTAGTAATAGAATTCTGTGCCCCCGAATGTCGTGTATGTCAAAGCGCACTTTAAAATTATGAAATTAAGTAATGGAATAAAATACTCTGAAAAGTTCAAACAAGTAATGAAGATACTCTTTTAGCTCAGAAAAATCCCTGTCTCAGGTGGTTGGGGTGAGAGGCCACCACTATAGGAAAGAGTACTCTGTCCTGGTTTTGTTTTCACTTAAATAATCTTTATTGGTCAAATCATTATTATTAATAATTTCCAGAGATGGTATCCTATACTAAATGGACCTTTAACCTGTCCAAGTTCAGCTGCAGATGTCCTCTCTTGGTAGCTCTGCTAGGTATTTCAGCTTGGAATATGGAAAAGATTCACTTAATACAGCCACATTAGGACAAGATACTTCACATTCCCTGGATATTTTATTAAAGATCGTGTATTTCCTTATTTCAACCCTACAGGTGCTAAATGAAATCTTCCATTTTCAGTTAGAAAATAACAGTTGCAGTGGTAAAAGGGGCTTGTACTGCTTTTCACCTCCTAAGTTGTCCAATTGAAAGCTCATACTTGAGGCACAGGCTCAGCATGCTTTGTGTTGTTATTAGCAAAGCTAAGAGCATGGATGACTTCGTAGAATGATGGTGATGTGTTACTATGAACTTTATTCCAATGGTGACTTTTGAATCTGTGTATTTCACTCGTAAATATTATGCCACTCTTTGACCTCTAAATGAATTTTCGTAATTCTATATCAGTCTTTGCACAGGGGCAAAAAATAAAGACCTCATCAAGTAGGAGACAATCCTACTGTAAGACCCTGGAACACGGACATTTTGCTGGTCATAACAACCAGGGGAATGAGATCCTCTGTGAACTCTGCTAGCAAGGGTTAGCCTTAGCTAGTAAGGGCTAGCCTGCTAGTAAGCCTGACTAGTTGTTTGTTTAAGAGAATAACCAGGAAATCTTGAACTTAATTTTTTCTAATTTTTACTCTAATTTTAAAAACCAGTTTTAAGGGTTTTTTTAAGTTTTACCCTAATTTTAAAAACCAGTTGAACTATAACGGTGCATATGAGCTGAGATTTGGGGATTTTCATATATAATGAAAGCCAAAGAGGCACATTTAAAAATGTAGTGGTTTGGAGAGCTTCCTAGATGCATCTGTTATTCAGTTGGGGGAGGAGATGACAGGTAGGCTTTAACAATCCTTCCAGTTAGGTACAGTGGGTACATAACATTTTGAATGACATATCTGTGGTATATCCTCCTACAATAAATATATATATTTTGCATATATTGCTGTTCATTAACTAGCCCAGTAACAAATACAGGCTTTTGCAGAGAAGAGGTATTTTTGTGGCACTTTTAGAAAATGAATGGAATCTTTTTCTGAAATACTCTCATTTGAGATTGCTAGAAAATTATATGCATGAGCCATGAAGTTATGATCTGCGGGCCGATTGGAGGAGTTTGATTATTTGATAACTTTATCAAATACTATTAAAATCTTAGAGAACAAAGGCGTTAGATAAGGAGAAAACCAGTGATGTTTAAAGGGATTTAGGCCATAGGGAAGGGATTTATACAAGAGAGATTTCCCTTGCTGCAGTGATAGATATGAAACAGCTTGTGTTCACACTGCTCAAGACAAATCCTGTGACAGGCAGGCCTCGCCTCCACTTCTTAATCCTAGTTGGCTCAGCACCTGCTCCACAACCCTTTGCAGCTAACTGGGGATGCTCTTGCATGGGATAACATCCACAATATTGGACATTCCCTTACTCTTCACACTCTGTATTGTTAGGATCTTCAACAGAAGTCAGCACCCTTCCCAAACCTGTCTCATTTGGAGTCCCATGTTTGCATGTTACTTTCTGTTAGCTCCCGACTTGGATATCGTCTTGACCACATCACTGGGTGTCCTGCTTCCTCCTTGGCTCTGGAAACCTTACAAAACGTGAGGAAATCCTGCTTACAAGACCCTGGGACAGGGACATTTTGAAAATAGCCCCTAGACGGAATAAGGTGGTGTGTGCACCTTTTACGTGCAGAGAATCACATTTAAAGCTCTGTGTCAGGATCAGCATCACAAACAAGACTCAGCATATCCTTCTCTTAAGCCCTAATGCCAGCTGAAAAAAGGGTCACTCCTGATGCTTGTCAGCCACAGCTTTTCCTGGCTATTGTGAAGTCATTCCACCACACAGTGGAATCACAGTAGAGGCATGAAAAGCTCCACCAGACTGCTGGCCCACGAGCAGACTTCATCAGAAATATCTCCAGGTACCTCTCGGGGCTTTGGTTGGAGAATTGTGGTTGTCAATGGGATTTACATTCCCATGTCACATCCCCTATAAAGAGCTCAAATATCCTAGCTATAAGGATATTAAGCAAGGAGTCAGAGACTGTCATGGATGGAATAGCTGGCTGCCATGGCTCTGGGTTTGGTGGGTGCTTCAAAATCCAATTTTACCATTCTGGCAAATCAGACATTCTTCTGTGACTGTGTATCAACCATTCTAAACTCTGAGAGTGGGATAGCCACAGAGGTGTACCTGAACCTCAGTTAGTTTTTTACGAGGCTGGTGGGACAGACAAGAGGTGCCAGAAAGTGATACCTTGGTCATCCTGTAGGATGATGTATCATCCACGGAGAAAGTAGGGAGGGAGCGAAGAAAATGTGAGGCAGATGACAGAATTGTGTCTGATTCTTTACCAGAGTGGTGCTTCGTAAAAACCAGTAAGCACTGTCTCAGAAAGCTGTATTCTGTATTCCTTTATTTCAAAATTCAGTGAATGCCTTTTTCTCTTTTTTCATCTGAGGAGCAGAGTGTCACTGCGAAAGCAGTACTTGTTCTCTGACCTATGCAGAAGGGATGCACTGGCAGCTTATGTTTTTGCAGTGTTTGTGGATGTTTGTCTGTTCTTGGTGTTCATAAATGCTGTGATTTATCAGTCTCACTTTGTGTTCTTGGCCAGCAAAAATCTGAGCTGTGATGCAGCTTTTTGTCATGCAGACCTGTTCTCTGGATGTAGAGTCAGGTAAGCTGGTGATGGGAGGCTGCCAGGTACAGAAGCTGTTGCTCCCATGTGTAGCCTGTGCCCTGCTTGTTTTACCCTGCTCCCTGTCATACTTTGCCTGCCCCTAAGCACAATCAGCATCCCCTGCCCCTTTCCTCCTTGCTCTCTGTCCTCAGTCAGATGTAAGGAAAGCTCAGCATTTGCCACAACATCTTTCTTGTGATGGTCCCAAAGGTCCTGGGGAGGTCTGGCCATGTACTAGACCTCTGGTTGGCTGTCCTCATTGACAAGCTTCTCTTCAGGGAGTTTGGATGTTGGAGTTGACACAGCTGGCAACATGTTCCTACCCTGCAGCATCAGCCAATCCAGCAGAGGTTTGATCCTGCCAAAAGTAAGGATCATGAGGCCTCTGCTCTCCCCACACAAATGGACTCCAGTTTCCAGGTCTCTTCTGGCTTCAGGGATCCCCTCTGTGAGCGTGTGGTTTGCTTCCTTTCTCAGTGACTGAGATGAGCTGAAGTAATGACTGCTGGTTGCAGTACAGTTGTGGGTACAATTGCACACAGAACACAAAGTCTGTCACCCAGGGAGTGGTGTGGGTGTCTGTGACCACTGTGAATTTCAGAGGACTGTCCCAAAGTGTAATGGTCCTTGACATATTCTCTGCACGGAGCAAACCATGAGGTAACCTTGATCTTAGTCATGTTTCTGTTCAGGAGTTTTTTTCAGAAGGCTTGCTTCAAACAACAGCCCAGGAGCAAAGTAGTGTGCATAAGAGTATCAGAGAAGTGGGACCAAAGACTAAAATGAGACATTTGCCAAATTGACAGTGTAGACATGGCTATAATTTAGGGAATTTTGAAACCAATATTTTGTATCTTCTATGAAAAGCACTTGTTGAAATCTCGTGTCTTCTCACACAGTGCGTTTTGCATAACAATAATAGAGATAATTATGATAATTACAATAAAAATTAATAATAGTTGCCCTTTTTTCAGTAGATTTTAAAGTGCTTTTCAACATTGACTAATTAAGTCTAACAATATCTTGTGAGGTGGGTAGCAGGTGTTTGCTCATCTCTCTGGATCATGTCACCCACCATGGTAGTACAGCTGCTTCTTCTTAAGTCTCATTGACTTCTAAATTATCATCATGGTTTTCAGGAGATAATTTTCCCACATTCTCTGCATAGTGTGTCAAAAAGTGGAAGCCCTTTCTTACATGTATTTTGAGAACACTGGAAATCTGCATGGAGAGGATTAGTGGCTAGACCTGTTATGGCTACATCCATCATGATGGGAATGGGAGGCTGTGCAGGCATGTGAACCCAGAACATGTTTGCCAAGTGATAAGGTGCAAGAGTATCTCAGGAAGGAGACATGAAAAGCCCCTAAACTGTGCAAGAAAATAACTTCCAGATAATGTTTAGTCATGTGATCAAATATATCCAGGCTTGCCTGCTAGATAAAAAAATTAATCCAGGTTCTGATCATGCTAATTGCATATACAGGAAAAAAAAAAAAGGAGTCATAGAAAAAAGTTTTAAAGTTTTTTTATATCTCTTCTTCTCATTTACCCCCTTAAATGTATTTGTGCACTCATGGTGCATTTATTTTATTTTCAGATGTTAGCTAAGAGATTATTCATTTTGGGGCAAACTAACCGGAGATGCAACCTGTTCCTTCTAATATTCATGGAATAATCTGGACTCTTTGCAGCAAAATAAAGGGTTTTGAAAGGGATATGAAACGACAGATGCTTGATTCAATTTCTAAAGGGTAAAGTGGAGGATGTAGGGTAAATTTTCTGAACAGTGTACAGAAGAAAACACAAATCCTGTTGTTAGTTTACAAGATATGTGGGTGTTAAGTAATAACAGGATTCCTACACAGAAATTTTTAATATACTGCTGCACAAACTTACACCCATGCATTCAGTGAGTTTAGACACTGAAAACTGGAATCGGTCGCTCGGTTCTTATACACTGTCCAAATCATTATTATTCTTCATTTTCTTGTAGTATACAACATGTTTTTTAAGAATAGCATCACATAAAAAACCCTGTTCTAATTCTGGCCCTCAGGAAATTAATGATGATATATCATGATCTTTGAGTACGGGCAGCCTATTTGGGCCCATATTATGCAGAGCAGCCAAGTATCTTTGCCCAGGAGAGCACTCGTGCATCTCTCAAGTCAGGAAGCACTGAAATCAGATAGTATGTAAAAGAATCCTGTCCTGAAAAGGGGAATCTGAGCATTTGTGCCAGATTTCTTCTGAACTGAGTGTTTACATGATCATATGAGAAATTTTTGTTCCTCGGAACTGAAAGTTGTAGGAAGAGCAAAGCACAAATCCTCCCATGCAGCAGATAAAAGGAACAAAGGTGCTACTAGAAGATCTGAGTAATTTTGAATCATCATGTTTCCAGAGGTTATAGAAGACCAGACAGATAGCTTACATCTAAAATGGAGAAAAAGTATTTTATGATGACTAGTATAAAGATGTAAATAATTAAGAAGTGAAAAAAGGTGTCTCTGACTAGTATTAATAAAATTGTAAGGATTAGAGATTAATAAATGTAGATGAACTCCAGATGTTTATAATTTTTTTTTTAAATCTTTATAGGTTATATATCTTTACCAAAAACTCTGAAAAGGGTGAGTCCCAAGGAATCTTGACAAATATTTAAAATACAGTTTTCAAGTATCTTTACTGGATTTTAAACATATCATAAATTATTTAGTCTACTTAAAGCAATATGAAATTTAAAATAAAATGCAATTCTAAAATTATGTATCTTCTTGCTATGTGTAATATATTGTTAAAGCCTAATAGAATGACATATTAAAGTTTAAATTCAGCCTGTTTTAGTAGTCTTCTAATACCTATTGGAAAAAAAAGTGACAAGTTTTTTTCTGCTGATTGCAGAATAAACTACTGATTCTACAGTTGGAGAACTGCAATAATACTGTGCATTACTGTATAAGATGTCCACATTAAATAACATCTGAAGACCTTTCTTTCCTTCAGCGTGGCCCTGGTGGGGTATTCCATGAGTCCCCTCTCAGGAATCAGTATTTTAATTTGAACAAAAAAAAAATAACATAAGCAGAGTTGTAACTTGTGTCCTGGGCATCAGGGGAGTTTCTGAATTTACCTCAATTAATTTTGCTGAAATTCACTTTGACTTTTGGCAGAGCAACCAGTTAAAGAGAGAAAGGCTGTGATGATATATTTTGCTAGTTCTTGAACACTTCAATTTTAACTCAAGGTATATAATTCAACTAAAAAAAATCCTTTCAATATGCATTCAGATAAATCATTTAGTAGCATAAGACCTTTCTCATAGCATCAGTAAAAATATCTAATTTGAGATTCTTTACTTTTTTGAAGTTTTTTCCCATCTTTAGGTTGTTGCTTGCAGAGCACTGGGAGGCTTCTTTCCAGACATACTGTATTTTAGAATCAATATGACATGTCTAAGATTTTCCCTTGTAGATAACACCCTTCCCTGTACAATAAATGGCCTGGGCACTGATACATGAAAACATCCCCAATCGGAACAACTCTTAAAGCACTTGCTTAATGTTCTGTATAAGAGTGGATTCAAGCATATGCTTATGAGCTTTCAAAATTCAGGCTTGGTACCTGGCCTAGTACCTGAAAGAATAAAACTCCATGTGTCATTAACCTTCCTATCCTGCTCCCATAAAAAAGAAGATCTAGCTGATCAATTTAAATTGTGGTGACTGGCAAAAGATATAGGATTAGAAATGAAGCCAACTGCAAGTTTAATGATAGAAACTCAATGTAAATCATGCAGGATTTTAGCAGAGTTATGATACCTGCTGTCAGAGGAGACCACAGCAATCATACTTTTAATAGAGGACTGAAATAGGCTTCTTTAGTTAATTCTTGTAACCCCTTTAATAAAAGAAGTAGTAGTTGCAATCTAATTCTTTAAAAAAATGTTAGAATGCAGAAAGAGGAATATTGATTTAGAAGGTGGAAATTTCAGCATCAGTTATTTTGGGCTGTGAAAATTATATAGTCTGCCTGAAACAACTGCACAGAGCTGGATTAGACCTGTCTGAGCAAGCTGCTCTAGAATGATTTCAGATGTGATACAGAGCTAGGGAGATGGTAGTTCTAGTTTTAATCTCTTTTACTTGCATAAGTTTGTCCAAATCAAATGAAGATATGTTTAAACTAAGAAATATAACTCAACCGTTGCACTGTTCTAGAGCTGGCATAATATAATATTTATTTTAAGCAAGACATAATAAAAAATTCCAAATGTGACACAATTTTACCAGAATTCATAAAGTGCAAAATTGTCATTTACTAACTATATTGAAAGAAAATGAGTGAATGCCTTTATAGACTAGTTAAAACATATAGTGTAGCCTTTTTCCTTTTGCTTTTCTTTTTGAGCTAATTTATGAAGAAACTTTAGAAAAGGGAAAATCCTTTTTTAAATTTTATTTCTTAATTTCCGATTATAAATAATATATACAAGGCAGGCAGTGTTCTACCTTTAATGGCATTTTGAATGTTTATTTACTTAATTCCTTATTCTGTTTCTTTTTCGTTGTCCTGATATCCACGTATTTATGAAATCATTGCTTTCTCCATGTCTGCCCAGTGTAAAAGTCCTCTCCATTTCAGTCACATTTTATATAATTTTCCGTGTTCTAGTGTATTTTAACTGCCACTGTGATAACTGTGGCTGTGATAGGTGAGGACTTTAGTTGTTTTGCAGCGTTCACAACTAGAAGGAGGGTTGTCAAAGGCAGTACTCAAAGTACATGTCCAATGTTACTTAAAAAAAGAATAAATGTTAGGGCAATAGGTGCTAAACTGTTGCTAAGGCAGCATGTAATGTAACCTAGTAAAGAGCTGTGTATCTAATCCTTTCCCTTCAATCTGAGAGAAGTCAGGAAGCTCAGAGAATCTTAAATTTTTATTTCACCTCCTTTCATACCCCTTATATGTACAAGACTACCCATACCTGCTTTTCAGTTTCAGCATGGGCCCATCATGAACTTCTTTTAAGTTGTCTCACTTCCTTCAGCAAATTGGTGTGTTTATTTTCACTTTAGAAATCTATATTTCTTTAGGAAGTCTGACTGTAAAATAAAAAGTACACAAACCAGCAAAAAACCCATATTAAAAATTCATATATTTCCTTCACGTTCTTTGTCCTCTAGGCTGCTGTTTCTTTGGAATTGGACTTTTGCTTATCTTACTCTGATAGGGAAAACAATTAGCCAAAGAAAGATTTTTAATAATAATAATTAACCAGATAACACTCCTTTCTTGGTGTTAATGACAGTATTCCCTGATACAGCATTGTTTGGTCGTTTTGTTGTTTCTGTTTTCATAAAAATTAAGGCCTATATATATTTATTAGATGATTTAATGTGGCAGTCTGTATGATAAAGCCATCTGTTTTTGTGTAATTACCACAATATTAGGTTCAATGACTTGTACACAGCAAACCCAGGTTTTCTAGGAGGGCTTTTAGACTTGACTGGAAATCATCACGACAGTGAAAATCCATAATTTTGAATAGCAGTTTGTTCTGATGCATAGCTATTTCAACCTCAATTGTATGTCTTATCTCTTATTTAAATGTGCCTCAGCCTAGTATCCAACCACAGATTCTTGGAATGACTCTTTACTAGAGTAAAAAGCTCATGCTTATCCATCAGTTTTCCTCAGCAAGTATTTATGACCAGTCACAAGTCTTTCAATGTTATCATCATTTTTTTTATTTCACAAAAATATTCAAGATTGAGTTTTCTAATGTATGTAAGACCCTTTTTTTCACTTGTCATTTGTGTGACACACACTTCATGTTTTCAATCTCCATTTTAAAATCTGGGCAGGTGCCACTGGACACAGTCTTTCGTTGCCACCTTCACCACCATTATTTATGAAGATAAAAACTCTACTCATCATTCAACTGTTTATGTATTATATTACAATATTTGGCTACCATTTTTTTGGTAATTTTTTAAGTTTTAAAATTGTGTTAAACTAGTAATCCCCTTTTCATTCTAACCCATTTTCAAAATACTTGGTTTGAAGTACTCTTCCTTTTCTTTTAAGATTCATAAAAATAATATGCTTTTTTGACCAGGTTCGCCATACAAACTAATTCACAGTCCAAAATAAGTGCTGCTAGGTACAATGTGTCTGCCATAGAATGCTATAGTCCATAAGACTTTAGAAATGTATAATGTTCTTTCACACATATCTCATATGAATGTTCTGGAAAATCATTTCTCCTAACAGTTATTACCAAAAAGATAACAGAGGATTAACTCCATTTCTTCTCCAGTTCTTTTTTTTTTTAGTTCAATTCTATTCTCAGATGTGTCCGTGCTTTTAGGCGATGTTACAGAAGTGGAAATGCATTTTACATTTCAGTGGTTATACTAAAATTAGGTCTAATCCCTACTGCTGTTCCCATTTACTGCACGTAATGAACTTCCCTGCGATTGCATGTGGGAAAAACTATGGCAATACACCCAAGAAGAATCAGGGCATCTGCTCTGGAATCAGCCACAGATGGGCATGTACGAACCTTGACTGGGTTTTGTGCATTGCTGGAGAGGAAAAGTGTGTTGTATCCAGACTCGTATTTCAGCCTTGTTATGACAGATAACAGCTCAACTACCAGAGAGGCGAGTCTCTTCTGAGAAACAGCCTTTATGCTGCATGGAACATGAAAACCAACAAGCTTTGTACCAGTGTTTGACAACAGACTGAAAGTAACGTCGTGTTGCTTGGGGAGTTTCTGAAAACAAGGGCTAAATGTGTCCTTGGAGTAAATTTATTTTATGCTAGACCTCTGTCTTGCAGATCTAAATGTCTGCATAGAATCGGTGGTTGGGGCTGTGCAAATGGGAACATCACAGCAGGAGCAGATTCTCTTTTGTGATGGGGTGGCAGAATTTGCACACAGTTCTCACCTGTGAGAATCAAACATCTACAGCTCAAACTTTGTGCTTGTCTGCAGCAGTTTTCTGTCATTCCATATGTCCAATTAGAGATACCAACTCCTGTGTGTAATTCCTGGAATTTCCATGCTTTCTGTTTCTAAGTGCACAGGTTCCCCTCGCTGTTGCTGTCATCTTTATGATGGTAACTGCGTCCCAGCATATTTGTGTGGAGCTGATAAACAAAATTTACACTGTAGAAGAACATACCTCAGAGTGAACACAGTATGAAATTATGACTTTTTATTATAGACCCATCCAATTTTAATCTATTTTTGATGCCAATTGCAATCAGAGCTAAGAAAACATTGTATACAATTTTGTATTTCACAACTTCCACATTATATTTAATGTGCAAATTACAGATAATCAAAATCAGGATTTCCTTTTTCAAACATATTTGCTATTCAAAATGTTTCACTGAATAATATCTGTTGGGGTTTGGTTTTCTTTTGTTTGTTTGGTTGATTTTGTTTTCTTTTAAAATACTCCTTTTATTTTAGCACTGTCATTCAGTCACATTGCCTGTACAGTATTTTGTTTGGAATGGAATATAACACTTAGATTTGGACTTCTGATATAAATAAGAATAGAGGAGTCTTTTATATACACTGCGCTATTTCCTTTTAATTTTCTATTGCAGGACATATTTGTGCTATATTATTTTACAAATCTATCAAAATAAAGTAAACAAAATAAAATAAACAGGGACATAAGAAAGCATATTCAAGAAATTATTTGGAAAAATATATCTGAGAGTCATAATCTCAACAGTGTGTCCTAACTGAATTCTGGTATCATCAAAGAAAGACCCTAAAGTTCTTTGGATGTAAGTGTGAGACTTGATCAGTTATAAGCTGCAGCAGTCATTGTCAGCTCAGTGAATGAAAAAAAATTCAGTTTCAGAGGAAAACAATCATTTTATGAGAAAATTTTAACAGCAAAAAAGAACTTAACGTAATTTTTCTAAGCCTTCAGCAGTTTTAACACAAACATTGAGCTATTCCTTGTTATCATGTAATTCCTCAATTCCTTTTTTTTTTTTTCACTCATATTTATTTCATTCTCCGATATGGAATATAACTGTTGGAGGAAATACGAGGCAAAAAAATTCTGCAATCAAATCCAACAAATGAGGTCACGATGTTAATGAAATGGTCAGCTCAATAGTTTTTAATTTCAGCAAGAAAGCAATGTGTGTCTCTTTTTCTTCCAAGGTAACATATCAAAACAATGGACATGTCTCATGTAATGCCTTCAGTCTAAACAATCCTTCCACGGTTGTCATCCACAATAATTGCAGCAAGGCAGCACTGAAGCAACAGTCAATATCAAGTCTCAGATAATAACAGAAAAAGTTTGGTCTCCTGAATACGACAATATATTGCAGTAAACACTTAAGAACTGCTCACACTTTTTAAGAGAAGCTTTATTTTAAAGGAGCTCTTCATGTGAGTGAAAAAAAAAACAACCAAACTTTGGCACATTTGAAAGAGTTTCACATTTTGTAAAGAAGATCTGTGGGCATGAATGCAGGATACATTCTGTGCACATGCATTTGATTTAAATGAATTTAAATCTCCCCTTCCTTGCATCCTGTATAGGTACTTATTCCATTTCATGATGAGTGTAACAGTACAAGTATGATTAAATTTGGTAGCATTTAACACCTGTTTTGCATAAAATAAAAGGTTTTCCAGATGGAAGCGATAGAAAATCAATCTGAAAGGCAAAACGATTCATTATTGGGATTAATTTATGGTGCCATTTGATGTCACCACCTAAGCTGGTGGCTAACAGCTGCTGGAAGGAGTGATCCTGCTCCTCACTCCTCACCTCTCGCCGTGCAATTGTACCCTCCCACTGCTATGACAGCACCAGGCTTCAGGGCCTGCTGTCAAGACAGTAAACCAGGAGAAAATAATTCATATGTTTTGTCTAATTTTCTTTTTTTTTCGAAGTATCTTTCTGTAGATTTTTGGATGATGCACATTCTTGCGGTGGCAGCTGTTTGCTAAATCAGCTAGGAAATAGTGTCCTTGGTCTGGATCAGTAATTGTCTATCTGACTGTATCCAAGTGAATAAGGTGTGTTTGGAACACTTAAAAAAAGCAAACCCGTAAGAGCAATCAAAATGCAAACACAAATGCAGACTGTAAAGCTCTTTTTCAGTGCTATGAAAACCCTCACTTTGCTGCTAGGTGTGTGTTCCCTCTGCCACGTGCCACAGAGCTTGTCCGTGCAAGACATGACTGCTCAACCAACCTTTTCCAAAAGACTTTTCAAAACTTTATATCAGAATCAAAGACTTCACTTTTACTTAAAGAAACTGGCTAAACAATGAATATTTCTAATTAATCGCTGTGCTTGGTGCTTGGGTAACTTCAGGCTATTTAGCCCTAAAAAAGGCATAGAATTACGACTAGTAAAAGGAGATTTTTACTAGTTCAAAGTGATCCAGGACTATTTCATAGGAATTCATCAATATTTTTATCTAAAACTGAAGACACACCCTCAATTTACTAAAATATTGTGATTATATCAACAGAAGACTTAACTGGTATATTCAAAGGTATTCATAGGAATTGGTTTGGATGCAAAACTCTGTAAAAATTCTCCCCAGAAAGCTGTTATGGAAAACTTAACTTATTATCCTTCAAAGGCTGTTTTAAATGTTCTGCATTGTGAATATGTCACTGTGACATCAATAAGTGTTAAATTACGTACATGTGAAATTGGGCCTGTATTTCTTAATTAAGGGTCAATGGATGTTTAAGACCTAAGAAACTGCTGCAATACATAAAATAAAGTAATAAAACAAACCCAAATAAAAAAATAAATAAAAAAAAATGTGGGTTGGGTTTTTTGTTGTTGTGGTGTATTTTGTGGTTTTTTTTTTAACATGGCACAAGGATGATGGAAAATGGCCCAGTATTTAAAATTTGATGTAATTCAATATATTTTACAAGATTTTATAACATAATGAATAGAAAATGTGATAAAATTTTAGATAAGTGAAATTAGAAGAAAGGTTGAATACTGTTAGAAGAATCACTGACGAACTGAAATGTTAACTAAAAAAATTAGTAATTTTGAGTTGGATACATGCGTGAAAAATACCTGATAGCAGTAATAATTTGCTCTACTCATACAAGTTTTGGTATTACAAAAATAGCTTAGGGCCACTGAGGGAAAAAAAAACAACCAAAACCCACAAACAAAACAGATAAGCAAATCACTGCATTTAGGTCAGTAGAAATTTCCCCTTGATGTAGGGTGATGGTATAATATAAATCAAAATAAATATATGAGAACATCAGAATGCTTTAAAACATAGCATAGAAAACAACAATTAATGTTATAATTCTGTCATGCACTCTTGGCATGTAGATAGGATGTGGTATTAATTTCCAGCTTCTCTACTTCAAAAATAAAGTTGTTTTAGGGATAGATTATTAGAAATCTGGTAAGGCTTCTTTGTGAGCAGAAGGTGAAAATATTTCTTCTCAGGGATTATTAAGACAAGAACTAGCATAAAAAATGACTACCAAAAAGTGTTTTTTTTCTAGATGGTGTTATTTCAATATGAAATTTAAAAAAAAAAAAACACAATTCAACGTTTGTTACTTTAAAAGTATTGCTGATTTTGTCCATTATTTATTATATTTTTGAACAACTTTTTTCTCAAAATATTTCCTAAAAATGATTTATTTTTCTCTGTACCTTTTCTGACATAAAGTTTTCTATTTGTTGCTGGTTTTATTTTTGAGTCTTTATCATAAAATTAAGCTCACTGTACATATTTACCTTAGGTTTTATTTTTTATTTACGTTATGTGCATTTATTCTTATCCATTTTCAGTACCAATTGTTTTGATTTTGAACTGTCAAGTCTTTATGCAGTGCTTTGTGAAAATATTTTCCCATCTTCTGCTCTCTGGCAAGTTTTATTTGCTTGTTTTTAAATAGTCGTTGTCAGTTACGGCTTTAAAGTCACATAAAATACTCCAAGCAGTGATGAGCTTCATTTTAATGTTAAAAGAATGAAATATGGTTTTGAGACCCATTTTAGTTTTCACACTTAGTGAATTTCTCATGTTTGTGCTGAGTTACAATACATTAGGATAGAATTTTATGGTGTGATCATCACCACTAGTTGGCAAATGATTTTCACTTGTCTTACTGGGGTTATAATAAATGGCTGTGCTCTGTTCCCTTTTGCTTTGTTCCTAATTCAGGTAAAACTTTGGAGACATGGCACTTCAAACATGGAGACAATTTAGAAAATGTGAAAAAATTAATTCTGTTAAATACCTTTTAAGGACTTGCCTACCACTCCAGATACATGTAAGCATTAAGGAAGCAGCGATGAGGAAGATTCTTGCTCTGAAAATTTTCTGTATTTCAATTTTTTTCTTTTGCTTGTTAAGTGATCTCTACAGAGTATCATTATGCATGATTTGTTGTAGTAAAAAACTAATAGAATTATAGTAACAGTATCAATAGTTCCTAGTATTTTCCTATGGAGTGGCAAACAGACATTGGGAACTGGGTTGTACATGTCTGAAGACAGAACAGAAGTGGAAAGCCGAGCAGTGGGCATGAGCCACCTTCTTGGAACACTCATCCCACAAAACACTGAGCACCTGGGGAAGCTGCTCTACAAATTCCACTTCTTTTGAAGGAAGGACTAATGCTGAACTTGAATCAAGTAACAGCAAAGTTACCGCTTCTTGTCTTTCTAAATCTATGGGTATTTTGTCTTCTTTATTATTATTATTTCAAAGAAAGAAAAATCAAGTTTTGGCAATAATCAGATTTTATGGTATATAGTGCTCTGGACCAATTCTGATAACAAACCAGTGATACTGCTGGGATAAGTAAATATAATTTGCAATAGTTAGCAGAGAATTGTAACTGAGTTAGGTCTTGGCTTGGTTGTTCTGGAGCAGCTCTCCTGGTATTTGTCTCAGACACAATATTCTTTTTTTTAACACTGCTTTATTTTTACCTTGGTTTTGGCCAGACTTTTTTTTTTTTGTTTGTTTGTTTATTTCTACAGGTAAAACTACAATGATCCAATTTTATTGGTGAGAGTAAATATGTATTTTGTTTCCTCCAAGCTACTGTCCTC
The DNA here is from genome assembly GCF_003984885.1 of Neopelma chrysocephalum. Taxonomy (NCBI): domain Eukaryota; kingdom Metazoa; phylum Chordata; class Aves; order Passeriformes; family Pipridae; genus Neopelma; species Neopelma chrysocephalum. The sequence continues at coordinate 2,467,068 of NW_020897749.1, forward strand.
CCATTTTTGAGGTTATTACTTTTTCTTCTAAGATGAGATGTAGATATAATTTTTGAAGATGAGATTCTCAAGTGGAGAACATACATATGATTTGAACACTAGGTTTCTTACATCCCTTGCATATTTTCAGGGGGTTCTTTAGGTGATTATGTGGCACAATAAATATCATTACAATTTTCTGGGGAATTCTGCTATTTCCTATCTCAGTGGGTGGTTTCTTTTGGTTCTTGATTTGGGTTTGTTTTTGTTTCATTTTGGGAGGGGTTGTATGTTTTTTTTTTCTTTTTTTTGGTGGTTTGTTGGGTTTTTTTTGGTAATATATACTTTGCAGCATAGTGAGTACAGTCTGACACCTCTGTAGAAATTTAAGATGAAGAAAACTTGGACATTGGAAAAAAACAGGAGAAATGTTTTGGGTAAGACCCACATGATGGGTGAAAAGGACAAACTTAATTTCACCATTTTGGAGTTAGCAAAGCTTACTCTTTGACACTATTCTTTTCAAGGGACCAAGTCCTAGGTCCTCATTCAGCATTAGCTCTGCTGGGACATAATATAATAAGTAAAAATAAAACTCCAGCTATGCACTTTACTGATGTGTTGAAAGCAAACTGTACTCAGAAACACTAATGCAGTTAACCAACACAATACCTAATTAGTTCAGCACAAGATATTTTACCTTTTCTCATCAGGAAATGGTTAACAAAGCTATGGTGGCAAGCTTTTGTTACAAAAAATCAGCATCCCTGAGAAAAAACATGCTTTCTATAGGATCCTTCTCTGTGAACTGTGGCAATGGAGCACAATATAATCCTGTTCCTTAAGGTGTAGAGTGGAATCTTCTTTTTTCTAGAAAGAACTCCTAAAACTCTTCTTTTCACACTGTCTGTGGTAGCTGCTAACACAGTGGTCTCTTCCAATAGCAATTCTACTTCCTGCAAGGTGTATGAAATTTGCTGAACCTGTTTGAAGGATTCCTCCTTGAGAGCTGAAAAAAAAATATTGGAGTATTCCTCTTTTGTGCTGCTGCAGAAAAAAATAGGAACATTGAACAATAAGTTGCAAAGAGGTAATGGATACATTGTCCAATCCATTACAGGCAGGTTTTTTTCCTTTTCCAAAGGGTTTTCTCTGACATTACTAACATTCATGATCCTAAAGAACTGAGAAATAGGCAGGGCAAACCTTAACAATAATGTCCTTTAGTCACTCAAGGGATGACTCTCGGTATTTTATCCACATTAGATTAATGTTTGCTGTCTCAGGGAACAATCTAATTGAAGACAAGCAAAAGAGCTGTAACGACTTCCAGTAAAAGAAGGAAAAATGAGAGCAATAGGGAACACAAGGAATAAATGCTGGTTTCTTCACCTAACTGCATGTTTCTTTATCAACACAGATATATCATCTTTAAAGGCAATAATTCGTTGAGTCAAGTATCAGCTTCGTAAGTAAATTAAATTTAAAGAATATTATTCTCTGAAGTCAACGTATCCTGTCTTCTTATGCCTTAGACTATTTAGTGCAAGTTACTCATGGGCTAAAGAACTTTGTTTAATAGTTGGAGAATTCTCTTCAGTTTGTAATGAATAACCTAGAAAGTGTATAGGTGGACTAGTGAGCCATCTTATCAAGTCCATGGAACCAAATAAAGTATTTAGACCAGTTAATTAAAAGAAGTCATTAAAGGTGTATTTTTGCAACAAGTAATTATTGAGTAGAAAATAGTCTTGAAATGTAATTAAGTTCAACTGTTTCTCTCTCTGTTTACCAAGATTAATTTCTGCCTCCTTGCCAGCACAATGTAACTTTAGGATTTATAATTTGACGCTGCGTTTTAAGACACAATTATCGTATTAAATTTCTGTTCATAACAGAATTTCAATTTTCCATTGGATCTATTATAAGAAAAAATGATATCCCATTTCTTTATCTATGTTTTAATAATTTTTGTTTCACCGGTGAATGCTGTAGACCTGGTGATTTTGTTACTGGTTAAAAGTAAAATATGAAACTAATTTTTTCAGTATGAACAGAGCTAATGTTCTTTTTTTTTTAAGTTACTGATGCTGAACATCAGGGTATTTTAATCTTGTGAACATTGACTTCATGCAGCGACAACGCAACTCCTGCTTTTTTGCAGTATTTGTAATTTGCTATTGTATGACTTTGTTACAATTCTTAACAATTTTTAGGTCATTGTCTTCTGTTCTTTTTGGTTTTGGACTGAGCTACCTACACATTTCTAAATACCTAATTAACTTCATAATTAAGATAAATACTTTATACTCAAATGGCTTCTTTAAACTCATAACCATTTGTAACTCAGCCACTGTCCTACATACTGGAATATAAAATGTTTTATTTTTTGCATAGCACTGATATTAAGATATAATTACAAGTTATCTGAATTTACACAAAAAATGTTTCCGAGTGTACCATTTGAGAGATTTATGTTATCTTTGAATATTTAAGTATTTGTAATTTTTTCACCATTAAGAAACAACATGAATTTGCAATAACCAAAATATCTTCCAAATACAAAATAATTGCTTAATGTTAAATAAATGGATGCTCTACAGTACCTTTATATAAGATATTCTCTGAAATATAGTGATTCATGTGGATGATTTTAAATATTTTTTTTTTACTTGAAATAGAGGGGAAAACCCCCCTGTTTTTACAGTAATCTTTAAGGCTTTCAGTAACACATTCCCTGAATATTATATTTCTCTGAATTTTCCATAGTAAAACCTACTTGAATTTCCACAAGTAATTTTACCTGAAATAAAACTACTGAATAAAAATAATAGAAAAAAAGTCAGGATTTTTATAGTTTTGCAAAAAATTGTCTCAGTGATCACTCTCTCTGTTTTGATAAAGGGCTCTTGGGATTGCATGATATTATTTATACCATTTATCATTTTCATTTAAAGATTTCTTGTCAAACATTCATAAAAAATAACTTTTACGTGTATCTCAAAGCACACAAAATGTTATATGATGTTACAGCACAATACAGGCTAGAAAGTGTCTTTTATTTCCTTTGTAAACACATTGATATAAAGCAAATACAGTTTATATCTGTATTTATTTTAATATTTCCCTTTAAAATAATGGGAACCTACCAGGGTGAAAGAAAGAAAGAAAGTTACTGTAATTAGCTATTAATTAGCTATTAATGAAATAACCCCCACAAAAGACAAGACTATTTCTTTCCTCAATATCCACCTTAGAACAGAAAATTGACTGCAATCACTTCTTAACACCTGGCAAAACCACAACCAAATCGGTAATAACTTTATGTTAAAATGATATTAGGGCTTATTCATGTCAGTTATTAAAGTAATTTCTGGGTAAACTTTGGAGAGGGTACAGTAAGAGAAAATAATATTTTAGATAATTATAAATGGTAAGTTTAAGGATATTAAGATAAATTTAATTTTAAATGTTTTACCTGCTCAGTCATGTGTATGTAAGTGTGAATTGGTCTTGCATCTGCTATACTAGATCATGCTACTGAAGAGTTCATAGTCCTTATATTATTTGTCCTCTGTAGTAAATTTACATAATGGTCTCACCCCAGGAATTGAATTTTTATTTAATTAAGTATAATTAAATATATGTGTGCTGCATAGTTTCTCCAAGTAAGACTGGAATGTACTATTCCAGTTATTATACCAACACTGCTTTCATTCAAATGGTTGGTGCTTCTTATGTAGCACAAAATCTTTGAATCCAAGGAGTTATGACAGAACATGGCTTTTCTTCCTCCATTTGGAGACACACCAATCCAGAGCCATTCCCACGTGAAGAGGGCACTGCCTCAGCAGAGATGCACATTCCCAGTTTATCCAAGGGCATAACAAACAGCTATTTCTTTTACTAAAAATCAACTTCTTACGTTCCAGGACACACTAAAATAAAAAACACTGTAGCCATTCAACAAAGCAATTTTGAAAATAACGCACAAAATATCAATTTTGGATCATAGCAGGGGTAAACATTAATGCCTCCGAATCTGAACAATGCATATTAAATGGCAAGAGATCACCTTCAGGGTCTGGAAAGGAAAAGTAGCTGGTTCACAACATCCCAACCTAAAGCCAATTTCACTTTCTGATTTTTATTAGTATATGTACATCTGTTTTGTATGAGATCTGACATTGCTAGAAAATTATGTTCCTATGAAAATGCATTTCACTTTAGATTTTTCTAAGAGCCACACTGAGCTGAAGCTGCTAAGCTATTTTCTTTTAGCATTTAAAGACAAAATTTAATGAAAGAAATGTGAAAAATAAGTACTTTTCCCTGCTAATATATGTATTTTGTTGCCATTTCTTCCTATACTAATTAAAAGAGTTTTAATTACCACACTAAAATACTTTGTAAACTGACATTTTTATAATGATTCATTTAAGTGGTATACATTTTTCTTAATGGATAAGGTCTATTTGCTGAGCAGACAGACAAAACTTACATCATCAAAAGAGTAATTTCTTGAATATTGAAAAAATGTCTGCAAGACAAAAAATATTTCTGTCTTTAGATAAATAAAAAAGTATATGTCTATTTTATATAATTACTAATTAATGTATATCATATATAGTATGGAACTAATGTATAATATACATGCCAATAATTTCAATGTATTATAAATAACTGTATAATGGTTGGATATCTCAGAAGAATTCCTCAAACCAGGATCTGGGCAGTAAAACTTCTATAAAATGGTTTTGAACATGCAGATGGTGATGCATTATTTTATTATTGAATTTATTGATTTTATTGTGGCGCACAGTACAAATCTGCCAGCAATAAAATAAAATACGATGACACCAAAATGTATGGAGAGATATTTCACTTCATGCATTATGAAGAAAGTTGTTGAACTGATAGCAATGTACAACATACAGAAAAGTAATGGGTTATTACTTCATACTTACTTGACCTGTGTGATTTCAGCTCCAGAAACACCCCAAGTATTTCAAGTATCATTATTCAGGTCAGCTTTAGCAGGACACACTCCCATTCTTATGGGAAATATTTTTTTTTTTTGTGGTTAGTGAAAAGAGAACCTCAGGATTTTATTTCCTAGACTGTAAATATCCCAACTCAAATGTTAAACCAAAAATGGACAGGCACTGAAACACTTCAAAATACGATGACAGTGCATGTTTCTGATGTCTGTTCCTCAAAGAACTCTCCAAGCCAGTTACAAATGTGGAGAGATTAATGATCTGGGAGCTGCTAAACCACTGGCCTCTTTCCCAGCTGACCAATAAGGAAGCTGGATATCTTGCAGGTAGGGAATAATTTCTATTTCTCATCTCCAGTGAGAGATGCAATGTGTGGATATCTCTGACAATGACCAAGGCAGGAGACGATTTTACCACTAAGAAAAATCTGGGACGAATTGGCCACTGTCAAGGGGATAGTTTTTTCCTTCTTTTTTTTTTAATGCTTGACTCTGGAATAAGATTTCTAAAGTTTCATAGTGTGCCCTAGTGACGATTTCTTGAGGTAGCTAGCCCTTTAGATAAAAACAAAGTTTTGCCTATGGAATCCTCTCTCCTTCAGCATCACAGCTTTTCAGTCTAATAGTCAAATCTCAGTCCTACCTTTTCATGTGGATTGTTAAGGTCTGACAAATGGCTGAGTATCTGATATGAAAGTCAATTTTTGCTGGAAGATTTATGTTTTAAAAGAGAAGGTGAAAAAAAAAGTAATGAGTTCAGCAGAACTTAACTTTTTGTGTCAAACTCCCAAAACACACAAGCAGTGTGGGGTTTCTATTCACAAGGCACGTATGTGTTTCATGAAGAGACTGAAAATATTTTTCTGCGTGTTGTATCATTTAAACGCAGCCCTGGAGCTTCAAAAAGGACCTGGAGATACATTCCTCCTTCAGGAAATGTTACTGCATGATAACAGCCATGATACAAAGATGGTGCTGCACAGCTACGCAACCATGAAATAGGAAGCAAAGGGGAATTAAATGGAGAAAAGACAAACATAAGTCTCCTTTATACCCTTCCCCACTCCTCCCTCTCCTCCCAGAGGGTACAGTCATACCTTCCTGTGCACTCCTGGAGACTACAATCCCTTGAATTGCTTATGCCATCCTCAACCTCTTCCCTGTTGCCCTGGAGGAGTCAGCACAGAGCAGTGCTTTTAAACTAACATCCCTCACGCAGCTCCACATTTCTTTCTGCCTCCCAAGCAAGCTGTCATTTCCCTTCTGTCACACATTAGTTGTATTAAATCCATGTTCTTAGTTGCTGCATTTAACATATCAAGGCCCTTTTGTGCATCTGGATTGATATATTCCGAAGCGGAAGTTGAGTATTTCGGGCTGTAATCTGTAAGGCAGCACAAGCTAAAACTCTTTTCTCTCTGCACGAGATGTAAAGATAGAACCTCAGAAACAGCTGAGCCTGGGGAATCAGATGCCCAGCTGAGACAGACTCCTGTCTCACACTCAGGCATCAGGAGAGTCAATGGTGCTTCATTTCCGGCACGAGATTCCCCCGAGGGATCGGATACCGTAGGTGTACTCGGAGCATGTAAGACACACCATGACAAGGGCACAGCTCGCACAGAACAGCATGGCAGCTGTCATGTTTCTTGAAAAACATGGCTAGAATACTACATGATACTTGTTTCCGACCCTTTCCCTTCATCCTTAATACCAGTGGGATGTCTGGAGGTTTTTCCGTTCTTTTCCTGAAGGTTTGCTCACTTAAATCTCTTGCCACAGTCTGTGCTAATCACCAGGTTACTGACAAGCTTGGCACGTGGGAATAGGCTTTCTTGAAACTGCTTCACTTTGCAGATTTTTTAAAGATTCAGAAATGAAATGACAGAGAAAAGGAAAGAAAGACTGGGTAAGGAGCGCTGGGAGTGGGGTGAGGAGATCAAGTGTTGTCCTTGGAGCAGGGACTGATTTTTGGGGCAGCCTCTGAGAACATGCACATGGTGAGAGCAGCAGGGAAGCACCATCCTGTTGGAGCTCTGCGTTCCACAGCACTGCAGAGCCAAAAGTACTTTTTTGTTTTTCTAGTCCTTGGGCAATTGAACCCCTAATGATGATTGGACATGATGTCTCTTTGGACACAGGGCAGGATTTAGTCAGTGGTCTGGATAACAGATATGGAGATAGTAGCTGCAAATTACAATTTTAGGTACTGGTCCCCATAAGTCCTGCTACAAAATTAATGTCTTAATCTCAGGCCTAAATGTTTTCCCTGTGCATAAACATGCAAGACTTGATTCACTAAAATACTTTTATTTTGGTTTAAAGTGAGGAGTTTTATACAGTACAGAAAGGTACCAATACAAGACATTTTTAGTATGTCTTTAGTTGTGTAGTATGACACAATAGTTGCATTTCCTTTCAGAGTGCACACATCACTTTACATTTCCAGTGATTCCTCTAATATATGAAACACATAATTTGGTACTATGCATCAAAAGTACTGAGTAATGAGTATTGTGAATTTTATGTGATCAAAAAATACACAAATAACCACTGCTTCAAAAGTTAGATCTGCCTTACCACACTTCATATATTCTCAGTCCCCTTATAAGTATTCTACAAAAAGAACAGTTGACTTTTTTCACAATTTTTTTCTTTTTGTAGGATAATGCCATTTAATGAGTGTAAAGCTGCTTTTGTGGAAAAATATTAGTATTGATGAAATGTGAGTAGTGAGGGTTTCTCACATTCAAGATGGAACTTCTGCTTATAATGTGACAGAAGCAGAGACAGAACTGAGCAAGTGTTTGGGACAGTGACTTAGTCCTTGAAAGTTCAGGTGGACATTATACTGCCCAGGCTTCTAGAACAGAACTAGCTGAATTCTTTTTCTATGACCTGTACAAATTACTAAGTAAATATTGATTGATCTGGACTAATTCCAAAGAATAATTAGTCTTCACTGTTACAAGATTTGGCAAAACAAAAGACAAATTCTTCATTCTAATTTAAAACTGGAACTGAACCCCAATTTCATACATGTCAGGTGGTTTTCATAGCATATGTAAGGTTGCTGTGAAAATTTTTTCCCTTCTCCTAATTTGACATTTTGGGTTGGTATCTTCAGTCAAATTTTTTTTTTTTTTTATTATTTTGTAGCTTCAATGCTATATATTTATGAAGGCTTAGCATTGACTTTGCTCCCAGTGAGACAGGAAATTGACTGAAGAAAGGTTTTCTACCTCACCAATAAACATTTTATACTTCTTTGTTACTGTAGAGTGGGCAATACATCTCTCCATCCCCGCAATATTTAAGAAAAAGTGTTACAAGTTTCCAATATTTGTGTTAAAAGAAAAAAAAATCTGAAATTTTGAGTAAGTTAATAGACTGGGAGATCTATTGCCCTCCTGTCTCTCTGAGTCTATTTTTTTTCTTTCTTTATATACACATATTTATTTAAGATATATTCTCTTTTCTGATGTTACAATTCTAGCCGTACTTGCTGTAATTCAATTAGGAAACGACAACTAGCGAGTTAACTTTTTTAGCTCAGCATATGTGGGTATGCACAAACTCATGCATAAACATAAACCAAACTACCCAGTGGAAAAAAAAAAAAAAAGGCTGATACCTTTTTTTAGAGCCCGAGTGAAAAATAGCAACCAATGAGAACCGAAGGCTGCACCATCCCAATCGCTGAGAGAACGACTTATTTGTCCATGCCACCCAAGAAGGCAGAAAGCTGAGGAGTGGGCAGATATCTTAGTAACAAAAGATAACTTTACAGTACATCAACTCTGAGGGTTTAATGCACTGGTATTAAAGCATGAGTGTGTGGAGGCGTGTGCAGTGACAGGCAGAGAGCTGCGTCTGTTATGCAAGTGGAAAGGAGCCAAGCACAGAAGATGGGGATTCATTTTTTTTTCTGCTGTTGACTTCAAACTCTCAGTTTACTTGCTTATAAAAGTGAATTTTCAATTAAGTTAACAACTACTGCTTGCCCAGTAACAGGAGGATACATTGAAACAATGTAAATGACCTTACTAATTGTATTGGTTTTGAACTTGTACTGACTCACCTGACTCACCTTCATCCCGACTTCCACAGCAAGGATGTCCTTCCTACTCTGCCATTTTGATTGGATTAGTTGTGAGAGCTTTTACATCCCTTCGCCTTTTTAACATATCATCTACTTTATTTTGATTCTAATTTAAAGACTCCTTAAGACACTTTCTTCTCTTCCTATAAACTTGAATTCCAGTTCTGAGAAATCACTTTTGGTCACCGATTGGTAAATAACACTAATGCCATTCCCTGCTAAGCCTCTGGACAGGTACTTTCCTGGTATTTTTCATGATGCCCCGCAGGTGTGGCAGACTATCTTCATAAACATCAGAAAAACCCCCAGAAGTCTCCTTTTCCATGCTAGCTACAGAAAGCTCAACATATGTTTGCTGCATGTGAGTTTCCTGTGTGATTCGCTCAGCTGCATTTTGGTGATGGAAGGATTTGTTAGAGACCTGTGTTGAGGTTGGTTTTGGCTTTGATCAGGCATCACCTGCCTTCTCAAGTCTTTTCCACTGTACCTTTGACACGTTATTTTTCTTTGACTCTCTAGGTTGTCCATCTTCCCATTTTTGTTGCTTACTAGAAAAAAAAAGGATTAAATCAAACAGTCAAACATCAGCTTGTTATACCTACCTTTGCAACACGCAAAAATCTTTTCTTGTCAGAAGCAACGAAGAGTATTCAGCACTTCAAGGTCAAATGTTGCAAAAGAAATGTCAAAGACTTTGGAAAAGGTTTGAAAGAGCTGCAATTCATTAAGTTTCTCAAAGAGAAGATTAGGGAAGAGAGAACAACCTGTCTGACTACCAAATGGAAAGAGAAGTAGGCCAACCAGAATTAGGTGCAATAGGAACATAGTAAAAATGACAAATACCTTAAACAATATATTGTTGTTGAATCAAAACCCGGGATGAAAACAGCTGTTCTGAGAATGATATGTTGGAATATAAGCTACAAATGGACTATGGAGGAGAAAACAGTAGTGCCTACAACTGTAATACCTCCAGCAGCAGCTATTTCTCATTTCCTTTCCTCTACCCCCCAATAGTGTCAGCAGCAGGAATAACACCTTCAGGAATTTCCCATCAGCCAACGGAGAAATTATTTCATTTATTGTTTCCTGTGTTTGGGATTCCATTGGTAACTGATGGATAATTTCAAAGACTGAATAATATTGACATTTTTTTATACCCAGTTGGAAATAGGCATTTTAAGTTACTGCGAAAAGCTTTCAATTATAAGACTAGTTGAGGTTCTGTTAGTTCTGAAAGTACAGTACAGGCAGACATCAAAGGTAAAAGAAAAATGAACAGGTTTATTAGGAACATTCTTAAAAGGGAAAAATAGAGGTAGAAGAAAGGAAGTAGTAAGTTTTTACATGAATTTTGTTGTTTTCAATTTTCTTGCAGTGTGCATAACTGGATTAGCATTTCAGACCTGAAAAAAAAAACAACACAAAAACTGAAACCAAACCAATGACATATTTAGCAGTCCCAGTTTGGAATAACTGTTTAGGGATCCTAAAGATGACAAACTTCTACCTGTTTTTCCTAAAGGGATAAAAATATTTTTGGAGTAACACAACAAACATAAATTTAGGATAGGTTCTTGAAATTTGTTCATATTTTGAAATTTCTTCCTTACGTATCACACCTGGGAAAAGAGTTAAAAAATATTGCAACTATAAGCTTGGGTGTCTTTTTTTAGCAAATATATTAACTGATCTTTTCAGAAACATTATGTGACCCTATAAACCTTCCCTCGTGGAGTATTAGACCAAAAGAGCTACAAAAAGTCTGCTACGAGAAAACCTGAAAGCCTGAATGTCTTAGGACATCACGAGAGCTTATGCACCTGTTTTTTTCACCAGCCAACAGATTTTATATATTATATACATGACTTATGTATAATATAGGTATTTTTGTGTATAATATAAATAAATATAAGTGTATATCATAGTTTATAAACCACACATAATGCATATAAAATATATAAATGCATAAAAACGTGTACTTTACCTTCATATAAAAAACTCTAGCCTCAGATGTAAAAATTCTAAAAATAATAGTCTTTGGTAAGATGAAGAAGGTGGGAAAAAAAGGCAGTGGGATAGGAAGGAAGCTGAGACATGACATTTTTTATCTTTGGAGTATGAAGTTCCCTTTTTGTCCTGAGGTTAATTTTTCACACCTGTGTGCAATTCATTCAGAGCACGAGATGCTTCAATTTATAACAAACTCAGAGCTGACAACTTGCAGCTGTTCCTTTAGATAGGCAGTGACACAAAAAGTAGAGGCCTTGGAAATGGTGAAGAATTTGAATGTTTCTTGATTTTAAACTGGTAGGTGTTTGGAACTGTTATCTAATCATTAATTTGGATGATAATGCCTTAGTAGTGCATGAATATGATGAAAAAGAAGATGATCCTTTCCCTCCGATCAGAGCTAGATCTGTTTATCTGTATTACTTAAACAGGTTTGTTTTGATGATGATTTCTGTAATTGTTTGTGGAAAGAATTAGAAATTAGGTTCTGCTTTCCTTTTCCTTTTTTTTGTCAGTTCAAGTAATAAATGACCTTTTCATTTTTTTTCTAAATTTCAACTTTATGTAAAATTTCCTCAAACTGATATGTTTATTTTTGTTGCTAAATACTCTTCTCACTCCTTAAAGTTTTTATCACTTCATAGTTGTCAAAGCCTGTCAGAAAACAGCTTATATGGTATTTTTTACCCTCCTTTCCTTATTTTTGGGTGTTAAAAGTAGTTTTCTATTCATAATGAGCAAATGTGTTAAAAGTCCTGTCAACTTTTCTGACAGATGTGAAAATCTGAGTGATTTCTGGCATGGATGTATTTTTTGCCACTGAAGGGATTAATTTACTCATTTATTCGCCCTTCCTTAGGGAGCAAGCTGATATGAGAGACAGGAGGAGTAGAAAACCTACCAGAAATTAAGAAATGTGTAAATATATACTATCCTTCACTCAAGAGTTAAAAGAAAAAAATGAAAATGGACTAATTGCTGACATTGCCAATCTAAACCGAGCATTTATAAAACTCCTTGATTTTTGGTGTGGTGCAAAGGCTTTTTACTAAGTTTAACTCTTGGGTAAGAGATTCAGCTGGTTTCAGGCTCTATATTGAGAAATGTTGAACATTGTAAAGATCTTTACCATTGTGCAGTTTAAAAATGTTATTATGAAATACGTGGCAATATTTTAAACCCAGTTTAAAGGAAGGTGTAACAGAGAGTTTGAAATCTCTAAATATCTGAGAAAGGGATTGTTTAACAATTCTTCAAGAAGAGGAGAAGCAATCATCCAGAAACTCTTTTGAGAAGCCATGAAGGGATTTTCCATGGGACAGATCTATTAAAAAAGGTGTCTACTTGAAATTCCCATGAAATATTGCAAGCCAAAATTGAGTTTTGCCCACATAATTAAAATTTGCTTTTCTGATTCACATCACCTTTGGATACAGTTTTTCAGTGGTAACCTCCTTCTTCCAGGATCCCCTTCCCTCTGCAAAATCCTCAGTTCACTCAGTGATCTGGCTGGGCAATCTTGGGTAAATTTTATCTTTTGTTTGTTCTCTGGTTTAGCCCGTGGTGCCCATGCAGCAGTCATTATGCAAGCAAGGTTTTGTTTAAAATCACCTGTGTTTAAATAAAAACTAGGCAAAGAAAATAAAGCTTTACAACTTGGGCAATAATAACTGTTTCCTTACTGCATGTCTGGTTGTACTCTGCCACACTCAGAAATTAGCAGCTTCCTCGGAGAGACAGAAAAATTCCTGCAGGATTTCAAAGCAAAGAATGGTTTCTTCATTTTTTAATTATTTTTTCGTGTAGCAGGTGTGACTAGGGTTAGAATGTTTCTTTCTTATCTTCTGAGAATAATTGTCATATCATGGAGAATAGGAAAGAGGGTACCTCCCTCCTTTCCTTGTGAAATCATGCATTTTGGCTTGCTGGAGCTGTAAGGGGAAAAAGACCCATTATAATCCATTGCCACTTGTCTTTTTTCATCTCTACAAGTCTCTTACTGACTCCAGTTACCTTCAGATTCTGTTCTTAACCAGTTCATGCTGATGAATTAGAAAAAAAGTCTGTGAACACTCAAAACACTTGATTCCAAGTAGCACAAAGCAGATCTGTTTGGGGGAGTTGCACTTAACGACAACTCTATATACATTTCAGGAATTTTGCTTCAAACGAGCTGTAGTCAGGATTGTGGGCTGAGAGACCATTAGCATTGGGAGCATATTTGATGTATTCCCGGAGCACATATTCAAATTTATTTTTGTCTGAAAGGAATCCAGTTTGTTTACTCCCAGGCCTCCCCACAGAGTGACACAAGGCACAGGACGTGACTGACTGGGAGAGATGCTTCATAAACACTGTCTTGTGTGGATGGATGATGCAGTGCAAACCACAGTCTTCCTTTCCATTGCTTTAAACTGCAGTGTCTGTTTCTCCAGTATGGAAACACTTCCCACTGAGTTTATGGGAAAAATGAGCAGACAGTGAATTGTTTAACACATGCAAAAGGACTTGGTTTCTTTTCTGAGAAACTGCCAAACTGGTTTGAGTTATGTTTTCTAAAAATCCACAGTCTGAAGCTGACACTGGCATAAGCATAAGTTTCAGCCCATATGGTTGAGTTTGGTGAAGTTAATGACAGATGAATCGGTGTAATACTGGAATGATGAGCTGTTTTATAGACACTTCTCTGTATCTCTGCTGGCTAAAATACCAGGGAAAGGTGATTTTTTTGGAGTTGGGTGGTCTACAGATAATGAGCATATCCATATAACAGGGGTCTGTACTGTGGTTGCTTCAGGTATAATCAACCACAAAATAACAAATAACAAAACCTATCAGAAAGCATAAGTTTTGTTACAGTCATACAATCAGGTTGGAAATTAAAGTTTGAAAAGACCTCTAAGATCATTAAGTCCAACCCTTAACCCAGTAGCACCCTGTTCAGCACTAAACAATGTACCCAAGTGCCACATCCACAGGCCTTTTGAACGTTTATTGTTCATACATGAAAATAAAGTAGCCTTAGTTCTAGGCAAGGTCAGTGCACAAATTTTTCAGCAGCACAAAGGACACTGTACAGCACCAGAGATGGCAATATCAGGCAAAAAAAATGAACAGATTTTGGAGATAAAACTAATTCCTCAGGCCACCTGGACTGATGTATAATAATAGGTTAGGGGGGACAGCACTGCCACAATTGAAACTTTATGGTTCTATAAAAAAAATGGATCTCATCCAACAGACCAACATCATTCACAAATACTGCATGCATAAAACATTTAGGGAGAAGGTTTAAAAAAAGGAAAAAAATGTAGTGACTTACAATGATGTGCCTCCCAGCAGTGTGAATGTCTTTATACTGTAGTACAATAGAAAAGGGACTGGCTGGCTATCAAGCATGTGAGGGGTTTAGCACTTCACTGGAATACCCAGAGGTTGTATCTGTATGGGAACAAGAACTTAAAAGTTCAGGTATTTGCTAATTTATCCTATGGCCACTTTGAAACACTGATTAGTACAATTAATCTGCCTTTGTGTTTGGAGGCCATGGGAAATTGTTGCTTTGATGGAAAAGGTCTAACAACAGAAAAATAAAAGTACCAAAGGCCTGGTAGAATACATATTTGTGAGAAGTGAAAACGTTTTAATTAACAGTTAAGTGTATTGCCTTTGAAATATATACATCTATTCATTATTTATATGAATATATAAATACTGATACACTTACTTGCATTTCTGGAGTATTTTCCATGTGGGGATTCCAGTGCTTCACTATAGTTTAACAGTAAGGCATGAATGTGAGTAACAGCATGTTATTTGTGTGTTTATTTCAGCAATACCTAGAGATATCTTGCTATCAGTCAAGACACACCCTTGTTCCTTCAAAGGAGGCAAACCAGTTAAGCTCTCTGTCATCCGTAACACCGCTTATCTAAGTTATGTCAAATTCTTGGTCAAGCTCAGCACCCCTGAAACAGCAGTTGTGGTACTTCACTTAAAAACTATCAGGAGAGAAAGCAGGACAACTGTTGTGTCAGAAAATGAGTGCTTTCTATACCTTCCTCTTCTAAAACACAAATGATCACAAGCCATTGCTTCTACTGAATAAAATAGACCTTGAAGCTCGGAACCTGAACCAAAGATGGCTCATGTCTCTGTGGTATTTAATATTATTCAAAAAGGAAATCTTAGTCTTCACCAGTATTATGGTGCAGTTTTTTCTTCAAGGTATCATTTTCAGTGATCCCTGTGGATATCACTCTAGAAAGCCTAAAGTTAGGACTCTCTGAATCTGGTTTTAAAATGCAAAAGCAGAACCCTCTCTAAGCAAAGTGTCACAGTCTCTTCAGCTTGACTTCTTTCAGCAGTGTTTCCAATGGGTTTTTTCTGCATTTCAATTTTGCCTGAATGTACATTTACTCCTCAGAAGCAAAGACAAAGAAATGCAAATGTGTCATGTTTTTATTTGTATTGTCAGGAAAGGATAACAGACACATGAAGGCCATCTCTGACGCTCAAGTTGTGCATTCAAGGTTATTGTTTCTTAGTGTAACTCTGCAACTAAACAAGGGAACAGACTGTGCATTCTGAACACAATTAATTTACATTTAAATACTCCATTTATCAAAATATTTTTGCTTGTAAAAATTCACGTTTTGCACCAAGTATTGTAAATCTAGTTTGCTGTATCTCTCAGACAATATGTGGTTATTTATTATAGAAGATACTTATCTACAATTCAAGTTTTGAAAAGCTATTGCCATTGTTCCCTTTTGCAAGAAGGAAAAATCCATATGTTTTAATGTTACTGCACATCCTGTATTTGTCTACAACATTACAGAAAAATGAGAACAATTGGCTACATATAAACACTTTACAATTTCAAACACTGGTATATGTTAGTCATGTAAAATGTGTATTTCCTTCAGTCTAGTCAGAAGCTCAGCACCATGACTCTACCTTAGTAGCTGTGGGCCTTTCTTGGTAGTCTGAATGTCCTGCTTAATGTACCATAGCAAAATTCTGATTTCTAATTTTTAGTCTTTATTTTTCATTCATGACTCTACAAAGAACTTGAAAAAATGTCAGTTTTGAAAAGGTAGGGCTTGGTACATGATTTCTTTTTGACTTTTGATGAAACTACATATGAGAGGGTGGATGTCTTCCCTGGGATCCAGTAGTGTTGGTGTCTTAATCAGTCACATGTACCTGGAGCCCACAGTAAACCAGTGCAATGGAAGAGATGTTTTGAGTAAAGAGTGATTTCTGGAATCAGACCTTTAAAAAGTGGTTTAGAAAAACACATATTGCGAGACTTGCAACTTATCAGACTTTGCTTCTTTGCTCTAATCTTCCCTGGCTTAAGACAAACTGAGGAAGTGATAGCTCTTTAAAATAGAAGATGTGGCCTCTGCTCGTATAATTTAAGAGTTTTGTTTGATTAGCGAGTATAAGTTTGCTCAACATATTAATACTGTGGACAAACTCAAAGGAATTAGTGACCTGAAGCCCATTTTCCCTTACAATTGGAGTGACGTGAGTTCTCTGTGTCATCTATTGCAACTGTTATATGGAAGACTAGTAGATGGGTTTACAGTGGGTTTTAAACATGACAAATCTAAGGATGTCAAGGAAACCACGAAGTTTTTACAACCTGAGACTCTGCACTGGTAGGAGGAAATATCGAGCTGTTAGCTAACTCTTAAATCAGTCCAGTGGATGTGGAGAGGCATGTCATGGGTTCTGTATAGAACCAATGGATCTCTCAAACTGATTTATGGCCTTTAAACTTTGGGGCTTCGTTGGATTTTACTTTGCTTCTTTCTTTTCCTCTCTTCTTTTTTTTCTCCCTCCTTTTATTTTGTCAAGTATTTAATGTATCAGCATCGTTCATAAACGCTGGGTGAAGAATGCAGGAGAATTCCCTCCCCACACCCCAAAATTTTTTGTGTGTGAAAGCAAGTTTTTGCTTTTCTATTTTTTTCTTCTATGTTTATCTACCAGAGTGTTGGAAAATGGGTGAACTTCTGCAAAGATGTGAAGGAATTTCACTTTAGAGTAAAACATACATTCAACTTAGAAGAGGCTATATTGTCAAAAACTGCCCAATGCCTTCTATCCTTATCTGTGATATTACCTTTTTAAACACATCTGCAGACTCAGTCTGAAATAACTGATGTTTCCAGAGAGTGAAACAATGTGAAGTCTTAAGTTTCCAATATTTTTTTCTTAAATTAAATATCCATCTCACCCTCATATTTTTGGGGTTTTTTCTCTCTGTTATTCCCCCCTCAAACCATGCTTTGTTGTCCTAGAGGTACAAAACGTTCAGAAATCAGGGTTTTTTATGGTTCCAGATAACAGTTTCAAGACTTATTCTGGTAGTAATATCAAATGAATATATAAATATATAATTTCAGTTTCCTATATTTATTGAAATTTTGGAACACATAGAAGAGATGAAAAGTTAAAATCAGATTTCAAAATGTTATATATCCTAGAGAGGCTTAATAAACCTAATATAACATTAATAAATCTAATATAACATTTGTATTAACCCTTTCATTTTCTATATTACTCTGACTTCAACTTCTAAGAAATACTTTGAGAGGATATTAGTCACCTGCATAGCAAAACTTGCATGGAATATATGAAGAGTAATGGATTGGGAGATAGAAAAACGTCTCTTTATTTAAAAATGTAAAGCACTAGACATGGCTGATACCTGGGGCAGTAATAAAGAAGGTGAAATAAAAGTAGTTGTAGGAACAACTTACAACCCAGTGGATACTGTGCTTACTTTGGCTGCTTTGTTTAAGTACTTGTGAATCGAGGGAAACACTTTGGGTTCATACTTGATGCATCACTAAGCTGAGAAATAATTCTGTCAGATGAGAAGTTTTTTCCCTATTTGTATTTAACAGCTGAGAAACTATCTTTTTAAGGTTTTTTTTTTGTCTATGAACGGATTACCTGTTGAATTTGTTAAACTCATGGAAGATACTGGCTAAGGGGTCTTTTGGTTCTTTTCTGGTTCATTTGTCACATATTTTGCTCTAATTCATAGAATTTAACTAAGAAATGAAACATGGACTTTGGATAAGGAAATGTCTGATCCAGAACTAGAATCATTGCTCATACCTGCCATCATTAAACACAAAGAACACTTATAATTGGTAATGAAAACATCAGGTATATGACATAAATCACCATACATATTTCATAAAATCAACTTGCAAACATTAATTTCTTTCTTCATTAAGGGATAGATTTGGACTACTTTGCCTTAAAAATCTGTTTATGATAATAGAAATTAGAGACAAGTACAAAAACACTTGCATTATGAATAAATTATTTTCTAGTTAGAGCTTCCCCACAGGGACTTAACGTGCCAAAGTTATGCATTTTATCATAACAAATGTAATGTATTTATCCCAAATTTTGTGAATACAGAAAAATTCTCTGATTACTGATGTCCCAGTATAGCATATTAATACTCATTAAGATGTCCTAGAGGTTTATTTGAATCAATTCTGAACAAGGTACTGCACTGCCAGATGTAGATATTGTCCTAAAACAGTTATGAAGGATTTATCCAAGTATGTGTCAAACACACATAAGGCTGTCTTGGACAGATAACTTGTCAAATAATATTTATTTTGGGTTTGTGTCTGAGTTCACGATTTAGCTGCGTGTTTAGATATGATGTGTAATATAGATGTCTCCTTATTTTTTTTCTATTGTGTTTGTCTACTTGATACTTCCTATTTAGTTTCTTTTGAGGCAGAAGTATTTACATATTTATAAATCAGAGGGGAGGAAAATCACCACTATCTATGCGTGATACTCATGCCCCCCGTGTCCAGTTTTGGAGTGGATGTGCATTGGTAAGAGTATGACATGTTCTGTACATGAAATTCAGTCTGTCATGTCCCAATCCTAATTCTCATAAACTTTCACATGTTACTGAGCTCTTCAAGTCTTTTACTTATTGAAAAGTAAGTTAATAGTGAATGCTCTTTTTTTCTGATCAGTACTCTTTTACTGCTTTGACCTGGCATGTTTAACAAAGACTGGTTGAGGATTGGTGGTTCCCTGACAGCAGTTGATGCTTATTCTCCTGATCATTCCTTTTGACACGCATTTGAGTAGCCAGTCCCCTTGGTAGATGGGCTATATCAGTTTATAGGCTGTCCCCATTCTACCTGGCTATTTAAAAATTCATTGTCATCAGCTCAACCTCTATGAGAAATCCATTTTATTATTGCAGATCAGACTCCTTCAAAGTGAAACAAAACGGTAAGAATCAATACTGGCACTATTAAAAAATAATCAAGTTGTCATTCCCTAGCAGTTATCAGACAGCTTGTGCAAGACAGCATATTCTATGCATTATTTAGAATAGAGAATTCTATTGGCAATTTAGAATTGCCATCAGTCTTCTGTGCCATTTGTTGGATACTGTTGTCATTTTTAAAGGCATTTGCTTATAATGCTCTAGACACGGTGCCAAATACAGATTTTTGGAATCCAGTGTGTAGGTGTGTATTTTAAAGTAATTTATTCTGAATACTTAGTATGGTCATTTTTATCAAATTATTTAACTTGCTTATTGTACCTTTTATTTTCCTTCCCTTACTTTGTGTAAGTATCCTTCACATACTTTTTTTTCAGCTATCAGGTAAAGGTCAAATTGTGTATCATTGATCTAACATGTTCAAAGGTTCTAAAGGCTCAAGTAAAGTCATGAGTGGGAGACATGGTATTATAATGTCATTACTTAAATATTGGATAGTTATAGATTATAAAAAAACCCCAAAACTGGCACTTCTTTTCATGTTGCACAGACCAAATGTAGCTCCCTTCAATTCCTCATAGCTGTGCTTCTAAAATTCCTTTAATTTCTGGAATTTTTATAGAGGTAATTATAAATCTAGTAGTGTCAAACACATCAGAGGGTTTTTTTAAGTGTCTACGTCATTAAAGTACTCAAACTCTATTCTGAACTTCCTGAAGCATTTGTGCTAGCATGCACAGATTTTACAGCAATCATATATAAATATGGAAGAGTTTTCTTGGAATCTGAAGGAACTTAATAAATATCTGCCTACCAGAATTGCTGAATCAGGGCTGTTTGTTTTTAAGTTCTTTTTATCATCTCTCAGCCAAAATATTACCCACACCTATTGTACTTACCCTCTGCTCACCTTGATTATGAATAATTTAAGTGTTGAAATATCGTTCTTCTTTAATTCAGGGGTTTTGTATTTGAAAGAAAAACATGCAACAGGAGACGTAAACAGATAGTATAAAAATGTCCTCGAGAAATGAGAGAAGACAATGCTATTTCTTTATTAGCACAGCTTCTGTTTTCCTTTGTCATCCATGACTTCCACATTCTCTTTATCTCCTCTTCCTGCATCTTGTTTACTCGTTGTGAGAAAACCCTCTTCAGCTTCCTTTCAACAAAATAAGTATGTTCTATTCATGTTTTTCTTTTCTATAACTGAATTCTTAATTATTGCACTTAATCTTGCCCACTTCCTTTATTTTTTTCTCCCCTCAATGTAGCTTCCACTGACATCTGTAATTCAAAGTTCCCTCTGGATCTTTCCTGTGTTAGTTTAGATTCTGTTCTGTAACAATTCTTCTTGCTGACCAGTGGGATACCTCATATTTTTACAAAAGGACTCAAACACCACAACATTGGAGTTTTCTGAAAACGTTGAAAGAAATTATCTAAGCAGCACCAGACACTCCTCTTATTTCACATGAGAAAGGTAGGAATACTTTCCAGACACACCTGAACAATCAAACATCGGATCCTTGTTTTCCTAAGAGAGTTCCTGAATTAATGGCTTCAGTGGTAAACATTCTCACTCAGGTAAATGCTGTATGGTTTGCAGGTAGATGAGAGTCTTGAGGCAGCAATGGAAGTGATCAATGTCTTTTAAATCAGTATTCAGCGAACTTTTGTTTTCCTGCCTTTATTCCCCGCTTTTATTTGCAATCCACACAAACCCCTTTCTCTCTCAGCACTAGTCCAGCTGCCAGTTTTTCATTGTTACAGAAAGCCTCAACCCTCTGAACACGATGGTTTTGCTTCGTTCTCAGTTCATGACTATGACCTTCTCTAAGGTATTTTCATCTATCTCATGTCCTTACTGCAGATATGGATGAAAATCCAGTCTGTTTCTATTAGCAGGATGAATGGAATTGTTCTTCAGTTGTACCCAAGCACTTCTATATTAGATCAAATTGCCTCGTGTTTAGCCAGAACGTCTTTCAATTTTTTTTCCTCTATCACTAGGATTGCAGACAGCTCAGACACTGAGAGAAGTTCTACTGAAACTGCTAAATTTTTTTCTGAAGTTATTGCTTGTTGATACCTAGGTTAATGAATAAGACATTACTTTTTTTTTTAGTTGAATTTGTGGCGTTTGATTTAAAAAATGTCAGCGTGGATTTAGGTGAGAATTCATTATAGGAGCTATCTTTCAAAAGTTTGACCTAAAAACAGGTGTTCATGTTTCACGCTTTTTGTATGCTAGTTTTTCTAAAAAGAGGTACCTTTTGAAGGCTACTCCTGGTGGAAATGCAATGACAACATTAAATCTAAATTAAAAATATTTTTTCACAAATAATATGAGGATTTTACAATTGTTTACAAGAGGTGGAGCATTAACAGGACTGGGAATCTAAAGTCAGACAGCTTTGTCAGCTCCACTATTATAGCAATATTACCATAAACATGAATGACCCATATAGTAAGCTCATTTTTTTAATTCATATTTTATTAATTTAATTTCCAAGGTCAGACTGTGTCTATGATGGTAGATTTTAAGAAGGGAAATTCCCTCATTTGGTGTGCATGACAAGAGGCAGCAAAGGGCTTCACTACTCTAGCATTTGAAAAGATTTTATGCAGAGAGCCCAACAAAAAATCATTTATCAGTATGGCTACTGTAGTTTGCCTTTCCACTCAGTGGAAAGAAGAGGGAGAAGAGAGGCATGAAAATGCTTCTAGCTTTGAGGAATTAATGGAGAGTCTGTTCCTATGTAGTCAGTTCTTCACAGCAGCTAAAATGAGAATATAAGAACAGACTAGCAGTTGCTGCGAATGGACCATGACCCTTGTCGAGCCTGAAAGTTCTTATAAGCCTGTTTTAAGAGTAGTGCAACTAAATCCAAGTTTTCTGCATTCGTATTAACTGAAAACCTCACACTTCTTATTTATATCAAGTGCTTTTTTCACTGTGTTAAATTAATTCTCTTTTTTTTTTTTCCTCTGCAGAAATTCCCTCAAGTTCTTTGCTAGAACTTGTTCCAAGTTATATATATAATTATACAGTTTGTGTCATTTTCTACAGGCTTGTTACTTCTGAACTATGGGTAGCACTTTTTTTTCCATGGCAAGCAATCAGAAAAAGAAGTATTCCAAAGTTTAATACTGATTTATTTTTATTTCTTTTTTTTTAAAAAAAAATCTTTTAATAATCTTTAAATATCATGAAGGTTCTCTTCTTTTACTGAAATTTGACTGATATTTCTGGGGAGAAAGACTGTCTCTTTTGAGCCTCATTGTTTAATACTTCTTTGAATTCCATAGTGAAAATTACGTTTTCCTCAGCGAACAATTCTGAATATAACCAAGTGGTTTACAAGGACTCTCACACATATTTTTCCTGGTTGACTGATGCACCTCCTCCAACCTTAAAACAAATGATAAAATGAGCCATAGATCATTGGAACCACATGACTTACCCCAGAAAATTGTCATTGATAATGACTGGGAAGGTGGTTTTAGCAAGATGTACACCTCTATATCAGGTTTATCGAAGTTGCATATTACGTGATTAGTCACGATAACAGGCTTTCTTCCCTTTATTTAGTGAGTTAATTCCTTATTTCCAAGAAGGTAAACACCAGAAATTCCCAGTGCATCTTTAACTTCCAATTCAATTTTGCTGGAGTAGCGTTGAGAGTATTTTAGTCTGCACCTCACTGAAAACAGGTTCAGCCATGAAAACCATACGTGGTCGTGCTTTTACAGAACTTTTGGGCTTAAGTACAGTAAAAACAATGGTATTTCTATATTTAGTGCCTGTTCTTTCAAGTGATCCTGAATTCAGAGAATTAGAGCCTGTTTTCTACACCAGCCCTGTCTCCTCTGAAAATGAGATCAAATCTTCAAGCAAAGAGAAATATTTTACTTAAAATGAAATACCAAACTAAACCACCAAAAAAATGAACTACAACAAACCAAAATCTGTTTGAAAACAGAATGTATTTTGATGATTTTGACAGCAAAAAGTGGATACTTTTTGAGATTTACGTAGTTTTGCAATTTTTTTGACAAATTGATAATTGTGGAAGACACTGCTATTCCTATTTAGTTTTCTTGTAAACATTCCCTTGCTTCTACCAGGAAATAAAAATTTGGAAACAAATTATAAATACATTATAAAAAAATTATAAATAAATGTCTAGATAAGAACAAAGACTCAGATTAACAAAAAAAGTTGTGGGGTTTTTTTTTTAAACAGTAACTCAGCAGAGGAAATATATATTTATCTTTTTAATTTTTAAGTAAGAGAGATGCAGAATTTCATATGTGAAATCCCCTCTGCTGTACCATGGGATACTAAAACATGCATCCATTTATATTTTATAGGAAAAAATATTGAGGCATGACAAGTAAACAGCCTAAGATTTCTGATGCCCTTTTGGTTTTTTTTCTACTACTTGTAAGTGATTGGGGGATGTAAATGATATAGAACTGCACCCTTTTAGCATAAAATTATTAGTGGATTTTATAAATTACTTTTGTGGGGCTTTGTGGAATGGTTTATGGATCCACATGGATTCAAGTAATGGATACGTGACTGGTATTTGGGTAAGAGATCTGTCTTTTAAGATGAAGGAAATGAAATCCTCAAAATTAACAGCATTTTTGTTATTGTCCTTGTAGGATTTGCCTTTCATGGCATGTGTGAAAACACCCCTTAGGCTAATCACATAGAAGTGCTAAAAAAAAAGCATACTTGGAATAAAATTATAATATCATGATTTCTTTCATAGTATCCCTTTTGGAGAAGGACAGAGAGGGGAAGAAAGGGCAATTGGCCCACAGAGGAAAAAAGATCACTATTATGAAAAAGGCTGACGTGTTCCTTATTTTTGTTTGCCTTTTTTATTTCAATGTACTGCAGTCCAGTAACAATGTTATTGAATAACACCAAGGACACATTATCATCTACTTTCTACTTTTTATTTAACTGAACACATGTTCAAAGGCAAATAATATCTATTAGCTAAAAGATTTGTTCACAGAAGTGCTATCCCTTCACACTTATTCCAAGCCAGGTCAATCTGCACTATAATTTTTTTTAATGGTCATCTTTAAAAACAAGAAATAACCCCCCCCAAAAAATGTCACCACCATGCCTTGCCCTCCCCAAACCCTATTGATATTCAATCAACCATCCAGAGAAAAATTCCAATTTCAGTGTCTCCTGATATATCCTGTATCAGAAGCCTTAGGTGGGATTAGAAGAAATTTGTTAGCCGGGTTAGTCACACATTAGGTTTGTCTGGTAGGAGAAAAGCTTCCTGGAGAGAGAGGTGGTCAATACCCCAAGCCTGTCAGTGTTTCTGGCTTTTTTTTTTTTCCTGATATGACAATTATACCAGTGAATCCGTTAAACTGAAAAGTTGAATTTTGAAACGAAACAAAACTGCATCTAAAGCTTTTCTTATTTGAAATTTTTTGTATATGAGAGAGTTTCTGGTCACAATAAAATGTCTCTACTGAGATGGATGAAGAAATGGTCAACCGAGAACAAATAATAAACCTTAGTTAAGAGGGTTATAGCTATAATAAAAAAACTATAAAGGCTGTGCCAGTTTAATGTTAATGCTTACTTGGAAGAAAAGTGGTTTATTGATTGGAAATTTGGAGTAGGGTTCTTATTGTAGGTTCACTGTTACTGTTTTCTTGAAACACGGTCTTGCACACCCCTGGTCACTTCATCCCACAGCTCTCTTGTCAATTAATTTAGGAAAAAGAAAGAAATGTTTGAACAATGTTAAAGGAAATAATTTCTATAGTGGTTTGGATGTACAGAAAATGTTATAAACATTAGATGAGCAGGAATACTCGGAAACCAAAACTAAAGTGGAATGCAGAGATCATCTCAAGAAATGGGCAGATTAAATTCTCTATATTTCTATGTAATACCAGTCTATGATTGTACCTTTAGAGATTTCAAAACAATTCATGAAAAGTAACTCGATATTCTGGCTAATATGATGACTCTTGGCTCACTAATGAAAAGATGGTGAGTGAGAACTGAAGATATGCATAAAAATGAGGATCCAGCAGCACAATCCACGCTTACAGTGAGAATCATTGATTTCTCAGGCTTATCTGAAAGGTCCAGAAACAGTTTTTCTGGAGATAGTATTTTTAATGACCTAAAAAATCAAGCTTACAGTAATAAAATTTGAGGGATGTCCCTGAAATTCATGATGAGGCAAAATGTAAATAAGAACTCTTAAGAAATGAAGCCTATGCAAGAAGTAAAATCTCTGAATTTGAGTTTCTTTATTAATCAGAGGAGGGAGGTGGTTCTTCAGTCTTGTTTTATTAAACATATTTTAGTGTATAACCTAAATTTTAAGTTAATCTAGGATGGGATTATCTGAGAATTTTCTTTGTGAAAATGCCTTGACTTTATCCTAGTGAGGAATAAGATTATTTTTTTAAACTGTGAAAATATTTGAAGAACAAATAAAACATATTTAGACCGATTTATGATAAATTGTAACACTGTAACTGTACACAAATATTTTGTGTATATGGCCACAGTACATGCCATTTTTATGTAAAATTATATATATTTTGTCAGTCTTTTTTTGTTTTGACATGTCAGATTGCAAGTCATGTTAATTTTCTGTTTATTCTCTTCATTTCGTGTGATTTCATTGTTTCCCATTTACACTAATTCATTAGAATAATTGCTTTGGAGTTGGAGAGTCAAATGCACTCACTCTTTGTTCACAAGACAGCAGAGCTAGTTGTTCTTACTGTAAGTGGCCCTTCTGGAAACCAGAGTGCTCGAGAGCAATTGCTGATAACGCTGCAAAAATACAACTTGTAAAATGAAACTCACTGCGTTCTTATTGATTTTGCTACACATGCCACTTATCCACATGACAGTCAAGCTCCACTTTGTTAGGGTGATGATCTGTTCAAAGCAGTTCATGCATCAGTACTTCAGCAGTGAGGTTGTAATGTGGCAGTATCTGAGGTCTCACACCCACACACCTGGACAGTAAAACTCTTGCTGATATCACAAGCTCTGGTTCATGTCTTTCTGATAAAGAGCCCATCTTTGATTCTTCCCAGAGTGTTGAAGTGAAACACAGAATCACAGGATAGTTAGGTTTGGAAGAGACCTCTGGAGATCATTTCATCCCACCCGCCTGCCAAGGCAGGGTCACCCGGAGCACGTAACACAGGAATGTGTCCACGTGGGCTTTGAATGTCTCCAGAGAAGGAGACTCCACAGCCTCCCTGGGTAGCCTGTTCCAGTGCTCTGCCACCCTCAATGTGAAGTGTTGAGGTGGAACTTCTTATGTTTTGGTTTTTGGTCATTGCTCCTTGTCCTGTCTCTGGGCACCACTGAGGTGAGTCTGGTATCATCCTCTTGGCACCCACCTTGGAGATATTTATATGTATTGATGAGATCCCCTCTAAGTCTTCTCTTTGCTAGACCAGCTCCCTCAGTCTCTCCTCATACAAGAGATGCTCCAGTCCCTTAATCATCTTTGTGGCCTCTGCTGGAGCCTCTCCAGTAGCTCCTTGTCTTTCTTGAACAGCAGAGACCAGAACTGAACTCAACACTCCACATATGGCCTCATTAGGGTTGAGTGGAGGGGTAAGATCACCTCCCCAAACCTTACTTCAGTAATACAATACCCATTTATCATTGCTCTGGGCATATAATTGAAAGATTTAATTGAAAAATAACCCAGATATCCAGGAATGTGTAACTATGTTATAGTCGATAGTACATAATCCTTTATACCATAAAATAAATACAGTTGTATAGAAGAAGAATGTGTGTGTACAAATATGCATGCACATGAAAGTGCACATAAAAACATGAGAGTGTACATCTATTTGCATTGCTTTCTTTGGACTATTACACTGCATTGCTTTGTTTGGACTGTTACATATATATAAATGAAGTGTTGATAGATTTTTAAAAATGTTCTTTTTAATGCTATTTGAGGGACTTCAGACATTCGTCTTCTTGATGCAAGAGAACTAAATATAACTAAGTCTCCTCAACAGTTGTGAAAATCTTAATCACGACTGATAAATTGTATGGTAGCTAATTCCTGAATCAGCAGAATTATTCAAGAAGCTAAACTTCAGTAGAAGCAAATACTGCTACCCTACAAATCAAATTGCATAACTGAAAAATTCTAATGTGTTTGACTTCTGCGAAATTACACACCTCTAGTAGGTTTAAATTTTAAGGGCTAAATTTACAGACTCAGTCTGAAAATGCAATCTGACATTACAGCACTGCTTGGGGGCCTTTGACACACTTGGAGGGTTTATATTTTCATCCTGTGATCCCTTATGAACTTTAGCAAGACAATTTTCAAGTGTGACTATTAACACAGACTTGCTTGGCAGAATGAACATGGTAAGTCTTCAGAGGTTAAACTGCATCTACGCTCCCTCTGTGATAACTTCCTGCTATTGAATAACTGTAACTCTTCACAAATAAATTCAAAATTTGCTTTGAAATAAAACGCGCCCATCTGTGGTTACTTAACAGACAATGAACTTTTGCTTAATTTATTTTAATTTTCTTCCTTACTTTTTACCTTCGCATTGTCTTATTTCATCTGTCTCTTGTAGCAAATTGAACAAGTGAAAATGTTGAAGTAGAAAGGAAAATAATGGAAGGACTATGCACATGCAACTAAAATTCAGGTTCCAAGTTTTATTTTGTCTGTTTCTAAAACCATAACCAACAACAGAAATAAAGTTTATATATGTTTTCAATAAAGTGCTTTTAC
The DNA here is from genome assembly GCF_003984885.1 of Neopelma chrysocephalum. NCBI lineage: Eukaryota > Metazoa > Chordata > Aves > Passeriformes > Pipridae > Neopelma > Neopelma chrysocephalum. The sequence goes on from NW_020897749.1 coordinate 2,495,261, forward strand.
TGTACACATAAAATACAGTGTCCTGCTGAAATAAATTTAGCAGCTGTAAGTCAAGATATAAGGAATAAACATCTCACTAACAAAACAGTATAAAACAACAAACATTTTTGTGTAGTGATACATAGAAATAGTAAATAATATTAATGTGTTAATGAAGGACGATAATGGCTGTTTATAGTGCTTACAATTACAGGGAAAATAAGTCTAGTTTGTTCATGCAACTCCGTTTCTAACTATTTTTCCCCTTCTTGTTCGTAGAAGCAGAGTACACTGAACTGTGCTATGTATAGGTCATTTAGTAAAGAATGTTTAATTACATTTATTTTGACTGTGATGTCTAAATGCAGGGGTAGGAACCCCATAAATAACTTTTCTCATTAATTTTTACTTATTACTAGAAGGCTTTCTCCAAGATCTACCCCTTATTAACTGTTAGAGACACCATTCATTCACAAGAGATTTAAATGTCATTGGTTAAAAACCCATTCATCATAACTTCCATTTTGTATAGCTTTCCTTTGTCATATATGCAGACAGAACTACCTTAGTCACTTAGGCACATATTTCTAATGAATTTTCAGATCTGTATACACACAAAACCAAAATCCAAACAGCAACAATAAAAAAACCCTAAAAACTGAGAATTGCATTTTTAACTCCTTTCAGTACAACATAATCTCTTTTAAATAACATTTAATTTGAACCATGGTCACAGTTCAGTAAGATACAATACAGTTCCCTTACTACAAATTTTCCATTGAAAAGAAAATGGTACTCTACTGGAAGAGGCAATATTCTCTCAAGTACAAAATTCTGAACCAGTACTCATGGTTGTTTCTCCTCCCAAGCTATGGGTGGTGTTCAGTAAATCCTTCCTACACCATCCCACCCTTTTCTCACTTTGAGAAAAGTAATTTCATTTTCCTCGGTGTTTTGAAATCCATGAGTGAAAACAGTGCATAGTAATTAGGTATTTCAAAATAATTTTTTTAAAAATTCAAAAGCTTTCTTTTTTTCTCAAATTTGAAATTAAGAAATGCAAACATATGCTATTGATGTTTCCTCACAATCACCAGATCTGATTTGGAACTTGTAATTTGCTCCTTTGCAAGAAATTGCAGAGACTGTGATAGTCCAGTAAAGGTTTGGAAAAAAAGCAAACCATAGTTTTTATAAATATTTAATGCTTTAATTACTACTAATAATAGTTAAAAATACTTTTTTAATAATTAGATACTTAGTTAACAGCAGTTAATGATTAATAAAGCAATTATTACTTTAATAATTATAATTTACTCTTTTGAAATATAGGAGCTGTTAATATCATTCTTGTATGGATTGAATTTTTCCCAAGTTCTTTTCTCAGACACTTTATACAGTTATATAACAGTTAATAAAAAATATTGATGTGGCTGCTTCATAAATATAGAACCCCTCTAAAATTAATTGTTCTGCATTCTAGTTACATAAGCAATGGCAGAAGAATATGTCCAGGGGAGGTTTAGGTGGGATATTAGGAAAAGGTTTTTCACCCAGAGGGTGGTTGGGCACTGAACAGGCTCCCCAGGGCAGTGGTCACAGCACCAAGCCTGCCAGAGTTCAAGAATTGTTTGGACAAGGCTCTCAGGCACATGGTGTGACTCTTGGGGATGGTCCCATGCAGGTCCTGGAGTTGGACTTGATGATCCTGATGGGTCCCTTCCAGCTCAGGATATTCTGTAAGTCAAAGGTGCTGATCCACCAAAGGCCACTGGAAAGGCAGCCTACACTTAAAGTTTGTTAATTGTACTGTTTAATTCTACTGGTTTTAAATGCAAGGACTGTCTACAGAAAATCTGACTTATGCAAAAGTCACTAAGAGGTAAACTTAGTTTGTTGGCTAAATTTTACTTGGAAGAAGCAGCTTTCTTGTCTTGCCTAGAGAGTCATGCATGAGATCTGTTCCAGTTCTTCAGTCTCCTCAAATGCATCTTGTGAGAGGATGAATTCTCTTAGCTTTTATTCTACTTACCTAAACATTGCCTACAGAAAAGGAGTAAATTAGAGTACTGTGACCTTGAATGACACGGTAGAGAATGTGTGTTGAAGTCAGAATATGTTTGAACCCTTGAATGAGGTTTAGCAATGGTTCAGTGGTGATTCAGCAAGGGTAGTTATAACAAACGTAAGTTGCTAAGTCTCTTCTAGTTTCAAAGCAGGCTGTGTAAGATAGATTCTACTACCTTTTCAAATATGAAATGGTTACATATTTCTATTGTGGCATAATGCTTTTAATGAGATCAAATTATTTAATTTTGTGGATATGTCCTCGTGGGAAATGACTCTAAGTTTGTGTTTAATATATCTGTCTTACAGAAATGCCTGCCAAGTTATGCTAGGCTGTAAGATAGGTACATACTATCTGTTTCCTGTAGTATTTTAATTTTTGCCAGTCAAGGTCTGTTGGTATGAAATTTGAGATTTTAAGGCATGATTTAAGTTTGCAAAAAATTGACGCTAAATATAAGCCAGTGTTTGGGATTCAGAAGACAATGATGACCAAAGGATATTTTTCACGGTCAGACAACCTGTGATACACTTTTTTCACTGACTTCTCCGAATTTGTATCCCTGTACTTACATTTGTATTAATTTTTACCTTTGTCCTGTTTTCAGGGGGGTCAGAACCCTTTTGTTTGGACAAAAGTTATAAATCCAAATTACCAGAGAGTTAGTTAGCTGGTGCCTTTGGGATATTCTCACTACAGAAGAGTTAAGTCACCCAGATTTCCTCCTCAGCTTTGCCTATTTGACCCGTGTCTGCTCCCCCCACACCCCAGCATATTTCTTTCCAGGCAATCTCTTTCTTGTGGATCTGTCACATTGCCACAAAGGGCTGCAGAGCTTTTAGATGTAGAAGAGAACTATTTGCCCCCAGTGCTGTGAAACAAGCTGTGCTGCAAGCACGCAGCACAGGCTGTACTGCTCTGGAATACCATTGTCTGTCTCTTCCCATCTGCTGCAGAAAGCATTACTTCCCTTCAGTCAGACTAGAAAGACATACTATTTAAAATCAAAAAAGAAACAATGTCCACCAGTGCTCTTATGCCTATAATAGTCTTAATTTTTTTTTATGGGTCCTTACATTTGAAAATTTCAGAGTGTCATGAATGTTAGTTAAGTCTTGGCATTACCCTTAATAAGTAATTTTATTTTTCTTTTCTCCACAGATGAGCAACACGAAGTGCTTGTCCCTAGAAACCTAGACAGCTATCAGGGACAAAGTGAAGGATTCTTACTAAGAAATTACACATGGATTTATTTTTGGGCAATCTCTCGGTGACAGGAGACGTCTGTCTCAACAATAGCCTTCCAGTCAAACTCAAGCTGATGAACTGAATTTCAAAGTTTGACAGATCTTTTGCTTTTCAGCTCATTAGTTATGACACTGTTTAAAAACAAAAAAATAAACAATACCCTGTCAACCCCAAAAAGCAAATCAGTTTTACTGTCATATGGAAATGTCATCTTTTTAGTGTACTACATGAACATATACAGCTGGTACTGACATAAGACAATTCACAGTGTAGGTTAAATTAACTAAGAAAATGACTTAATGGTACTGGAAATATCTCACTTTGAGAGTTGTACAATTGAAGGATATTTCCATTCTTGAATGCTACAAATGATTCTGGATTAAATACTTTTCATTAAATCTTTTACAGACAGATTCTTCAAACTTATCTGGTTTGAGAGTTCCACAGCAGCAAGCTGAGAGGAAAAGCAAATCTGCAAGGAGAACTACGCTCAAAGAGGTTTAGAATTTAAAGGAAAAAAGATATACTAATGCAAGCTATCTTACAACAAAGTAATGTGAAACTGAAAATGGATTATCTGAATTAGAATTCTACCAGAAAAAAAATGTATTTTCCATTTGACGCTAAGTAGCGAATATGAGCTTAAAACAGGCAAGCAAAACAAAATTCAAAACAATTAAATATCAGATAAATTTGGTAACTGATATTTTAATTTTTAAAGAACATAATTCATAGGTCAATGTGATAAATTTTCTAGTCTATAGCAATTTTATACTTTTCAAATCTACATTTGAAATCATAACACTTTTGGCTGCGTACATGCATGTTAAAAAAACCAACAAACCCCATATTCCAATACTGAGTATTGCTTTGTCTTCTTGTTGTGCTGTGATTGATGTTATTTATTCCAGACTTTATGTCTGAATAGGTGTGTGTATAAATGCACAGAGGAAGAAATGAAAAATGCATTATGTGTGCAAACAAAACTGAAAAAATGGGAAATATGTGGTGACCAAGGATAAATGCTATACATTGGTAACTTTCTATCAATGTTTTTACTAAAAAAAAAGTCAATGGATATCTCTTAAGTAGCTGTCAAATTTTAGGTTTTCAGAACATGCTTTTGAGAATTATGAAAGGTATTCTGGGGGTTTTGTGTCTATGTAGTGATCTAAAACAGTCACTGAATACTTCACTGAAAAGTAAAATACACAGAGAACAGTAAAACTGAATGCAGGATCCTAAAACTAAAAGGAATCAAGAGACCAAGTAGGAGAAGTAATGTTTTCTCCATTTCTTGCACATGTATGAGCAAAGCCTGCCTTTGTTAAGTACAGGGAGTACGTAATGGAAGTAGTTTGCTCATATTTTTCCAACTTCAGTGGAAAGGTTGACTTCTAGATCTGAAGCTCTAGAAGAAAACATTAAGAAACTTTTTAAAGATGGGAAGCCCTTTTGCTTTAGCTTAGCATCACCCTTCTCTGGCTGCTGTTTGTTCTGCCCAAGTCACATCCTGGGGCAAAGCAGATCATGGCTGAGCTGCAACCACTCCATCAGTCTTTAATTCCCAACTGTTAAAATCCTCTGCAACCTCAAGGCAATTTTTTAAGGAATTAATCCCTTGTCAGACTCATGGCTTAACAGCTTGGGTTTTTGTAATGATATTCTCTATCTCCATGCTTCATAGTAGGCAGATTGTTTACTAAACAGATTAAAAACCAAGAGAGAGAAAATCGAGCCAAACCTCTAGTCTTATGATTACACCTACTTTTCTAAAAATTAATGCTAAATGTTTACATGGATTCAAAAAAGAAAAGCATCAAGTGAAACATGATAAGTACAAAGGGACCACCTCAGATTTGGAAATCCTTTGTGGTGTTGGAGGCTGTAAGAGTACCCTGGAAAAATATCTGGTTTTAGCCTTTTATTCTGGAGGAACCCACTGCTACATAGAAAAATCAGGCCAGGCTGGTCTGACTCCTTTGACTATTCCTATGATTTCTCTTATAGTTATACATGTTCTCACACAAATTTTAACATGATTGAAAGTAGAAATATAACATTTTTTGTGTTTTGTAACATTTGTAAGAAAGTGGAATTTCTCCAATTCCACCCCAACTTCAGGTCAGTAACGATATGTCATTACACCAGATTTTTAGTTGCTTTAATGTTGTAAGAATTTAGAACGTTTAAATTTCCAGTAGTAACCTTGTTCTTGAAAACAAAAATACATTGATGCTGAATGGAAAGATCTGGTTCTTTAACTAATCCCAATGTTTAAGCTAATTAGTAGGCTTGGATTTTCAAACAGTTGGAACAGTTTGAACCACAGTGGAACAAAAAAAAACCAAAAAAGCTGTAAATTGGTGTGAAGAGAAAGAGATATCCTGTATTAATATAGTTAAAAGTGTTTGAATTGTCTATGCTGATGATACCAGATAATAGTAATGTGAAAAAAACCCTGAGATTATTCTAATTTGTTAAACTGTTGAAAATCCTAGGAAGTTTTAGAAAGTTCAGGGTTAGGAAAAGAGTTACTGCCCTTCTAAATATGAACTTTATTTGCTGGCTGAAGACAAAATGTGTAATTCAATACAAACTGAAAAATAACTGTGCTGAACATTCAAATCCAGTGTTGAATATTTCTGCTTTTAAAAATGACTTCACAGAAGAGTGTGTACTGGGAACATATTTAGTAAATAATAAATTTGAGATGTGAAGACTCCAAAGTTTTTATGACTCCAAAAGCCACCTGAACAATCTGGAAAAGGAAACAAAATCTTTAAAAAGAGACTTTGCCCACAGTGCTCTGCAGGGCAGAATTCATACGTTGAGCCAAACCAATAATCTGTTAAGATTTTTTAAATAATCTGAAGAGAACACCTCTAAATGACCCTATGTGTAGTTCTAGTTTTGCCCTTACACTGAAAAGAGGCAGTTTTACGTTGCAGAGCGTGTTGTAAAACTATGTCAAAATCAATAATGTGCTACAAGGATATCTGGGCACTTTTCTTTAAAAGTCTTTGGTTTAGAATTCCCATCTGTACTTCATTGCACCCCATGCTCTGCCATTAGACCACCAAAGGGGAGATGAGAAGTGTTGAAAAAAAAATTGAGTAGCTCAGTACAAGGTTGCTCAGCGCAGGTGTTTGTGTGTAATTATGATGTATTAGAAAAACTCTTTGTTCAATAGCCTTCAAGCTGCCTAGAGAATAAATTCCAGAACAGGCAGAATGTTTAACAGAGATGAATACATGAGAGCAAGGCTGCAGCAACCACCTTTTAGAGGGAATATGGACATCTCACTTTCACAGGTCAAGGCACCACTCACTTGAAAGTGGTTCTTGCATGCAAAGTAATAGACACTATGGCTTCTTTCTCCACCTCCATCATTAGCAGGCAAGTCAGAAAAGAGCACTCAAGACAGACTTAGTATTTGAGCAATTGCTGCAAAAAAAAGGCAGAGGGAAAATGCTGCAGTTGTTCCAGCAGCAAAGGGTGTCTTTGAGACTGTGTCATTAGGATCCATTATATCTGTGCTAAGGACAGGGGAAACAGGAGTCTGGAAAATACTTGAGTTAAAGTATTCTGGGAAGAGCAGAATGCTAGCCATTTGTTTATATTAAAATGTAGTTTAATTGTGATTTTATAGATTTTGCAGGTGTAGCCACAGGCTGGCCCAAGGAGAACATTGACAGCTCTCACCTCAATAAATACAAATGGTGGAGTGTAGAATGAACGTGCCAATACAATCTCTACTCAAAGTCTTGCTCCTTAGAAGTCACAATAACTAGATGAAGCTGTCTCCAAGTTATTTAGAAGACATTTAAAATCATTTAATCATAAGCAAATGTCAGAGTATTTTTTGCAATCAGAACTAGAACCTGCAACCTGTGCACCTTAAGCACCTTTAAGGACATTACAGAAAATCTCAAATCATAACATGCTTCCAAAGTAAGGAATTTTTAGCCCCATTTCACAGATGAGAAGCAGAAGTGCCATAACCAGAAATAAGCCATGCAAGAACATAAAAACACTTTGAAACTTTCATCCACCCAATCCTTTTGCTTCTGACACATGAGAAAGGACAGTGTGTCACCTCTCTGGTTATTTCTTTTGCCTTTCCTCACCCTGCCTTTGAGCTGGAGGCTGTAATTTGGCATTGTAAGAGTAGCCTGTTAAGGCCCCTTTTCCATGATGCAGATTAGTCTGATCTCAAACTCATTGAAAATCCAAAGCATTGTATGGTAGCAAATTCCACAAGACATTGATTGTACAGAAAAAATATATATTTCTGTGTTAACATTTCTGTCTACTAACTTCGTGTTCCTTAATTCTGATGTGAAGAAAACATAAATTAATAGTCATTCTTTGTTTTCTGTTTGTGATTTTAATTACCTGAGAGTTCACTTTGCCCAGCCAATGACAGTGTCTCTTTAACAGTGAAAGCAATCCATACCTTTTTGTTTTTATTTAGCCCTGCATTTTTGACAGTCCTAGTTTTTGTTAAGGAGACTGAAATGAATTCGTAATTCAGGTTGTGACTATACTGTGACTGTACATGATGCTATGATGATGGTCTCTTTTAATCCCTGTTCTTTTCCTTAGCTGCTTTTGTCTTCTGCTTAACCTTTGCCCATGACTGAGTATTGGCCTAGTGATGCTTTCCTAGGATTATGGACAATGACAATTAAATATCTTTTCTGAATGATAACATCTTGCTTAGTGCCCATCACTCTGTATTTCTAATGAAGAGCTTTTCCCCCTGTGTACATTACCTTACCCCTACCAACAGTAATGTTCACTTGCTCCTTGTCCCATAGTTGATCTGTACCTTCAAACCTGCTACAACTCTTAGCAGTCAGTTTTCATCATTGTTATTTTAAAGAATTTTGTATCATCAGAACACTTAGTCACCTCATTATACACTTCTTTTTCTAGATCATTTATGTTGAACAGTAGACATCCCAGCAGAGCTCCCTGAGGGACTCCACTGTTAAACCTCTACTTTTGTTGAAGCTGATCACTTAATCCTACTATTTAAGCTATTTATTAATTCATGAGAAGACCTCTCCTCTTGTCCCATGACAGCTGAATTTCTGATGAGTTGAGATTTTATCCTAGGCCATAGTGTTTTTAAATTCTTTACAGCTACTGTAACAAAACAATTTCCTACCTAATATAAAAATTTTAGGTCTATATATTGTGATACTAAAGTAAAAATAGAATGCAACCCCTTCCCTCTCCAAAAACCCAGCTGATAACAGCAGAAACACATTTATAATGCAAACCTTGTAAGATTTAACATTTTAAATTATGTGGCAAAAGGTTCAAAACTGAATTTATGTTAGCTACCTATACCATGAAGAGTCTTCTTTGATGTATTCCTTCACTATTTCTGATTTACCAATGAGACATTTTTCTGCAAATTAGAGATGAAATAAAGTAAGAGAAGAAGTTATCAGGCTGCAGTGTTAATGGTTGTTTCTGTGGAACTGAGTTCATTTTTGAAAGCACAATTTACAGTTCTTAAAAGCTAGGTTGTAATATGATAATTGATGCAATGCTGTAATACCATTTGGTCCCACTTGAGAGAGAAAGCTTAATATTGAAATATTTTTGACTGACAACATTGCCATTTATCTTACTAGCAGGAGTCAGGTGAGAACAATAAAGTGAGAAAATCTCTCTGCTCTCCATCCATATCAGCTGCCATCATACTTAAAACAAATGATGTGAGTAACCACAATAAGATTGTGTTCTCTCAAATTTTTGGATTTCAATACCCATAGTGGAGCTTCAATACACTGATAGGATCTGAAAAGTTCTCTGGGTCTGACACTCTGTGGACCAGAGAGAAAAAAACCAAAGGCTTAGACATCCCAGGTGTCATCAATTCAATCACCAAAATTAGATGGCTGTTATGTAAATTATGCAAATGTGTGACTCAACTTCTTCGTTCATATTTGAGGAATGAAATATTTAATGATGTTGACATTTTTAATTATCATCAGGCCTCTGAGTTAACTCCTAAGTGGGATTAGTGTTATTACAGTATCTCTGCAGACTCTGGTGGACATCTCTGCACCACATCAGACTTTATTGAACACGTTTGTGTATTTGAAACTCTGAGAAGATGGACAATAAAAAGAGAACTTTTCAAAATCACCAAGCAGATAAATTAATAGGTGCTCTGCAATTGGTTTGTTCATTGACAGTGGTCAAAATCTGACTGTATTATGATGAATGCTTTTCCCATATCTTTTCCCGTACCCCAACATTACTTATGATGTGAGATCCAAAGAAAATCACCAAACTCCACTATTGTGATGGGAATCTTATGAGAATAGAATTATCATGACTGTGAACTTTTTAATTTAAATATATTTGTCTATCTCACATCACTAAACTATGTAGTTCCTTAGATTTACTTAGCAGGCAGAAAATAAGAGTCAAAAGATAGGCCATTCCAAAAATTTAATTTCAGCTCTGTCATTGACATGCCTCACAGAAATTTCCTGATAGGTAAATCTCAGCTTTTCCATCAGCAGAAGAGGGATAACGGTGCTTAACTAATTCACAAAGCCAGTGATATTATTGCTGTTGTTTGTCCTATTTTGTAAGTAGATGTAATCATCTGCGGTACACAGAACTTTCAAAGAGGAATCAACCTATCTAAATAGAGATCTTAAAATCCTGAGGATTAATTAATTTATGTTTGCATAGTTCTTTGAAGCTGTGGAACCCTATATAAATGCTAAATATTATCTACTCTTAACCACTAACTATGACTTTCAATGGGTACTGCATATCACAGTTCACACTATCAGTACAGCCCAAGTCCTTCTGTAAAACTCACAGAATCATTAATTTTCCTGTTAATATTACTTTTACTGTGTAGAAAGTCTCCATCTTTCTTCCAAGTAGCAAAAGAGCAGAGAATGATGCAAGAAAGCTGCCTGCCTACTGTAAAAATCCTCAAAACCACCTCAGCAAAGACATAACTACCTTTGATATCCATAATGTATGTCTACACATATGTATGTAAATATTCAGCTTCTCCTATTCAAACTAGACATTTTTGCAGGAAAATGTACAACAAAAAAAAGGCAATTGAAGTCTTTAGCTTCTACTTCATCAGTAGCAACTATTGATTTCACAAACTCTCCATTATACTAAAAAATTTTGTAATGTCCATTTTTACTGAGCATGGAGAATCAACAGAAAGGGCATTTATGTCTACTATTAATATAGTAGACAATGAAAACATCACATTTTTATTCTATTTTTAACAATTAAGTGATTTAAAATGCTCAGATCACTGTCCTCCAGAGTGTGGGACTATATCTAAACTGTCCACCTCTGTGTTTCTGAGCCTTCAAGTCCAGCTTCATACCCTAAATGCATCCTGACTCCTCCTTGAAGTGAGATCTGGGAAGGCACCAGCCCTTTCTCTTCTGCTCCTCTGCTCTTTTTCTAGACGGAATTTTGGGCACCAAGTCTCTATGGGACTTGAGGGCAAAGCTCTTAAGAGTGCAAGTCTGGGTTATTAGGAAGGAGGGACATGTCATGACACAGACCTATCCCTGAGTATTGATTTGGCCTTCAGGGGTGTTATTTGCTTAGAAACAAGAAATGAGAATTATTTTCACGTCAGTGACAGAAGAGGCCAAGTCATCCCTTAGCAGCTTTGAAACAAAGAATATCTGGAAATGATCCTGTCACACAAAAGTCAGGGTGGGATTGAAAAATTGTTTGCAGGATTTCCAAGGAAAGTAGAATGAAAGAGCCCCTTTTTATTTCCAATGGAAGGACAGTGCACCCAAGTGTAGTTCCCTTTGCTGCAACTTGAGCAATTCATGAAATCTCTGCTGTTAATTGTGATGTGAGTTTTCCACTCTGGTTTCTTCACAGGAGCATAAAATTGTCCTCTAGCAATGCTACTTGTATATATCTGAGAAACTAAGGCAAATCTTCTTTTTCCACTTATGCTTCTCTCCCTTGGGATCATCTTCTGACACATTGCAGAGAGAGATTTCTTGGTTCATCATTTCCTTCCCCTGACTGAGAAAAAATGTCAAAGATTTCCTCTATATAAGCCTAAAATACCAGTCCCTCATATCCTGGCTGTACAGTGTGTTTCTATCACATCCTTTCAGAAATATACTAAAGTGTGGCTTAATCTCAAGAAAACAGGTAATTTGGCCATGGGTGATACAGTGTGAAGGGTATCCTGAAAATTTTGATTGCTCCCCATTTTATTTATCTTGGTGGGGCAGATTAGAGGCTTTGCAGATGGCAATCATTCTTCACATTAGCTGTCGAGCAAGGAAGGAATGAAATCTGCTCTGTAAACTCGAAGGCCTCCTTATCTGCTGCTGTAACTCAACTTTCTTCTCTCTTTACCAAGTTAAGGGGACCCCTACTGAAATTCTGTGAAGCCAAGCAGAAGGGGAAGAACCTTCTTGGGTCCCATAATAATTCTCAGGGCAATTCTTATCACACGTGTTATGTGACTCTACTAATGTTTTCAGCATTAGGATTTGGTTAACAACAGAAAATACCTGAATGACACTGTTTAAGTAACTACTTTGTGATAATGGTGGTCATCAGTGGTGTTGATAAGCACATATTCAGGCTGAAAAGATGTATCCATATTCTAAAATATATTGCCCTCTCTTAAAAACAGGAAGTGTTTCTTTTTTTTCTTAGAGATTGCATTACTTGCTAAATTTAGTTAATGAATACATAAAGTAATAGTAACAAACAATAACTAGAAAAAATATTAATGTCTTTTATACTTTCTAGTAAACTGGAGGGAGAGAATGTGACAAATCAGTAGAATTTCTTTTTCTTCACTGGTACCTGTCCTTATATAGTGATAACTAGATAAACTATGCAGTTGTTCTTTCTTGAAATTAATGACAGTTTTTTATACAATTGAGATTTTTGTCTTAGTGTTTTTTTCCTACATATCCCTATTTTTATATTTTTTTCAAAATCTACATCCACATATACCCAATCTGCCGCCACTTTATACAAATCTAGCTAGTGAATCCTAGTGGTAATGTCAATTATATCAATGTAATAAAAACCTGATCCAAACATTTCTTCTCTATTTAAATTCCTTTAACTTTTTTTTTGTTATCTATTTTGCAAGTGAATGCCTTATTTACCTTTCTTGTTTTCCTAATATCAATGATTGTGAATGTGAATATTTGCAAGTTCCAGTTTTGAACTGCAATTTTAACACAGCTTTTATGCTGTTCTCTTGATATTTTTCCTTTCATTTCTATTTTGAAGCTGTATTGCAATGTTAAAAAAATCATTTTGTTCAGAAAGAACAGTACTGAGTTGATATATCTGCATTCTTATAACATTCATAGCTTATAAAATACTGGCCTTGTGATTACTACTCCTTGAATAACCACATTCAAGTCCAAGGCATTGGAAGGAAACATGAATCATATATCTGACTACAGCATTTCAGTGAGTCAGTGAAAGGCTGACTGGTTTATGCCCCAAAGCCCATGGATTCAATAGATGTCTTTCATATAAATGAGTTTTAGGTCAGATCTACTGTAGCTGCACAAACACTGAAAAATCAACAACATCCTTTAGCCAGACTGAGTAGCCTGTTTAAGATGATGAAGTATTATATATTATGTAACTAAATCTGTAAGAAGGGCCTGGGTTCAGTTGCCTGTTTAAACAAAATCAAAGGTAACTTGAAAGAACTCAAATGTACAGAAAGCTGTCTGAAACTACCTGAGTACCTTAACAGGAAAACTGTCACTTTTATCACTGAAGCAGAAATTATGGGATTTAGGAAGAGATATTTAACATTTTTTCTATACCTCAAGAACATAAACCTTGTTCAAAGACTTTCTGCTTGGTCACAGAAGAATTAGAGATTCACGTGTATTTTGTTAATACATTCTATTTTGCTGCATTAAAGAAATGTGTGGGTGGGAGGCGCAGGGAAAAAATCTTTCCAAAGATAGCCCTTCTTTAACTCCACTCCCTGCTTTATCTGCAGGCCTTGACTATGTTGAACATAATTTTTTTCCAACAATTGCTTTCTCCTTGTTCCCTAGGATTGCCTCTATCCTTGACTGCATTTCTGTCTTGGGATCTGTATTTTTTTTTTTGCTGTGGACTAAATGTCTGCTTTGTTCATATTACTTGCAGTTTTAGAATTTTTCTAGGTCAGCGAACCTAGAAGAAATGATAAAACTTTGTCTTTGGGGAAAGCTCTGAGTTCTTAGAGCTGACCCTACAATGAGAATATCAAAGTCAGTGACAGACCAAAGGAGTAAAGAAGATATTGTGGAATTGACTTGCTTTGATGGTATAATATAAAAAAGAAAATAGAAGTTGAACCAGGCACAAAACACTTGCCAAAAAGCTTCGAAAAATCCAAAACTCAGTTCCTTTGAACATTACTGAAGTCATCCTTCATATTACTATAGGGTTTTCTAAAACTTTCTAACGATTCTTTTTTTGGTGCTAATCTCCAAGAATGAGGTAGTCTGGCATATTGCTCTGCACTGGTGCTGCACACCATTGTCCCATGGGGAGTCAGGTGGATTTTAAGACTGTTGGTGTTCTTTCTTACATTTAAAATTTTCAAGTCTATGAACATTATTGAAGAAAATCCGGGGATAAAGGGACTCTAAAATCAAGCTTTTGAGCGTTCTAGAAAGACGACGTCAGAGGCAGCTGAGCGGCTCAAAGAGCAGTGCCTCGTGATTCCTTTCAAAAATTCCCATGAAAAGCATGTCGCCTGCAAGGCGAGAAAGACAGGATGAATGCACTCAGAATGAAAGCGAGGACTAAAGAATAATCTGTCAGGAAGGGAAACCTGTTTTCCTAACGGAGTCGCAGTCCTCACACAATTCCATTCAGAAGCAGCAGGGCCATCTTTCTCTCCTCAGACAGCCAGCAGTGAGGCTCCAGTTCAGTTTGCAAAGGCAGAAATGAGAGCGAACAATGGTCAGATCATTAAAGGAACGAACTCTGCAGCACGGGAGTGAGACAATGAGGGCCTCTCTTTCACAGGAGTGGATTTCAGCATAGGAAGACTGAATAACAACCTCAGATCTCAACACGACTAATGGAAACTGGGGCTGGAACAAGCTCGCTGCAAAAGCAGAGCACTCAGTAGCAAAAGTAAAGGATCGGGGGAAAAGATGTGCACATCAAACGCAGGCTTTTGCTGGAGCAAAGGCATCCAGAACTGACATGATTTCCCTGTCAGTGATGCTTGATTGACTAAGAAAAGGAGCATCCCCAAGCCCCACTGTGAGAGAAAAGGAGTTCCTAAAGTCCCACAGCCAGAAGTGCCAGCTGGATCAGGTGTGCTGCTCACTAATTTGTTGAGTTAAAGTAAGGGAATAACGGAGTGAGGAATTATAAACATTGTAATTGTTAATGGGGAAAGAACAGAGCTCGTGGCATAGTGCAAAAACTTCTCAAGTTTGACTGCAGTCTCCTTCACAAATTTCTTGTATACCCTACTTTAATCCTCCTTGTTACCTAGGAAATGGGGACAGGTAATAACTTGCCACATGTGTAAATATGTCCTTTAGGTGTTATAAACTGTTCAGAAAATAGGATGGTGATAAAAGTCATGAACTATATTGCATGAGGTTTTTTTTCTAATATGGCATAGGGAACATTCATATCCAAACTCTAAAGAGCAAACATCATGATTTTTCGGAGAAAAAGGTGTGTTTCTTGACCTGAGAATTCAAAATTTTCCCTCCAGTATATCTGGGATCATACACAGGAAATCTTTAGGGAATGAACATCCAATAATGGGTATTAAAAAAAGCCCAAAACCTTACCCTGAGTCATCTTTCTATATTTTCTTTTCTTTTAAAACTGTGAATGGTAGATATACTTAGAAATGTGTGCTTTTTACATCCTGTTAATAGATTTTGCAGCTCAAGGAGAGCAAATCTGCTTTTTAAGCTATCACAAGAAAATAATTTCCCTCCACAAGATGGCTCCCACAGTGAGAAACACTGGGCTCTGAAGATGTCTTTTTTTAGTTCTTCAGAAAGTAATCCCAACTCATACAGTTTAATCTATCTACTTTTAGCTTCTGAGGATTGATGTTTATTAAAAAAATGTTTTTCATACTGAAATTATTCTGTGGTGCAAGATAGATAACTTCATTATTGTGACTGTTCACAATATGGGGCAAATTTCTTGATGCCTATTTTTATTATTTTTGCCAACTCTGTATTTTTTTTTACTAAAAAAAATCTAATACAAGTGGCCATTTCATGCCAGGGATGTCTAATAAGAAATCCCCACAGAAATCAATAAAGAACTATGACTGAAAATCAATAGTAACATATGATCCAAGTTGTTTTATTCTAGAATATTCTATGACAGACTTTTGGGATACAATAGCAAAAAACAATTCTGGATATTAGCTTCACAGACACACTGTATTTATGGTTTATTGGTGACAGAGTTTCACGGAGTTTACCAGATTAAAGGGAAAAGAAAAATCTAAGAAAATATATAAGACCAAATCTGCAGAATTAAACCCTTCTGAACACATGTACTACCTGTTCCTGATGCTCCAAAATAGTTATGTGCATTAAAACATTACATACAAGCTTGAACCTGTGAAAGAAGGGGGAGCCACGTTGTTTTGTCTTGTTTTGCTCTTGGTGAAGAGCATACATGAAGGAGACAGTGATGTAGCTGAGCCCTAACATTTTGGTTTTGAGCCTTGAGCAGCACAAACAGACAAGGCCAAGTTTTTAATACTTGTGGCTAATAAGGTGTTGGCACACCAGCAGCACCTGGGGTTCTCTGCCACTGACGGATCTGTGTACAGAAGATGTACTTGCAATAGTGTGAATATCTGTCTCAAAAGAAAGTGAGAGGCTGAGGATGAAATGCTTGCTTTGTTTCCCTGCATCTCACTTAGGCTAAAAGTACAGTGAAGTGCTCAATACCAGTGCCTTTGCATGTGGTGAACAGTTTTTCTGTGCTTAATCTCAGGAGGATATTTTCTTTTACCTTGTCATTCCTTCTGAATGATAACTGTGTAAAATAGTTTCTTCTTTTGAGCTTATAACACAGAATTTTGGAAAAGGAAGTCCCACCAAAAAATAACCCAAAACCAAAACCAAACAAAACCAAAAAAACCCCAAATATTTTTATTTGCTTTGGTTTTGCAAAAAAAAAGAAGATGCAGGTATTTGCACCTTTCAAGAGATAGTTATTGAAAATTATTCTAGGTCATTTATAAGTTCAGGAGGATTTATTATAAAATGGGTGTCGATGTTTCCTCTGACTCAAGTTGCCTTCTATTTAACTGGCATATAAATGAGCTTTAATTAACCTGTTTGAAAATTATAGAGAAATAGAGAAAGACCCCATGCCAATTTAATAACTAATGTCCCTATTATCCATGCCTGCAGGAAAGCCTGTGGGAGAAAGAAAAAATTACTGGGCGTTTTGTAATGTTCACCTTGCAAAGCTTTGCTCCCCCAAGCCTTCTGTATTCAAAAATATGTCATGCAAAAATGATGCAAATCTCTAGTTTACATAGGATGTATAACCATAGTGTTTGGCAGAGCTTGGGGAACTTCCAGCAAAACACAGTTTAATTGGAAAATGCCATTGCATTGAACCCACAATCTTTTACTCCGGATTTCTACAGCTGAGCAAATATCCAGTGCTCTTAACCGTGAACCTGACAAGAACATCAGTTTTCCTGAAAACTGTAGAGGGTTGGGAAGGTTCGTGAAAAAATCAACTTTTTTATTTTTCTGTGAATGGGAAATGCTGCTTTTCGTCTCAGTCTGGACATTCCAGAGGGACCATCTATCACCTGCCTCTCCCTTTTACTGTCTTTCCTGGCTAGCATGGGGTCACATTTGTAACTACTGTATTGCCCACACAGTAGGGGAAAGTTGGAACCTAGAAATTACTTAACTGAAAAAAACCCAACAAACAACAAATAGTTGGAGTGATATATAATAAATGTTGGCTTTCATTTTTGTGGGTGTCACATACATATCAGCTTTTTTGGCATCTTAAAAACTGAGGCTACACAGTACAACAAAGAAATGGGCTCAATGCACGTCCTGAATCAGACTCTAATTAACAGAAATGTTAATTATAAGGAGAAAGCAAAGAATTAAACTTTTACTAAGATTTTGTTCAAGGAGTGTCACTGAAGAAAACCTTATATAAAGTTGGTGCCTTATACCTAATTATGCTGTCGATAAGAAACCCTTACAAAGCTTAATCTGAAAGGTGCAAAAATTTGTTTTCTTTGCTCATAGATCTGTCCAGCCATCGGACTTAAATCTAGAGGAAAATTGTGTGAGAGTTGTATTCGGATTTGAAAGTGCTGTGAAACAATGAGAGGGAAAAGGTAAGACAAGGAAAAGAAAGGAAGAGGCAATTGAAAGAGTTAAAGTATACACCTGTTATATCATAAGGCACTAGCTTATACTAAACAATTACAGAGAGTGGAAATAGTTTTTCCCTTAATCTATGATAACTTCATTACTTCAAACACTGAAAAAAAATCCTCAGAAAATTAATTCCTGTAAAGATAATTTTTATTTTTTTTTTAAACTAATAGCAGGTGTAATTCATTCACAAATAAAGAAAATGGAACTTGACAGTTGAGAGAGCTACATCCGAAACATTAATTGTACTTTATATATTCTGTACTGACACCTCCTTGGACACCTCAGGCTTCATTACACTTGGACTCCGGGGAAAAGAAGTTCCTGGGTATTCTAGAAAGCACTTAACGAAAAATACAGGTCTCTTCCAAGTGTAAAGGTAGGTTTAAAAAAAAAAAATTCAATAGAGATCAGTTTTTCAGTAATTTGTATGTTTTTCCAGGGAATATGTATCTGAGGTCTTCTGGCTTTTTTTGAATAACTGTAATCTCAAATCTCAAACACTGGGGAAAAAAAGGAAATCTACAAATATGTTGTAGGAAAAGTTTACAAACTTGTAGTTTCATATATTTCTAAATGAAACAATTGATGTCCTTGAGCCTTTCAGGCAACTCCGTCTTTGTGAATGTTAAAGACAGTTTTCTTCACTCAATTGGGGTTACAGCTGTCCTTTTTAAAGACAGACCCATATCCGATATTGTGCTGGTTTTGGCTGGGGTAGAGTTAATTTTCTTCAGGGGAGCTGGTAAGGAGCTGTATTTTGGATTTGTGCTGGAAATGTTGATAATTCAGGGGTGTTTTCATTACTGCTGAGCAGTGATTGCACACTGCTACGACCTTTTCCCCTCCTCACCCCACCAGTGAGTGGGTTGGGGAGGGGACACAGCCAGGACAGCTGACCCCAACTAACCAAAGAGATATCCCAGGCCGTGGGGCACCATGCTCAGCATACAAAGCTGGGGGAAGAAGAAGGAGCAGGGGGACATTTGGGGTCATGGCATTTGTCTTTCCAAGTCCCTGCTAGGGGTGATGGGGCCCTGCTCTCCTGGGAATGGCTGAACACCTGCCTTCCCACGGGAAGCAGTGAATGAATTCCTTGTTTTGCTTTGCTTGCGTGCGCAAATTTTGTTTTTCCTATTAAACTGTCTTTATCTCAACCCACAAGTTTTCTAGATTTTTACCCCTCTGATTCTTTCCCCCATCCCACTGGTGTGGGAGTGAGCAAGAGGCTGCCTGGGGCTTGGCTAATGACTGGGGATAAGCCATGACAGTCCTTTTGGGCACCCAGTGTGGGACAAAGCGTTCCAGATAATTGCAGATTTGATTGGAATGTGCTAGAATTTATCCCTGTTATTGCTGTTCAGCTGTTAATGGGTGGCTCCTGTGCCTGCCATGGGCCTCACCTGCCTGACTGTATGTTAGTCTCTAGTGCTTGTTAGCAGCTGATTTTTGCTCTCTCTGCTTGCTGTAGTGCTGTGCTGCTGATCACCTCCCTCTGCTGTGCCTGGGAACATTTTGATAACAGCGATGGTGATGGCAAACAGCCAGTGCTGCTGCACTGGGCGGGCTGGAACTCCAGCCTGAACTCCAAATGTGTATCATTTAACAGGAACTACAGGGATTACTGTGGAGCCAGTGAGCTCCACAAAGTACAGGAGACGCCAGCAGTGTCCATTGCAGAATGAATTCATCAACTAATTGAGACAAGTCTGTGTTTGTGCAAACAGGTTCTGATGATGCCCTGACAACAGTGAACTGTTGGAGAGATTTAAAGGTCTTTTATCTGTGGTGGTGGCCCTTTGAGACAAAGAGCAGACTGTAAGGGAAGAAAAGTATTTTCTCTCAATTTATGCTGAATTAGAATAAATTGAAATATATGGCGAGTATAAAATAATTTCCTGTGTATTCTCCAGAGATCAATTAACTAGAAGTCTTGAAAACTTTCATTAGAAAAGGGTATAACAAAGATGTCCTGTCACACCACTCTTTGCTTTTCTTGTGAATCCTCTGTACCACTGATTTAACATGTATCTCCATAATTCCTGCATGAATTTAATGACCTTTCTCATCATACAGAATGTCCCTGCCTCATACTTTGTTTTAACTAAGGTTATTGGCCTACTGCATGCAGCTATGCTTATATAGCTATACACATATACACATGTCTATTCACATATATATGTATATATTCACGCATACACAAATCACCTCTTTCCCCAGTGTACCTCCCATAGTGCACATTTCATAGCTGAGTTTCTGTGGAGGGAATAAGAATCACCACTGATTTAAAAATGCCTTCATTTTGATCTATAAGTCTCAGCTAGATCTACACAGAGGAAAAAAAATTCCCGCTTGCCCGGAAATATTCTTATGATGAACCAAAAATATGTATTTAACCTTGACAATGTTCTTATAGAATGCATGCAAGTATTTGAAAGATATTATAGCTAATATATTTGGAACCTTTGGTATAGATTTGGTTGCTTCCATATTGAGAATAATCATTCAAACTACATCAAGGTTTGCAGACAAATATTGTCAAATTAGAACACGAGAGATTCATCAACACACTTGTACAGCAATTATTTTTCTGTTTCTTTTAAGCTGGCACCTTTTTAGTCCAATGTAATAAACATTCACAATTAACAGCTCACTAAAATAATATTAACAATATACTCCTTGTATCCAGTTGGATACAAGTCTTCTAATATTTTATATGCTTTTCAGTGTTTCAAAACTAATAGCTATTTTTCACCCATTGATCACAAAAGCATTGAGCAGGTGAACCAACTCCATACCAGAACACTTCTTTTGGATAGATAAATTTTTAATTGGTTGTTTGTCACTGTACCCGTGTATCCAGAATTCTGTGCTTCATGTCTTAATTTTGGAGAAAATACATCTAGAAATGGCTATAAAAAGGCATTTTTGTTATTCCATAGCAATAGAAACTGAAGTACAGAAGGAAGTTGATAACTTCTGAGGGCACCTTTTCTTGGAGTACAGCTCAAGACCACAAGTATCAAGAGTTCAAAGATATTACTATTTTTTTATGTACCCTGAGTAATGGATTGGAGCAATTAAAAGCTCCTCCAGCTGAAACTCCTGATTAAGGAAGGCAACCTAAGCAAGTTCAAGCAGTTTTTTCCTCAGGGCATGTGCTGTTAATAGGAGGGAAAACATTTAGAGTGTTGTTATTTTTGACATTGTCTGGTTTTGATGAATTTGAATTTTTCATGGATTTGGAGAATTTTTCAGGGAAGCCAGGCAGAGATGATTACTGATGAAATAGTAGTTAAGGACTACTGGGAATGTTAAAAGTTGTACTAGATTCCACATAAGGATGGAACATATGAGCAATTTGGCATTCATTGGAAATATTACATGTGGAAACTGGAAAACTTGCAATCCATCTCAGGAAAGCAAAGCCAGGGTTTACATTTGTTGTGAGAGAGGGAGGTTAACAGGAACTTGTTGGATTATTGCAGACAAACAGTTCATATGACTTTGTTCAAGACCAAACGCCCAGGGAAGACTGCAAGAACAAGACACCCCTGTAAGTATTAAACCTAAGAACTTTTTCCAAACCTCCAACAATTTTTTGACTCTGGGACTTCCTCAGCCACAGTTCTTTTGTTTTAAATATCCTGGTTGGATTTTAGTTCTTTTCATTTGTTCTGACACCCTTTGAAGGCTTGGAAGTCCTCAGCATTCCAAACATCACATGCCAAGGGACATTTCTTCACATATCATATGAAAACCTGCCACCTAGTTTGACTTTTGCTGGTCCATGCAAGGATAACTGGATTGTTATACCATGGTTCCTCAAAGGCAAATTTTTGAATTGGGTCCTGTTTGAGAAAACCTCCTTCCAAAAGCCAAATGGGATTGCTATGCTTAATGCAAACAACACTGCACTTTTTGTTACATTTTGATGCTGTGGGTTTTTTTGATTTTGGGTGTAGAATATGCATTTATCTTGCTCAAAAGTGCCATATAACTGATTACTATGTTGTCATGTTTTTGGCTTTAAAGATCAATTTGCGCTACCATCATCTTAGCAACCGGCCAAAAGACTTTCAATAGGATTTGTGTGTGACTTATTTCTATCTGCATCTGATCTTAACAAATTGCAAATATAAATCCTCTACTTGGAATATATTGTTGTAAAGAGGAGCCGAGATTACACTGACGTGTTTTCTGTTCAGAAGCGTAAATCAAATCAGCTACTCAGCACCAGGAATTTCAGAGATCGACACAATGTCATCTCCAAGGAAATACATTTTATGGCGGGTTCTCTGACATGTGTAAACACTTTGGCTTAATGCCATTATAGAAATAAAGACATCTGCTACTGTATTAGATCCCCTATGATATCTAAGAAATCCACAAGAGGCTGACGAAAATCCACTCTGGATCTGTGGAGACCCTTCAGGAGAGGAAGCCTGAGGCTAGAGAGTACATCAAGGAGCATCCCAAATATGCTAAGTCCTTATGTTGAGGCAAGTAAGGATATTCATAAACCATTAGGAGATCACAATAAATCACATTTTTCAATGGCTGTCCTTTCAGCAATGGCACTGGGACTTTCTGTCCTAGGATACTGTGGAGGCGCAGTATTGTCAAGTCCAAAAAACGAACAGAAAATTAAAGGATGAAATGACCATAAATGGATGCAATAGGATATATGAATGAAAGTATCTTACAACTTCCACTCAAATTGGTCAGGCTCCCTAACACTCCCTCACACTCATTTCTTTTCTCCTTTGTTGGGGAGTGTGTATGGGATTAGGTGGTCTGGCCAAGTAAGGAATCTCTTATGTTCTTATATCCCGAACTGATAGTTGTGTAGGAGAGGAAGAGAGAACTCCTTGAGTAACCAGAAGATTATTTGAACACTATTTTAACTTTAGAAGCTTTGATTCACAACTTATTTTAACGAGATTTCCTCTACTTTTTTTTCCCCCATGCCAAAACTCTTCCGTCTGTGGGGTCTCTGGGCTGTTCTAGATAATCTTTCATTTTAAAACAAGTTACCTGAGGTCTTACACCAAAGAAAGGATTTCCTCCTGTTACTAAAGCTTTTTCTTGTTCAGTTAGTTCACATGTGATGTGGACAAATTATTGGCATTTAACTGAAAAATCTCTTTAATAAAACCATATTCATGCAGTGGTGTTCAGTGGCTAAGTTAACCAAATGCTTCCAATTAATTTTCCCCTTAATTTGCAATGAAATTCTATGAAAAAAGAGCTATGCTCTTAGACAGAAGAAATATTTCCCATTTTCACTCAATATGAAGAAGAAAAGTAATAAAAATATATGACCAAATTGATATTAACTTTAGCATGGCCACACAATTTTTGCTGGCCAAACCATGGCTTTAAAAAAAAAAGGAATTGCTGAGAATCACTAGTCAGTGGCTTAATTGACTTTTGGTGGCTTCAAAAGACCATGAACACAGCTAATAGTTTTTGGCAGTTCCAAAGGCATTAATCATGATCCATGTGCAATATTAAATAAGTCTCCTTCAAAATGAATATAAATTAAGACTGTAATTCCATCTCAGCCTTCTGGTGACATGAGGAACACACTTGAGTTTCACTCTCATGGTTTATGATGTCCCCCGAAGCCTTTGATGGAATTATAGCCTTATTAAGTACAGTTGGGGTACATTATTCCTTAAATTATTGCAACTACAACTCATTATTCCCTCTAAAAATTAGAACTTGCTGTACTTCCATCAACCATGTAATCTTGAAGTGAGTTGGGGGGAATTTCATCGTGGGAGGATATCTGCTTTTTAATTTATGTCACTGCTATACATTCACAGCTTGGTAGAGCTCTCAGCACCTAATATTACCAGCCCTCAAACATCTTTGTTTTGTTTTAAGGAACACTGTTCACAGCAATATAATTGAGTCATTGCTGATGTTTATATAGATTTTATAGGAGATTTCAAATCAGTTTTTTAACCTTTTTTTATATGAGATCATTCGAACTCCAATGAAATGAAGTAGAATTCAGAAAGACAGGGACGATGGGGATATACAGCTAGACTTTTAGGGAAGTATGATAAAAGTATTAATAGCATTTCAGTAAAGACACATGCAATCATAACCTGAGCAAGAGAAAAGTGTAGTTCATAACACCAAAACAAATTTTGATTTTTATATCAGTTGCAGGACTAGTGTATGTAGTGCAAGTTAAATATTTCTATTATGGGCAGATCCAACTTGGCAGGAAATGGGCACAAGTTCTGTGTAGCTAAAAGGAATGAAGCCATCTGGAAAAAAATGCACGGTGTTTATAAAGAACACTTCTAAGATGGGAATTTTTCCTCTCCAATGGTAGTTTAAATCATCACAGCCTTATCAGTTTAGTTAGCTTTGTGTGTTTTCTTCTTTCAACAGTTTTCACAGTGCCTAGGCCTTTAAATAGTGGTAAATATTATTCAGTGCTGCATGCTGAAAAGAAAATTTGTTAAAGAAAAGTCCTTAGTGAAGCACGTATATCATTAAGGCTGAAGGATTTCAGGGCTGTTATTCTCTATGTCTTTTTTTTTGTTGTTGTTGTTCTTATTTTATATGCCATTTTGAGGACTATATCAAGTAGAAAGATTTCTACACCCTGTACTCACAGAACTTTTCCTACTGTAAAAAATATCTAGCTATAACTAAGAAGAAATAAAATTTGTCACTACGTTGCATAATTCATGTAAAATTTTGTGGGCTTCTGGCAAAGATGGAGTCTCCTTTTTCAGTGAGTCTTAGAGAAAGAAGAATCTTTGTTTACTCAGAGAAGTTACAAAACTCATTTATTTGCATCTCCAACAATGGATTGGAAAATGTGCCCTTGTACTAAAGAAACATATTGAATGACATATTTAACTTCTAAGATGTTATATTATTAGTATTTTTAGAGTGGTTATATTTTTATGAGTATGTGAGTCTAGCAATCCTGTTACATCCCTGTGAATAATTTTGTCTTGAAAAGATATTTGCAGATCTCTTAGTAGTCAGGGTTACTATTTCCAATGATTTTTGTAGTAGAGTTCACATCTAAAATTTTAAGACGTGGGTACAAGTCTCTGAAGGATTACAATGAAAGTGACAATATTTGTCAAAAATGAGATGTGAAAAATATAGCATGTTGGTTTGGCTTGGTTAGATTGATTATTATTTAAAATTCAAGTGCTTACAAATAATGCAAACTTAGTGTCAGTCTGGTTTCTCTGAGTTTGAATTATTTTAATTGAAATAAAATTCACTTCCTGCAATCAGAGGAAAATTCTAAACAAAATGGCATAGAAAAGAAATATTTGAGGAATCAAAAAAGTCGTGAGCTCTTCCTGTACTGAAACATAGTTTATTTTGTAAACATTTCAAAAAGTTTTCATTTCACAGAATCACAGAACGAGGCAGGTTGGAAGGGACCACAGTGGGTCATCTGGTCCAACCTCTCTGCTCCAGCAGGGTCATCCCAGAGAGCATTGGACAGGTTTGCATCCAGATGGGTCTTGAGTATCTCCAGTGAGGGAGACTCCACACCCTCTCTGAGCAATCTGTTCCAGTGCAAGGTCACACATACAGTAGAGAAGTTCTTCCTCATTTTCAGATGGAACTTCCCGGGCCTCAGTTTCTGCCTGTTGTTCTTGTCCTGTTGATTGGCACCACCGAGGAGAACCAGGTCCATCCAGCACTGGGGGTTGTGAATTTCTGAGGACCAAGATCTTTAAATTCACATTCTCTGAAATAAATGGTGGCGTGAAATGTTATAAATCAACACACACAATTGGCCTGCTGTCTAAATCCACGGATAATTTGCAGATGTGTACATACTGGAGATGGTTGGCTCAGGAAAAATTATGTGCTTTGGCAGGTATTAGAATCATATTGAAAGACAGGTAACACAGAAATTAACACATCACTATGGTGATGTAAGACTTGGTCTTCTTCTAATGAGACAAATGTGATGAAAAGGATTTTTCTAATATGTACAGCTCAAAAATGTTTTACATCTGAACAATCAGAAAGTACTGGAGTAATGCCATAGCCATAGCTAATGTGTAAAATCCTGGGAAAGTAATGATCCATATTAAATTCCATGTGCCAGTTATAAATATCAGCAACAACAGAGAAAGTAGACATGTTTTATCAGTTGCATTCTTTAAATCTAATTATGCACTGCTTAGTATTATGAATGCACATAAATTTGCCTTTCAAGACTTACACATTTTAGATCTAAAGCCCACTACAAAAGCATGCTGAGAGTCACAGGGAAAGATGAGAGATAACAGGAAGTATTTCAAAGGAACTTTTCTATTTACAGTAGTCTTTTTATTTTTAAATGCAATTAATATGTTAAAGAATTAGACATATAAATACCACCAGATGTTCAAAATGTATCTTCAGCAAGAATACACAAATAAATTTTAGTTGGCCAGACAGAAAACACCCTGAAAGTGATATTCACAGGACTGGCATGGTGATAGCTGCAATGGATAGCATTTTTCAGGACAGATTGTTATGACGGTATTTTTTTCACAGCTACATTTGTCAATTTAAGTTTAGCCCCCCCTGAAATTCCATTAAAGTAACTAATAAGGTTGGGTGAAATATATTTGTGTCCTTAAAAAGAAATTTAATTGTGACTTCACTTTTTGAAGCTAATTGTGATAAGTCAGCCAAAGAGAGAGAGAGACTAAGGTCACCACGACATGAATATTACCAGAGATGTCAAAGACCTAAGTTCAAGACCTTTTTTCCAAACTCAGCTCAAGAAATGAAACTTGGTCTTCTGGTCTCAAATATGTGACCAAGTTATGGTGCTATTTGTTTTCAAACTCTTTCTCCTACTTCCCTAATGCTACTTTGAGAACATTTAATTAAAGGAATCTTCATTTATAAGTCTTCTGCATATGCCAGACTCTAAGCATGGAAGTTATTTGGTAAGACACAGTCTCAGAGAAGTATTTACTTTGATTTTTGCAGAGCTGTAGTAAGACATCAATTTACTTCTACTGTAGTCTGGAATTTATGAGAATTTATGAGATTATTGCTGAGTAACTTTCTCAGGGAGGGGATTTAAAAGCTGTATGGGTGGGAGGATGGATTGCTGGATGGATGGGCTCCAGTAACAACAATCCCCCGGGGCTGCCTTGTCAACTTTCCCCGTTATCTGAATGTTCAGCTTTCACTAAAACCTAGCTCACCTTGTAATTCTGAAAGACTGGTGACCTCTACCACACAGGAATCTGCTTCTTCCAGCACTGACCTGAAAGCAGTGCTGCTGCATCCTGCCCATGCTCTTGCAGGCTCTTTAGTTCCTTTTGTGCCATTAACAACAAACAGATTTCTTAGTTTTTAATTACTGAGAACTGCGTATTTTGGCAATGCAGAGGAAGATGTCACTTGGTTTTATGTTCCTGGAGTGTTATAGGGTTCCTAAAGAGCTGAAGCTTTCCAGGAGTACTTATTGTAGGATTCACAATTTTTGCAGGGAGAAATAATGGCTTTTCAAATTCCAAGTGCCCCTTCCATCATTAAAGTTTCATCATAGCCCTGTATTCTTCAACTGAACTCATTTTGTAAAGCAAACACACAGGAAAAAAAATCCCTCACCTTTGATTCAACACTGTGGTTTGCTTGCTTATATGGGCAATGCATTGCAAATTTTATCCCATTGTTTCATGCTAAGCTATAAATTTGAAAATATGATTATTTAAAAGTTTCAGTACTGATGTACAGGGTATGGGTTTAACATCCTGCATATTAAAAAGTGAATTTGAAACATTTGGTGAATCTCAGTCATAGTGATACAATTACACATTTTATCTCCTTTTTAGTTTAACATATGGTTCCATTATGAACACTGTTAGTAGTTTTCTGTTTTTTTCACCAAATTAAAATAAAATTAAAAAAAAGTAGAAATTGTATACTTGGAGTTGAAATTACTTCTCGACCAATGAAAAAATTATTTTTAACAATAATGAGATTTTAAAAGCTTCTCCTGTTTCTGCCCTGGCTGTGTGAGGGATCCCCAGCAGAAGAGAAGCTGTACAAAAACCAAACTCATGTCCACTGTGACCAGGAATGTATAGCCAGATATTAGTCAACCTGTTTGAAACAGGTACTGAAAGAGGCTGATTCCTCTGGAAATGTGGTTCAAGTATTTTCAGTTCAACTACCTATTGATATTTTTTAAAATGTGTGCTAATGGTTAGTTTAGATTACTGTATCATCAATATATATAGCTGCAGTGGGCTCTACTGTGTGATTTTATATATGTAATGCACACATATATGAGCAAATACAGAAGAATCAGTAGTTGGAATTTTGTCTTTAGTTGCCAATTTTGAACCACCTCTTTAGCTCAAAGAAAGTATCTGTTCAACAGGTTGTGACAATGCCAAAGAGAACTATAGCATAGAAATTAAAGGTAGTTAAGGAAAGCGACAATTTTTTACAGTTTAGGGATCTTCCAAGGTGATAAATTAATGTGAATATTGATACAATGTTAAAATTTTCATTTCATTATTTTATAAACTCAGTTCAGCATTTTTTTGTATGAGAGAAATCATTGGAATAAGGTGCCCAAAAATTACTCTCAACGTTGATGCATCACCATCTACTTTAATATGGCCCCAGGCTATGTACCTTTAAGCAGCTCATAGAAACTTCTGGGTTTGTGAGTGTAATTATGGGCATGTAGTGAATAGAGATTCATTTTATACAGGTGGTTTTTTCTAGCTTGTGAATATCCATCTC
Organism: Neopelma chrysocephalum; assembly: GCF_003984885.1. Lineage (NCBI taxonomy): Eukaryota > Metazoa > Chordata > Aves > Passeriformes > Pipridae > Neopelma > Neopelma chrysocephalum. Next base: position 2,523,773 of record NW_020897749.1, read on the forward strand.
TTCATCAACTTCACAGTGAAACTGAGGATAAACATCAGTCACAGAAGTTTAGTGGTTTGAATGGAAGCAAGAAGAAATAGTTAAACAGTGACCATCTACAAAACTCTTGATAATTTTTTATTTTTAAAATACCTGTCTTGTTCATAAAAACTTGTGATTCTGAAAAGAAAGAACAAAAGTGCTAAGTCCAAGTTAGCAGGAAATATGTAAAAGATGCTATCCTTACCATATCTAAAGAAGTGAGAAAATCTGTGTAAAAATATCCATACTAATGAATTAATTTGAAAGACTGAATAGAAAAAGTCTTTATCTGGTTGTACACCACAATAGATGTGATTCCTGCCGAATCTACAGATCTTGGAAAGTGTGCATGGAAGTGAAATTACTGTAGATAGATGGATCCATCTCTTAATAACCTCTCCATAGTGTCTTTTCAGTTTAAAAATTGTTACAGGGGCTGTTCTATATATATGGCATCAGTTTGATAGCTGACATAATTAAATTAGGTTTGCAGAGAGAGGATTTTTTTGTTGTTTTTGTTGGTTGTTTTCTTTTTGTGCAAGTTCTAATACTGACCTACTTCCCACAGGTGTTTAGAATCTGTCATCAAGTTTTCTGCTGAGTTGGCTTTGCTAATTTTAGTGAAAATGTAGCTTCTAAAAGATATGTTCCAGAAAGCACATCCCTGCAGTACTTTGGAAGGGTATCAGAGGCCTCCTCCTATTGCTCATGGATAAGTAATACAAAGGCAAGACCTGGAAGTGTGATTGTTTTCCAAATGCCATGATAATACATGACCTTCTTTATTTACTTATGTAAAATAGGGGGGGGTAAAATAGATTTTTTAAAAAATCAAAATAATTGATAGTGGGTTAGAAGACTACACTTTCCAGTAGTCTGTTTATCCCCACAGTTGCAATTTTCATGTGCTAAATTAATGCTGAGCTCTTTCTTCACTTATTAAGCTGAAATTCCTGCCTTACAAAGGGAAAAAATCAATTGAGGCATTCTACTCAGTATATTTTAGAAATGGTTTGAGATATGGTGTGATTTTATGAGATTAAAATAGGAAAAAGACTGAATTTTACATAATGTGAATGAGTAGAATAGCTTCAAAAAAGCATAGATATTGCCTGATATAACATTGTGTTGCACATCTCATGTTTTGAACATTTAAGTTCTAGTTTATGGATTCTGTCAGCAGGGAATCTAATGTTAAGCAATATGTTTTAATGGAGTTGCTGTTGTACTTCTCTAATGGGGAGATTATAAAATTATAATTAGTGTAATCCTGCCTCTATTACATCAAATGACAAAAATGCCATTTACTTCAGTGGAAACAATATTAATTATGCTGCTGTAATTAACCTTCTTCATCCCTCTTTCAAACTTTCTACTCTCAAATAACCATGGAGCACTTTACAGCTGGCAACAGAGATTAGGGACAGATAAAACAAAACAAAAGAAGCAGATGTAGTTGGTATCAGTGAACAGAGCAACTCTAACACAGGATCCTCGGGAAGGGAGATTAGAAAATAGGCTAAAATGAAGCGAACAGGGAAGGGGAGTATCCTGCTTTTCACAGCCTTTGCAGCATCTCTTAGGAATTGTACTGATAAATTGTGCACAAAGTTTCTTTGTGTGTCTTGCTGGAGTCAGCAAAGCTTTTCTGTGAAAAATGTAATGGATGGGGAGTGGCACTGCTGAATAGTAAAAAAAAAAGAATAAAAAGAAGCAAGACACCATTATTGATCAATATGGCAATGTTACTGACTGTGCTACTAAAGTTAATGTGCTGTTCAGAAACCTCTACTCTGAAGAGGGTAAAAGCAAAGTTGTAGCTTGCTTTCTCTGCACACAGTTAGGGAAAAATAGTTTAGAAACTTAACAATAAGTTGGGAATTTCACTTCAGATTTACTTCCGGTTGTTGATTCTGTAGATTAATTTTCTTGCAATTCGCAAAATGATCTGCCTGCTGTGGAAAATAGATTAAATACAAGATGTACTTAGCGACTGTGTACACTCTGATTTGGTCTTCATCTCACTCACAGGAATACATTTTCTCTGACGTGCTTTCTTTTTCTTTATTTGGATCTCTCTTACAATTTGATCCATATCTTTAAATGCCCAAAGTACTGCAGGATCAATGGGGTATTGAAAATACAATATTCTTCCAGGATGGAATAGCTGAAGACATATTAAGGTAAAGGATACATGTAAATCCATGTGCATTTTCTCTTTTCACAAAGCCCAATTTAAATGAGTAGTAAACTGAAGAGCGGCCAAAGCAGTGACCTCTTAAACCCAGCCACTGGTGAAACCGTGGGGTCAAATCATGCTCTGACAAGAAAATCGAGCAGGGCTTTCACCTGAGGATGAGAATGCTCATCTGCAAGGGGAGAGAGTCTCAACACCTATGAATATTTATGCATTTTGTACAATTATTGTTGAATACAGAACGCGAACATTCATTAGTGCGGGAACCGAAACCCCACTTTCCCTCATCTGAGGTAACTGTTCAAATCATTAGACTCCAAGGTCACATCCAACCCTCAGTGAAGGCAATGAATATTTCACTCTGCCACACCAAGTGTAACAACTCCTGCAACAGGGAACAAGGAGCCTGAGCTACTTTGAATCTAAAATCCTCTAAATTCACATATTTACTGTGTTTTTTTCAGTTGTTTTTTTGTTGTGGATTTCCCCCCCCCAAAATCATTTGGTCATGTATGTTTATGCTCCCAATTTGATGACTGTAAAATGTGTACGTTTAAATTACATATAGCTTTTATATTTTCTTTAGCTACCAATGTAATTATTCAAATATGAAAATATATCAGCCATATGTAGCAACCACTTATATATAATGTTGGACTATATGATATAGATATATGAACAGTATATAGTCTTGGCAACCTCATTACGTTATGACTCTGAATCCATAAAAAAATTAATTAGTTAGCCCAGAAGCTGCATTCTTTCTGAACAAACAGTGCAGGTCTAAATATATCTGATTATGTGACCAGTGTAGTTGCACACTGTTTCAATCAGCATTCTTCTTGCCTTTATTCAGAATCTTCACAAAAATTAGCCATGACTTTCTGCAGATCACCACTATTTCATTAACCTTGGCTGAGGTATTTTTTTGAAATATTTTATTTCTATATTTCAAGATGTGTACTTCAAGTTACTCCATGTAACATATTCCAGATTTTGGGAGATTGGACTGGCATTTCAGTTTTAGTATATTTATAGTAACTATAGTTTAGCTATGGGTTAAATCATGGAAATGTAGACTAGATTTCTCTCATAACTTTGTGTCTTCCTAAACAAACAGTTTAGGAATCCCTATTTGTTATTGCTTCTTTGGACAATCAAATGACCAAATATCTTTGAAACATTTTAATTATACTTATGAAAAAGTTACCACTAAAAGTACATTTAAGAAAATATACACACATGACTCTATTCATGCATGTTTGTATCAATGCTTATATTTAGAAATTAATTTAAAGTAGAATAAAATCAGTGAATAGTATTCAGTTTCCCATCTGCATTCATTAAAGTTCATATTAATGCTTCTTCTGAGTCACAGCTCGATAAAGGTTACATAGGGATGAAACATTTTTGATACAAGAATAATTTGAGAAACATCTAACCAAGGTTCCTTTTCTAGTTCTAAAGTAATCTAGATAATTTAAGATGCAAAGTGTACATGCACCTCCTCTTTTGCTTCTACCTGAAATACAGTGGAAAGGTTTTGTTTCATTATTTCTAACCTGGGAGTGCTGGAAATTTTGGGATTGTATTTCATTAAATTAATCCTCCTTCTGTTTTATAACCCAAAGGTTTGCTTTTCAGATCAGGCACCTAATATCATTTATTCCAAAACTGATGAGTGTTGTCCAATTACCTATTCTTCCACTTGAATAGTAATTAAGGACTCTTGTGCATTGTTTGAATAAGCCTGATGGAGCTCTAAAACATTTCTCAAGGACAGTAACAAGGTGCTGTGCTCGTGAGACAGACTCACAAGCAGAAAGAGAATTAGGAACTCCATTTTATCCAAGTGCCACGGACTGATTCCTCTTAAACCACTTTTATATCAGTGGTTGCTTGTCATGTAACTTATTGGAGATCTGAAGAGAATCAGGACCTTTGTGTTTGAGAGTAAACTCTTCTGAGATTTACAGGTGAAATCAAATCCCTCCACCCAAAACCCATAGAAAGGTGAGCTAAAGAAGAGCAGGGTATGGTAAATTATGATACCACCTGTTGCTCACATTTATTCTTTTCTCTTCCAGACTTGTCCTATGTAAACTACTGTGACAGCTACAATTTTCTTTGATTGCTAAACTGGGAAAGCTGCAGGACTAAACCGCGTACCAGAAACCAACCCTGCCCATTTTCTCTGAAAGGGTTATTACCACAGTTAATTACAAGGGTTATTAAAGGTTATAAATAGGTAATGAACTGTTTCAGGTGCCATTTTTCATGAAAGTTGGACATGACTTTACTTTGCTCTTGGCTTTAAAATCATGAGTGCTAAAGCTGCCTGGTTTTCCACTGGTCTTTTGACACCAGGCACGATGTCCAGCAGCAAATGTGCTGTCAGTCAGTCTTACACAGAAGTTGTCAGCTTTTGTCCACAATGGAATCAGTGACCTTTCACTGCATGAAGGGAGCTGACACGACAACACACCTTCTATAATTTCTCACAATACATACTTCTTTGCTGCTACAAACATATTGACCTTCTAATCACACTGCCACAGATATGAGACTGCTGGCAGTGCAATATGTTCACTACTTTTTTTCCTATTGTCCTTTATTAAAAAATATTCCTTTTAAATTTCACATATGTATGTTTAATCACCCAATTGTTTGATAGCTGGCTGTACATTTATTTCTTAAAAAAATATATGGTCAGGTTATGTATTAATATTAATGAATAATTATTAATAATATTAATATTTTGCAATTACTAATATTATTTTAAATTTTTCAGAGAATAGTCTTTGCTCATGTATTGCATAATTCTTACTTGCCCTAGTTTACAACAGATTTCTTGGTGATAAGAAATGGCTTATGTTCAAATTCTGAAATTTAGATATTCAGCTCCTGTTTAGACACACAAACCATCATGATTTGAAAAGTGTTAGGCTGTGTTATGTTACACTGGATTTTTTTAACTTGCAAAAAGTGGATGCCATGCACGTATGGATGTTTAGAGGCTCCCTGCAGCTTTGTTTCTTTGTGAAGTCTGTCCTCAGACTTCTCAGTGGCATGGGCTAAGCTGGCTTTCTTGCCCCAATGACCAAGAGGAAACACTTGGAGAAGGATGGAGAAATCATTTTGCTGTGTAGACAAGATAACTTCCCCATGCACCATTTTTCAAGGCAGTGTCCAAAAATGCCTGCTGTGCACCTGGCCCTCGTGCCCTTGCCCTGCTCTTTGCCAGGCTGACCTAGAGTCAGGTGCTGCTGAGCCCAAGGTTTTATTCCCTCTGTCATTTCCCTGGTGGAAAGGACAGTGCTGGAGACCAATCCTGCGGCCACTGCTGAGCTGAGCACTCGACACTGGACAGCATCAGATCCAGGAGGTCTTAAAATTGTGATTTTTGCCACCCCTCCCAGACTAGGAGGGGTCTCAGCAGTTGCCCACATGGCTTATGCTGAAAACTGGTGCTGATGTTGATATTATCCCTTTTCAGGAGTGGTTCTTCAGCCAAGCAAAAGGGCAGCCTCAAGGGCAAGGTGCGGGGAAGCAAGTGCAGTGCTCTTTGCACAAAACTGTCTGCTGCAAATTTTTAATCTGTATCCCACAAAGTTTAACAGAGGAAAAATGTGGCCTCCGTAACATATAACAGGGTGATTAAAAAGGAAAACTTCAGAAAGGCTCTCTTTCATTTTGAAATTGCACAGGTTTTCAGAGTTTCTATTTTGTTCCTTTTTGAAATCTTCAGACTCTTACCAGAAGAAGCCTTTCTGAGAAAGGGAATGAGATAATTTGAGCTATTTGGCAAAGGCCTATTATTAAATTATTCTGCTGAAGCCATTTGCATTATCTCATCTAATGTTTGTTGATCACTTTTAACCTCATATCCAAAATTCGCCTAAGAATACCCTGAAAAATATGACTTAGTTTTATTGGTGTGGTCAAAAAACTGACTTGTCATCTGGTTCTGTTATGTATTTCTCTATTTTATGCTATATGACTATTAATCATAATCCATATGTGTGCCTTTTCTAGTAGTCACCATATATTTGTTATTCCTAGTAGAGCACTTTCAGATGGTCACTTCTCTAGTTGAACAACCAATTTAGGTATGCAGGTTTGTGCACTTCTGCTTCTGTTTCTTAGGCACAAGAGGGTGCTTTTAACAGGAATGGCCCAAATAAATTATTTTAAACAACAAATTTCTACAATTCTGGACATAGCATTTAGATTCTCCTGACTAACCTATGTCATCTAAACACTGCCATTTATGAAAAGGTTCAGATTTTTTTTTTTGTCAAGATGTCATATGACATAACAGAGAATCTAAAGAAACTAAATCTGAAGCAATATTTCAATTTTCAATTTACAGCTGTATGGGTTTGGGGTTGGGATAGAGTCAAGTTTCTTTGTAGTAGCTCATATAGGGCTGTGATTTGGATGAATTTTGATAATTCAGGGAGAAGTTTTCCTTACTGCTGAGCAGGGAGAAGTTTTCCTTACTGCTGAGCAGGGATTACGCAGAGCCAAGACTTGTTCTGCTTCTCACACCACCCGACCAGCGAGTCACCGGGGGGGGTACAGGGACCTGGGAGGGGACCCAGCCAGGACAGATGACCCCACCTGAGCCAAGGAGTGTTCCAGACCATCATGCTCAGCAAGTCAAGCCGTAGGAAGAAGGAGGAAGGGGGGGATTTTCAGCGTGGTGGTGCTTGTTTTCCCAAGTCACTGTTACGTGTGTGGGAGCCCCACTCTCCTGGGGATGGCTGAGCACCTGCCTGCCCATGGGAGGCAGGGAGTGTATTCCCTGTTTTGCTTTGCTTGCAGACTCAATTTGCTTTAGCTGTTAAACTCAACCCACAAGTCTTCTCACTGTCACCCTTCTGATTCTCCATCCCATAGGGGGCAGAACGAGGGAGTGGCTGGGTGGGGCTGAGCTGTCGGTTCATGAAAACCGTGAAGATGGCCCAAAACTTTAACCGGATAATCCCAGTACCTATTGTTCACTTGCCTGAGGAATTTATTTGTCATCTGTAGTCTTTGAAGCCATTCAAACTCCTGCCAGGTTTTGCTGGAGCCAGCAAAGTTTCCGGGTGCTGTTGTTCCCAAAGGAGCTGGCAAACTGAGTGGATAAACAGGAAACACACATACGTGTGCTGAGGGATCTGTCACGTGTGAGATATAAGCTGTGTTCTCTTTTCTGGTGTGTAAACATCCCTCGTTAAATATTACACTTTATCAGGATTTGTTTTGTTTGCTTGGGTTTTAGGGGAAGTGGGGGAGGGGAACACCTTCTCTGCATTTTCTCAGTCACCAGTTTTTCATAAAAAGCTTTATCCTTATTAGAACTAAAGCTTCTTTATTTCTCCACAGCTCTATAGAGGTTTCTTAACTTAAGAGACAGTCCCATTTTCAATATAATATTGTTCCTGTACTATCTGCTATTGATTTTTCTCTTATTTTAAACTTTTTTTTTTTACAGGCAAAGTAATTTTTTAGCTTCAGAGGAGCGATATAGCAAAACGTTTTGTGGGTGAATAATTCCAAGCATAGCATAAGGACTTTTTGCTGAACTTGTACGTAACATATTTTTTAAATTCTCCTTTATTTTTTTATTCTCTTTATTCCTCTTTATTTCTCCACTTTGTTATTTTAGTACTTCTTTTTCTTCCTTCCACGAATACCTGTTTGGATAATCTTGTTTTCTGCCTATTCCTATTTATTATCCTTAGCGAGGCCCTGATTCAGTGGTTTTTATAAATGAATATCAAACTTAAACTAAACTGCACTGCTAAACTCTATGATTTCACGATACATTCACAATCACAAGATATTTATGAATCAAGTCTACAATTTTATAATTTCTCGTTTAGAAGCTGCCTTTGGTCATTTCATTTTTTGCAATCTTCCATCCAGCTGCAACTTTCCATATCAAATTTTGTTGCCTTTTCTTTCCTCTGTGCTTCTTTATACTCCCTTTTTTAAATTAAAAAAACAAAAATTCTTTGATGCATTTTAAAATGTTTTTGTATTATTTTGTTTGCACTGCACCTAGAATGATGAAGGTTCCAGGGTCCAAGATGGAACAATGGTGAATGCTTGACTTTGTCCAATTGCCTTCAGCTGTGGATATTTTCACAATAAGATTATTCTGTATCTAACATACTCTGATCTTACTATATCCTTTTTCCCTCCCCCCTTGCTTTAAAATATGGAGGCTTTGAGGCATATATGATCTATCCATTTCTGGTTTTCTTCAATAGCATAATTATAGACCTATGAATCATGTAATTCTGGCATGTTAATGGAGTGAACTACCACATTTAAAAGAATAGATATTGTTGGGCTACGTTCAGTGTAGGTATCCTCCTACTTGAAATAATCTCTGTGAGTTTTGATTAGTAATTATGAGATGGTTGACTTCATAATTATGCAGATTTTTTCAGCTGTAGAAAAAATATTGTATTGCTTCCAATAAATTTGCAGAATATTCATAAATAAGGGTAGTATCTCATATAATCTGTAATATATACATGCATATGTGTGTGTGTGCAACACCTGAAATAAATCAGCAAACACTGCTGGTAAGTTTTGAATTACTTGGTTGTTTAGTTCCTACAGACTTCTTTATAAATGCAATACAAAATTTTCTAAATGTAAAAGTTAGCCTAAAAAAGACCCTTCAGTATAAAATACTCTATTATTTGGGGCAAAACTGGTGAAATGCTTTTTTGCAGTGTTGGGCTTTCAGTACTACTTTCATTATAGACTTCAGAGAGGCAATCCTACATAATTGTCCATGAACAGACTCAGTAGAAGCAATTAATTCACTAATAATGTCAGTAGTCAGGGTCTTTAAAAATGGATCCCAAATCTCCAGAGGAATAAATGTCAATATCTAATACCCCTTCGTCTTACACTAATAAATTTTCTGTAACAAAAAGTGGAGGACTATTGAATAAGTCTGGGGGTCAAATTCAGACCAGCAAACTAAAGCAAATCTCTCATTAAGCATATGACTTATGCTTAATTATAATAATTTCATTATAATAATTTCATTTGGGTGGGTAGGTTTGAATAACTTTTTTCAGTTACAAGCTTTTTGTCCTCCAATTCTGTAAATAATTTTCAAAAGTATTTACTTTCTGCAGTAATAAGGGTTTGATGATTTTGTAGTTAAGAGGGTATAAAAATCCAAAAGTCAAAAATATTTGTTTTTTAAATTCTTCTTATAAGCTCCACAATGAAAGTGATGCTATTCACATGTTTAAATTATTATCGAGTGACATAAAAAAACCAGGGCTATACTATGACAGCTTGAAAAGATTAAATCCTTTCAGGTAGAGTTGTGCTACAGTGTACAAATCTCTGTTACTACAAAAATTATATATACTGGTTGCACATAGACTTACAAGAGAAATTAATTACACAGATCAGAATTTATTCCAAAAGAAGAAGGAACAAAGAAATTTTTCTTACAGGACTTAAATGATGAATAAATTATTTTAATGATATCTTCAGAATCCTTCAGATTGGTTTAAGATTCTGGCAATTTATGGGCCAATAACCATTTCTAAATAAATGAATTAAAAAAAAAAAAAGTCTTGTGAGATAAAGACCATGGGGGATAAAGACAAATCAAACCATGGGGATTTACTGGTAAATATTATTACCTGAAGGAGAAAGGGAGAACCAATGATTCTGCAAGTAAAGAAGTTTTCAAAATGAGTGAAATCCTTTGGATGGGATGATGAGGAACCATGTGATGCATTATTTATTATCTAGGGAGACAATTAACCACTATATCATCCATAAATGCACATATAAGAGTTTGAGGCATAAAGGGTAAAAGGGCCTATTACCCTTCCTCATGCTTTAGCTGTCATTATGGGCTGCCATTACATCCATTTACCCATGTTTCAGTTTAATGAGTGCACAAAGATGAATAACACAAACAACTGAATGAGGCTACAGTCTCCCAAGTAAAGATAGTTGAAATTTTTGTATTAAAGATATCCAAAAAAAGGATTTGTGTTCTTACTTGCGGTGGACCAGATCTCATCTACTAACCCTGGGTTGTAAAGTGCTACAGCCAAAATACATAATCTGACCTGGTTAATAGGATTATTATTATGGTCCTTCAAAAATTGCCTCTTGCACATTCTTGCATCTTTCACTCTTTTCTGTTTGCCATATCTGCAGTACTATGGGATCCAGTTCTTACTCCTCTGTCACAGCATCCTGCTTTTTTCTTAAAATTCCTTATTGCTTATTTAGAGTTCACTTAAAATTTGATGTTCCCACCGAGACTGGAAACATTTAGAATATGCTAGTCTACTGGAATTGGCCAATATTTGTTTCTATTTCTGAATAAATATACAGTAGTGGCTCTGGTTTGTTCTTGGTTTTTTTTTTCCTTTTTCAACTCAATCATGATTTCATCTGCAAAACAGGTGAAGAAACTCCACTCAACAGGTGTGAAAAGTGGTTGACATTGATAAGTAAATGCCTAAGCCAGTGCTATATAATGTAAGCCGTGCTGTAGCAAGAGACAACCTCAAAGGTGGAGGGTTGCTTTGTTGGGCTTAGATGCTGAAAGGAATTTAAGAGCTAGTGGGGAAAAAGCAGCCTAGAAGCTTTTTGTGGCTTTTGCTGCTTCTTTTCCAGTTCATCTCTTTGAAGGGATATCAGCAGCATGTCTTTGTTTCACCAACACAAAGAGCCATTTTCAGACTTGCTTTCCAGCTCCCAGAGCTGAGTGGGAAGTAGCTGGGCAGAGGGGGAAAAGGAGAAGCACTTCTCCCACCACCGAGCTGGTGGCTTCCTTACAGGACTCTTTGGTGCATCTCTGGACATGGACTACAGAAAGGTAAGAGTGACCTAGACTTGCATGCTCTTGTAAAATATTGGCCATGAACATTTGTAAAGACTCAATTTTACATTCTACCTGAAATTACTGTGTTTTTAGTGTGTTGTTTCACTGCTTCAGACCCAGAACAGATTTATTATCAGCGGTTAAAATAACTTTGAAGCAGATAGGATTTGCAATATGCCATTTGAACAGATTCCTTAGCCATTCAGTATTGAGAGGCTGAAGCACTGATGCTGCTACTTGTTTCCTGAGCTATGAACTGTTCTTTCTATCTGATGTCTCTTTGAGGCTTTGTAGCACCTCCTGCTGTAGTTTTGAACACAATAGCTTCAGCTGAAATGAAATTACTCTGTGAATTAAAAAGGAAGCACCAGATTTGAAGCAAAGCAGGCCAGAAAATTTTTGTTCCACTGTAGGTTATATGTATTTAAACTTGTGTACTGTGCTTAAAGAAAGATTCATAGAGACTCATTACTTCTCTTGATACTGTAAAATACACATCTTGGACTCAGAAATACTCAGATACTGAACAATGGGAACCACCAACTACCCTGAATGAACTGCAAATAGCTATCTAAATGATTATTCAAATCCAGCCGATGTGAAAACATTCCCATTTGTTAGCAGGGGAAAACTGAGAGACCGGCTTATATAACATCTCCAAGTGTTTGAAAATTTAATTTTTATTTCTTGGTCTCTCAGGCTGCCAGTTAAAAACAACCCAGCAGACAAGAACACAGCAAAATAGGAGCATTCAGGCTGCATGGTGTAGAATAATGAAAGCAATTTAGATACATCTGGGATAATGCCACATTAACTGCATTAGTGAAGCATTTTCTCCCATAACATAATCTGTCAATGGCCTACTGTAACTGGCAGAATAAAACCTCTTGTCAATTTTATTTTTGCATATCCATATTTTCTCTAACAATGGCTTTTCTTCTTTGTGAATTTGTAGTGTTACATCACAACCTGCACTCTTACTGCTTCCTTGTGAAAATTCAGACCTTTTGCGCGCGTTTCATCTGTGCTCTTTCACCATGCATATTCAGAGAGCTCTTCTATACACACCTCTACAATCTGCTTTGAGACATAGACAGAAATAACGTTCCTCTGATAGGAGAAAGCCTGGGCTTTGCAGACGTACATATAAAAGGTCATCTGACTACTGGAAGGAGATAAAACAAGTACCATGTTCTAGGTTTGCCTTCCTTGTTCCCAGGTTGGCTGAAAAGCCAGGAACAACATATGTCATGTCACTTGTGTTAAACCTTTAGCTATACTCCCAAGCAATGGCTGGAAACAGTTAACATGGATCTGCTTGGAATCAGAGTATCATTTTCTCCATGCCATCCAGAGGCAAGGAACTGTCTTTGCAGCAAAAAAGGATTAAGAGTCAATCTGTTAACAGGCTACAGAATGCTACCTCTTCACAAACACTGAAGATCTGTCCTCAAGGTCTTCAAATACTTTGAATTCTTTGACAGAAATCACTCAAGACCATCTCCTGACATTGCCACATACACTTCATCTAGTGGCTTTGGAGAAAGCTGGTGAATTCTTAAAAGCTGAGGCTCTTCTGCCCCTATCAATGATACTTCACTGTAAAGGCAGTACAGGCAATTCATCAAGTAGGTATTACAGATAATTCCTGTCCTTCTGATACTCTGTCTTGACCTTTAGGACATGTATGCCTGTTGTTACAAATAACAAAAATGATGCGACTGGTGAAGATCAATAGAAAAATTAGCCAAAATTGGGATGTCATGCCCATTAGTTTTTTCCAATAACACGTTTGCAACACAACTGGTGTGAGGTATACCCTGAAAAAGAGCATAAGATGCTGAGCACCAAGAAAATGCCATTGGGAAAGATCTGCAGCTGTGAGCAGTAATTGGTAAAGTGCTATCATCAAACCCCACATGGTCACATACGCAGAGGGAGATTCATAGCATATCAAGTGTAAAATGAAAGCTGTGATATAGCAAACATGAAGCCAAAGGAATATTGGTCAATATGCTGAAGCTGCTGGCTGAAGCAGTCTCCAAAATGTTTTTGACTTTGAAAATAAAAGGAGAAAACTGGAAAAAAAAATATTGTTGTAGTTAGGGGAAAAAGCTGATGTAGAGAAACATTCCGCAGAAATGAGGTGCAGATGCTGGAAAGCTGGATCATTATCAATGAGTAATACCACAGTGTCAGTGCTCTCACAAGCATGAAAATGATATACATCATCACTAATCCCTATGGATTTATCATGTCACATGGTCAGTCTACATTCCTCCATCTCCATCAGGCAAAGGCTGTGGACACTAACCAGTAAAACTGATGTCCTTCAGTCACAGTGAATGGGTGAACGAGGAACATAGTAACATCATGGACTATAATGCTGTATTAGTAGGCTAAGACACATGAAATATGCGCTAGTATAAAGTATTAAAATAATTATGAAGAGTGGTTCTGCACAGCCAACACCAGATGCTTTGATTCTGGCTCCTAATCTGTTTGAAACACAAGGCTATGTCACAGAGAAGTGTGGCCCTGCACACTGGCAAGGTGCCCAGAGACTGTGAACCTGCAGTAGAATGCTGAGAGTGAGAATTTCTCTCTCTCTTTTCTTACTTTAAATAGTAGTCACAGATATTTCCTTCCCTCTCAATTAATTCTCCTACGTGTTGAACAAAATTAAGGCTGTGTCCCTAAAAGAAAAGAGCTACTCAGATTTTGGAAAGAAAGAAAAAGGTCGTAGATATCAGCTGGTCCTCTGGCATTTCGAGCATCATTCTGCCTGCCAAGCAGAGAGTGGGTGGTAGGATTTGGAAGATGTATGGAGGTCCCCAAGTGGCTACAGGTAGGGTCCATTTTTCCTTTGTAGTTCCTTTGCTGAGTCAAGGAATGAAGAATAACTGACTCTCTCAAAAATCTCTGCTTCAGTGATGCTGGGTGTAGTTTTCTATTCTCTTGGTCAGGGAATGAAGACTTGGAAATTTTTGTATTTAAGCAGAAATCCACATGCTGTGACTTTTGGAAACACTGTACTATACAGAGAGAACAAGAAAATCCAGTTACTTGCAACTGCAAATGCTTTTAATCATCATCTTACTCCTTGATGATGTATCACACTGTATATAATGAAGGTTGCCTGGTCAAACTCGGTGCAATTTTCATGGTTTTGAAAGCAACTGGGTGAAACAGGGGAATAGGAGAGGACTTTTCCTTGGAAGAGGAGGGGCTTTGTGAGAAGAGCAAGACATCTGTGTATGTTTGATGTGGAAAGGGCAAGGCCACCTCAGCTGTCTTTCTTCATTTCTCTTGTGTCTCACCTGCAGAAGTGTTTACAAATCGGAGGTAAAATTGTAGTCAATAAGGCCATAAACATAGAAAGTGCTGTCTAATATTAGGAATGCTGAAAAATCAGTTTCTAGCCACCTCTCAAATTTCACGAGCCAAATCAATTGATCTTTTTGACCTTAAAACTCCCTGTGATTCAGTAACCCCTCTTTAAAATGTGTATGATACCAAATACATCCCCATCATTTTGGAGGGGTGAAAGGCTGGGAAAATAAATTGGTATTTGGGAAACCATCACATAGTAGAAATGTGTGAATTAAGTTTCTGTTTTTAGAACAGTGTTTGAAGAGTGTGCCACTAATAATAGCTGAAACTACACATAGAAAATGAAGAGAAATAAAATTGAGAAGCTTTTCATAAATGACTTCCATCCAAGCTGTGCATTGCATGAGGAGGTAGGGGATTCATTAGCTTTTAATGCTTGTGATTTTAAGTCTAAGGAGTATCACAAGCATGAGGACTAAATTCCAATTGCACAAATGTAATTTTCAAATAATTAGCAATGTAAGCTGATAATGCTTTTAAACATCATTTCTTGGATATGTACATATGCATTCATGTTTGTGCATGTGTGTTGACAGACATAGTTACAAATCATACTCAGCTATTAGTGAATACCTCTTTGGGGCTCTGAGATGTTGTTACATGGGGATATCTTGAGAATATCAAGCTTTAATTTTTAGTGTATTTGCAGAAGATTTCTTTCTATTAATTTTTGGCTTTAGTCACATAGTTGGAAGTAGAGTTTCATCTGTAATGTAATTTACATCAATTGTGCAAAATTGTTGTCAAATGACCTTGTTAATATGGCAAATCACATATAAGAGAGGCTATTTAAATGAGATCTAAATGTTTAAATAGCTTAAAATCTTAGGATTAATAACATTCAAAATGTTGACTGTGCTACTTGAGACTTATAACCTTTCTCGAATGGATCCTTAGTTAATTATCTCTAAAACCAGCCTTTTAAAACATTATGCTGTGTCTAGAGATTGATATTTAACTTTTTTTCTATTAATCATATTTAGTTTTAAGATTTGGAAAGGTAGTCCTCTAAGGTTCAGCTGACATTTCGACAATTATGTTGAGACTTAGCATTGATAGATTTTTTGGTTGCTTAACCCTTCTTGTCAGCAGTTCTGTATTTTATGCAGACCTTGCTGGTGTGGCAATGGCATTTAAAGCAGAGTTCATTTATTTTAATAGAACAATTCTTGTCCTTATAGTTATAGCAGTTATGACTATTATCCTAAAACTGTAATCAATCTATAGGAAACAGTTTCATGTGCAGGCATATGCGTATCCCTTGTGAAAACTGATGCTGACGAGTATTAAACTGTAGGCTTTTTATTATGAAACCAGTATATGTGCTTCACTTTTTACAAAAAAAAAACGGGAACAAAACCCACCACCACCAAGAAAAAAAACAAACACTAAAGAAAAAAACTTATTTTTCAGTGGTTAAAGCTTGACAGCATGGGCTTACAGCTGACTACAAAAACTGGCTAAGTTACTCCGTGACTCTGTTGAAGGCTATAGGAAAAAAATCTTCATGATATGGATTCAGGAAACTGGGGGTATCTAAGCTATGGTAAGGCTTCTGTCATGCTTCTTTCAAGACAGAAGAGCTCTTATTCTAGCTCCATCCTAACTCACTGTTTCTTAAAGGAATATTTTTGAGGGGTGTGGGGAAGATAATGTCAATTAAGATGACCAAAAATACAGCACCTGGATTTTTGTCTCTTTAAACAAGCTGGTATTTTTGTGCTGTCAGTGTGTCACCACCATTTAAACAGCAATGCAAGTCCCTTCTCTGTTTCTGTGCAGTAGGAGAAACCTTTGATGGCTGTGTCATGAACTGGAACTAATCTAGCATAATATAAAGTAGAAATAGTAAAATGAAAGTTGTCAATAAATTGGTGATGGACAGAGGGAGAATGAACTGCTTGTTCGGTGTAAATGCTGGTTTTAATTCATCAACCTATGCTTTTTTTTTTTTTTGGGAGATCAGAAATGCACTGAAAAATGCTCACTTATATATAAAGCAATTTCAAGATTAATTAACATTTTAATGCCTCTGAAGTTTTGAAAATAATAATCAGTAGATATTAGATAACATATAGAACATATTAATTTTTTTCTAAGATTACTCACTTTTCTAAACATTGTCCTCTGAATTTTTTAATGATGGCATCTGAAGGTCATTTGTGAACAATTCATGTAACAATTCACAGCTAATAAAGAGCCTCATGTGGAATGAATTACCACCTGCTCCCTTTTTGCAAGAAAGCATCTTTCAATATCCACATCACAACAGTGTTTATCACATTTCAGACTGATGCAGTCAGACTTTATGCAGGAGAAACTAAACAGGGCATGAGAATTACTGTCTAGTTTGTGTTCTGCTCTCAGAAGCTTTTCCTTGAATGCTTCTCATGTCTAATCTGTGTCTCAAACATTTCTCTAAGTACCAATATCAGGTATTCCTGGGGAGGAGGGCAGAGCCATTTTTTCAATAGGCCATATCTTTTTTCAGTGGTAGTGTCCTGTTTTTGGCTGGGACGGAGTTAATTATCTTCCTGGTAGCTCGTGCAGGGCTGAGTTTTGGATTTCATATGAGAATAAAGTTGGTAACAGACAAATGTTTTCGTTGTTTCTGAGCAGTGCTTACTCTAATTAAAAGACTTTTCAGTGTCTCATACTCTGCCAGTGAGGAGAAGCTGGGAGGTGGCATGGACAGGACAGTTGACCTGAACTGGCCAGAGAGATATTCCATACCAATACACAACCCTGGGGGAGTTGGCTGGAAGGGCTGACTGCTGCTCAGTGATGCACTGAACAATTGTGGTGAACAATTGTGCTGAGCATCACTTGTTTCTCTTGAGCCTTATTTCTCTCTCTTTCCTTTTCATTGCTATTACTATTTTTATAGTTTATTTTGTTTCATTTATTAAACAGTTCTTATCTCAACCCAAAAGTTTTACTTCGTTTTGACTTCAATTCTCCTCCCAGCTGGGGGGATGAGGGCATTGTTTGAGCAAGTGACTCTGTGGGGCTCAGTTGATGGCTGGGGTTAAACCATGACAGGTTGGAAGGACCAAGTGCAACTGTGTCCTCCTTCTAGAGGACTTGACTTGTATGAATGCGTGGATTGAAATAATGCTCGGTAGGCCCAGATGGAAAACCTACAATGTGCCAAACAGAATGCAATATGTGTGTAAAAAGCACCTGGCTGCACAGGCACAGGCAGGGTTTGATGCTGCTGCTGCCACCACTGCTGGTGCTTGGCTCCATGGAAGCCTTTGTCCCCAGCCTCTCCTAATTCCTAGCAGCCTTTTCCAGTCCAAACAGAAGAGCACCCTTCATGTTGCCATTTCTGTTCCCTCCCCGTGCCCAGCATAACAGCCAGACTCAATTATGCCTGTCCCCTTCCTGGGGACTAACGGGCTCCCCTGCATCGGGATGGAAAATGAAGGGAGAGAGTGGGTTGTTGTATGAAGGGAGGCTGCTCCATGGGTGGGAGCTGCTGCCCACATGGAGGGAACTTTTATGTGTGTGTGTGTGTGTGTGTAGGCTACAGCCTCCCACAGGGACAGGAGGAGGGATGCTGCAATCTATATTCAGTTCCTGCAGCCACCACTCCCAGGCTGCCTGTTTTAGGGGAAATATTTAGAATAACAAAAATAGCCTTGTCCTAAATTAATGTCATAAAGGACTGATACTTCTGTGACTGAAAATCTGATGTTAGGTGGGATTCAGAGTTGTGAGAGCATGCTAGGTTGTATTCAGGGGCACCAGAGAAGTACCTGGCCTTTTATGTTGCTCAGACAATTCAGTAGTTGGTATATCCTGTGCTATATATATATACTGTTGATATATGCTTTTACAAATTGTAAATTCCTGGATCTATGCAACAGCAAGGCAAACAATAAAGGATGTAAGGAGCTAAAATATGGAATAGGTGCCAAGATTACTCATCCTTCTCCCACTCTCTGTTGGTTATACTTTCCTTTAAAGGTAGAAGCCAATGGTAAATTTTAATGGCTTTTTCCTTCCTATTTTTAGATTTATAGGTAGAACAGACTAGCAAATATTTCTAAGTTTTAGTGCTCACAGAAAGTTCCAAATGAACAGGCCTTGAGAATAAACCCTGTAGCTCAGGTAGGATGTGTATAAGCTTCAGGCCTCTGTGATGTGGTTCAGATCTTTCTGCAGAGTACCAGTAAAAGTATGAATTAATGTTACTGGTTTTATGGTGTGGGCTCTTGCACCTTGAGAACTATGCTAAGACCATTTATTCACCTTCTCTGATGTTCTGAATAGTTAAATGGACTGGGTTTTGTTCTTTTAGTGCTTATTAATCCCCTCAATCACCCAGTCCTTCAGCATCAAAAATGACCATTTTCTTGCAGACTGATACACTAGTGTATTTATTATTCACCATATTCAAGCAAAACGTACAATCTCGATAGATGGTCATGTTTATGAGTTTCTACATTTCCAGGTTACCAAACCACACTATTTGTTTGATTCTTCCTTTCTGTATCCCTCTGAAGTGCATGAGATGTGTACTTTGTTCGTGCATGGTAAAATGCAAGGATTGTTGGCTGCAGCTACTCAAACAATTCCATCTGAGTTTGTTTGCAGTCAGTGACTGATATTTTGGGTAGGAAACCTGTTTTCACCTGAACTGAGGGAACATTCTGTGAGAAAAAAAGTTTTCTATCAAACATTGACTGTTTAAAAAAAAAAATAAAAATTACTTGGAATTCTTTATATGAGCTTTCATATGACCTCTACTGAGGATGGCTGCTTTTATTGTCATTTCCTTCCTCCTGTTGTGCTATACAAACCAAATTTACAGGTGGTGACCCACCTGCCCAGTCAGCATTAGAAATTCCAAGTGGGAAATGCTGTACTATCATATGGGGAAAACCCATTAATGATAACAAGGACTTGTATTCAAAGATAAAGCAAGCCTACAAGTGTGTCAAACTATGAGAGGGAAAACATGGATAACCATAGTGAAAACACAGTATTACAAGCTCAGTTTAATAGCTCTGAATCATTTAAATGTATAGAGTTTGTTCGTGTGTCTGACCTTGTTGTGATTAATGCTCAGGTCTAGAACTACAAATAATATTCCCCTTTGCTCCACAGGAGGCTTCTTCAGCTTCAGTTTTGGAGGGCATGTGCTTGCCAGTGCATAATTTCTAAGGGGGGGTTGCTTGATCTAGTGCCTTAGTCATACTTCTGGCATTGGGGTCCATCTGCTATTCCAAGAGCATAGGAAAAGAGGTAGCAAGCCAGGTGTCATGTATTAAAGACCTTGTCTCACTTTGGATGACACCTCTGGAATGCAGCGTTTGGCACATTTCTTGCATCAGTAAAAGGGAAAGAGGAGAACAGTGTGATCTTCCCATAGCTCATATTGCATCCTGACTTTTGAGAGGACAAACAATCGCTGAGCAGGTCAAGGTGTTAACAAGCCTTGCAATTTTTTTTTTCTGTCAAGTGGTTTATTTCAAAATAAGGGAAGCAGTGAAAGTTACCAATTATGCTTATTGTTTAACAAGTACCTGAATCAGTTGCTGAGTCCTTGGAGATGATGTATACCTTTATAAGTGAATAATTTGAATACAGATTTGAAGAATTGCTTCTAGATTTACCAGAAGTAAAACTAATTTGTTTGAATTTATTCTTTCCTCTATAACTTAGGCTCTGGATGCCATATAATTTGTAATAATGAGTCCTTATAACTATGATGCATTGAGTAAGTAAGCACACATTCGTAACTGAGTTAACCTTTTCCACAGTACCTCAATTCTTTGAATAATCTACACTAAATATACGACATGCTCAGATAAACATACGACAAAACCCATCACCCCCAAAGAAAAATAATCCTCCCTTATCCCTGATCAACAGGTGTCTTTCTAGGGAAATTTTACTTACTGTTTGGCCATAGCCAGAAAGAGTGGTCGTGCTTTGTTCAGGGGTGTGTTTCTCTGAAGGCAGTTCGAGTTATTCCATTAGAAAGAGAGGTGAAAATCCGTTTTCTACATCCCGGGAGCCAAATACATGCTGTACACCTTCTACACTTAATGGTCTATCAGTAGGAATTTCCCAAAGGCAATTCAAATGGTGGAAAAAATTAGAGAGGAGGATAGACAGCAGTTTCCTTACCTAAGTTACAGCCTGTTGGATGTTACACAGCCAGAAGCTTGGCACTACTGCGATGTATTGCAAACAGCTGGATATTGCTTTCTTTGAAAACTGCCTTCCTAATTAATTTTCCTTCCTAAACATGTTTTGTTTAATCATTAAGAGGTGAGTTCATTATTCATTTATCCAGATTGCTGAAGCAAAAAGATGGGGCAACTATCCAAAGCTTTAGGTAGCAATATAGTATTTTTTAAATACCGTAAATCTAAGGAGACACTGTTTAGTCATGGTAGACAAAATTATTAGGGTCTAAAAGGCAACTATCCCACTTCTATCTCAAATTATTTGTGCTATTCCAAATACTCTCCAAAAGATATTTTAAGCTACAATGCCTCTATGAATAGTTAAAATGAAAAAAAAAATCTAAATCCAAAAATCCAACAGTTCTGTGTGATTAATTTTATAGTGCTTTTTCAAATAATGTCTTCTAGCTATCCAAGCATTTTCGAGTAAGAGCTGAGGCTTCATTACAAGAATAAACTTTATCTGACTTGCATTTTCCTGCTTAAACTTCTATAAAAGCTTACACATTTCTACAACTAAATTCTACTTAAATATTGTAATGGCTTTCCATAAACATTTACTAGTTATTAATCATTATATTCCAAGTACTATATCTTTAATCAGTCATTTCATGTTGCTCTCTTCTGTTGTTTTTCTGATTCTTCTAAATTCAACCATATTGTGGTAGGTTCACATTGGCTGGCTGGTAGATGCCCATCCAGCTGCTTTCTCATTGCTCCTCCTCAACAAGACATGGGGCAAAAATGGGATGGAAAAGCCTCTGGCTTGAGTAAAGGACTGGAAGATCACTTACCAAATACCATCATGGGTAAAACAGACTTGACTTAATGTAAATCTGGATGGTGAGAAATGAAGACCAAAAAAAACCCCATAAAACACTTTCAGCCCACATATTTTTTTTCCAGTTCCTTCAGGGAACCTTCACATGCTCTGGTGTGGGGTCCTCCACAGGCTGCAGTGTGGATATATCAGCTCCAGCATCTGGAGCACCCCCTTCCTCTCCTTCTCTCACCTTTGGGCTGAAAGGGTTATTTTTCCCCCCTCACTCCTCACACACCAGACAGGGTTTTGCTCTTTCTTAAATACGATTTGCCAGAGGTACAACCACCTTGGCTGATGTTCTCTGCTTTGTCTGGAGGTGAGTCTGTAGTGGAAGGGGCTTTGTTCAGCACTGGGCACTCCCTGGCACCTCCTCACAGAGGTATTTCCTGCAACCCTCACACTAACTAACTTGAGACAGACACCCAATATACAAATAATTAATTCAAAGTAAAGACAGACAGTGGTGCTTTCTACAGACATTTCTCCCTTTCTGCCCATAACTTTCCAATTTTCCAGCTCTGAGACCTCTATGCCAAAGTCTGACCAACTGTGCCTGTCCTTTGGCAGCTGCCCATATATTGTTTGCCCCAACACAGACATAAAGTTATTTAAAAAAGCCCTGACAACCCTTCTCTGTTCTGTGAATATGTTCAGTCCAATAGTTATTCCATTTATTTCATGGGAAGGAGTAGAGAAGAGAGGTTCAAGTTGTTGCCACCCCTGTAGCCCTTCCCAGCCACTGACACCTTTTGCTGCCACACTTTTGAGTCAAAAATGTCACTGGCAGTCCTTATCTCAGCTGGACATAGAGAAAGGGTAGTGAAATGAATTCAGCAGCCATTCTTTGCACCAGTGCAGAGGGTGTGTTAGCTTGGCATGGAGTGGTAGCTCCTGTAGTGGGTAACATAATAATTAATAATTAACATATTTTTAATACTTAGTTTTGGTCAAGTACTGCTGAAATTTACTCAGTTTTTCACTGTTGTATACAAGCATGGTTTTCCATTCCCCCACACTCACTTTCTTAAAACTGACAGCAGGTTGATAAGAGACTCTGACCATTTTTACCTATTTATAAACACCTTTTTGCACTCTTTCCCCTTCTTTTACGATTGCAAATACTTTACTTGGATTCCATGCTTTTGGGAAAGTTTCAAATCAGAAATAAATGGCAAAAATTCTCTCTGTATAATTACCCAACCTTATTATAATTGCAAAATGCACAATAAGTGCAAGTTATTTAAAACCCTTGCTAGTTAGAGAATATAAAATGTGAAGTTAGACTCTGAAATTAAATTGAAAAATATGTAAGATCCAGTAAAATGCTGTTCTGTATATTTTATGTGATATGTATTCCTGTCAGGAAAAACAGACTGCCCTTTACTCCTCTTTTGCTTGTAGGACATATGATTCCACACTATGGTGGTGTTATCTCTCAGTCTGCTTTGCTTGTTATTTCTCACAGTAATAATAACATATAGGATTGACATTAGAATAAAATTTCCATATAAAAAAAAGAAAAACACTGAAGCTCTATGAGCCTGAACTCTGTTGAAATCAGTGGAAATACCAAGGGATAAAATTAGCTTGGGTGATATGTAGAAGAAACGTTAATTATCAGGAAACCAATAGAAAATGTCTTTATCACTGATTTTTTTTTTCCAACATATTTCACAAGTGAACACAGAGTACCTTTCACAATCAGTATTGCAAAATACCAGATTTATATCTATTATGGATGAGCCAACAATGGAAATAAATTGGTAATGGATTATGCTTCAATTCTGTTTTGCCATAATCTTTCAACCTTACTTAAAAATATTTGCACTCAGAATGGCTGTTCTTCATTTTTACGTGATTTAATCAAACAAGTCAGTTGTGGGGAAATGCTTAGAGGGAGACAGTCATATTTGGGTGATCACATGCAACTCATTTGTATTTTGTGGTGACATGGTTATGCTACTTCAGTGCTAATCTTGGAATTTTTGTGTGTGATTATGGAAATAAAAAAAAATTCATTCATTTATTCTTTGAACATTTTCATTACTACTAGCAGTAATTAATCATCCAATGTCCTTGGATGTCACTAAGAATATGTATTTGACAAGTTGTCAGTTTAACCAGAACCATGTATTTCATGTACCACTTCAGCTACTGTTGACTTTCTAGTTAAGCCACTCAAAATAGTTCTTTTTGTGTCTGTTTCTCTAAAAATCTGCAGATCAACTTCTTGGTCAAAACATAGGTTTAGCCTTCAAAACAGACAAGTATACAGTACTTTATATAGTTTTTCTTGAATCCAACCTCTAATAAGGAACACTCACCTTGGGATAAGGATAGGTGATCGTATTTCTTAGTATCGTACCAATGCATTTCAAGTAATTTTGTACATTTAAATTTTCCCAAAAGATTTTTTTATGAAAATGATGATTTGTTGAAAATAAAACATTTCTGGGAAATATATAAATTTTGGCAGATTTTGTTTTCAGATACATTTTTAACGTCTTTAAGGTAAAAGCCTTCAATTTAATCATTTTCAAAATGGAATTTTTTTTCCTTGAACAAATTGTTGGTAATTATTTTCATTCAACAACAGTTTTAAAATGCTCTAGTAGACTTTGTGAAGTTGAATCCCAATGAATATTTAGTGTTTATTTGTTTTTTTGAAAAGTGTAACATCAGAATTAAGCACTGTATTAATTTCATTCTTGTTTTTTAATAACCTGGTTTTAATTTTGTTTTTCTTCTGAGTGGAGAATAAACGTCCCAAAGTCCAATATTTGTCAAACAGATAATTGGATTCCAAGGTGTAGTTTGTGCCTCTTGGTTAAATTTCACTTTTATGAAGATAACTGACTGACAGCAATTCCTAATTGGAGGATTCTGCAAGGGTGTAGATGGTATCTGTGAAGGGCAAGAATTTTGACCTTTGTGGAAAGCACTTGTGCATGTCACTTCATGGTTCAACAGGACAAAGCAAAAGTGAGGGCCGATGGGAATAAGAGTGTACTGAAGACAACAAAAACACTGTCCAAAGCACGTGTAGTAATTTTCTAACTAAAAGCTCCCCACACAGTCAGGGACGTTGCTTGTTTTATGTAGAGCTGAGCACTTGTTTGCTAAATGCCACTTGATTGCTAAATGCTGTGGACAAATTAGTAGCATTCTTGAGAGGAGAAAATAATTAAGGTGCCAATTGCTGCATTCACGGAGGTCTTAAAGCAAAACATCCGAGTCTGGTAGTCATAGCACACCTTTTCTGCACACTCACAAGCCTCATCATTCTCTTGTATCCGGAATGAACTTTCAGCTCATTCTTTTGGAGGACTCAGCTCCTCCTTTTACATCTTTAATTCCAACATAAGAGAGCTTTGCATCTGTCAGGATTAAGATATGACAGATTTGCAGTTTTTTATGCAGATGACAAAAGCTGATGTTTGGTGGGGAAATTCCACACAGTCCTTTCGATGGCTGTGGGGATCGAGTCCCGTGGGATTTGCTTAATTCGGAGGTGAGATACTGACTAAGAGAGATTAAATCTTCTGGAAGATTTTGGTTGCTAAGTTATTTTAAGCATAGGAGTTCCTTCTTTTCCAGTAGGAAAAATGCATAATAGCTAATTAGGCCCTTAGGGATCAATTTTCAAAACAGTGTGCAGGAAGTGTGAGCACAAACCTTATTTGCTAATGGGTTTTGTGAACATCCCTCCTGCGATTTTTTCGAAAATTTAGAACAACAAAACAGCAACCTTATTGGAGAAGCACATTTAAATATATAGAATATGATATCCTTTTCTTCAGGGCATTAGATAGATGACATACATTAAGACCACAGAGTTTTTCTGTGGTCATTATGCTTTACTTCCTCAAACCTGTAAATGTAATGAAATAATAAAATAATCTCTGTGGGCCTGCAAAAGAAATCAATCTCATGGTTCTTACCTATCTCCTCTTTACTTACAGGAGCAAAAGCAACAAAACACTAACCCCTAAATTTTGTGATGAAGAAATTCTTAAAAAATAAAATAAACATTATGACATGTAATTGTAAAGATTATGCAAGGTGTTTAGAATGAAATAACAGAAAGCATACAGAAAGATTCCGTAGTAATATTGGATCTAATTCTCCATTTAAACTATCTTGAAAAAGTTCCTTTTCATTGCATAGGAAAACACAGAAAATGCATGTTATTTTTTTAATAATGTTAAATAGGAGGGGGAAAATGTGATTCAAGAAATACATGGATATTAAAGTATGCTAATGGAAGTGATTATTATCATTTGTAGTAATACTGAAGGTCATGACTACAAGAAAAGATTTAGAGGTGGGGGATGCACAGGTGACAAGACAAAGCTGATTCAGGGGACATTCAGCTGTAAGCTGAGTGCATGGTATATTTTTTTTGCAGTTCTCTGCTCCAAGGGGTGGAGGTAACTCATTTCTGGCCTGGTCAGAATGTGGGCAGATAAACTCAGGTTTGTTTGCACCTTGACATGTCAGTAAGGCTTAAAAGTTAGATTTGGGATCTGAATGCAGGTGACTGGATACTGCTAAGATGTATTTACATTGAGGAGCAGACTCATCAAAGCCTGGCTGCAGAAAATGAATGTTGAATATGCCGTGTATACCTTCATTAACCATGCACTACACATATATCAGTTCTGAGAAGTGTACAAATCAAGAAGGGAAAAAGAAGGGAAGTAAAAAATTTACATTTAAAAGACTTAAGTTTTTATTGTGACCAAAAGAAAGTCCATTCACCAAAGTTCTTATAATTTAAATAAGAAAGAGAAAGGGTGTGACATTCCATTTCTATTTTACTCACAATAAAAGCAAACAACAAATGTAAATGGAGCTTGGGCTTCAGCAGGTCAATGAAGGTTTGACATTGATTTTAGTGGAATCAGGATTTTGCCTAAATTACTTTCCCATGGATGCAAAAGAAAATTGTAACTTAGAAAATAAATGTAGGTCTGCTGAACACCAAGCTGGTGTCTTATCAGCATGAGTTCTTCAGTCAGTTTTAGGCAGTTTTTGCTGATTATAAAACAATCTAAAGAAATCAGCTCCTTCTGTGCTTTTCAAACTCCAAACATATAATTGTGAAATTCACAGATAATGAACAATCACACAGTTCCAACCCACACTTGTTAATAAAAGCTTTTGGTTTGAAATACTTGATGCTTCTATAAATGACAACAATTTTTGTCCTGAGCAGAAAAAGATTTGTTGTCTTAAATATTTCATTGCTCAAGTGGCATCTATTATCTAGAAAATATTAGATTTCCCAGGGAATATAAAAGATATTTAAAAATATGTGAGCACAGATAATAATTATAAATTGGTGATTTTAATTCTTAATATTACCGGATAGTAGCCTAATGTGGCAAGATTCATTACAGTAGATATTGTTTTGACCTAAGTGTGCAATTTTTTCCTTCAATGCTCATTTAGTGGAATAGTACAATAGTCTCAGGATATTTATATTGTGGTACATGTTTGAAAAGTTTGGAATATGTATTTGTTGCAGTTACATTTATTTTATTAATGAATATTGAAATTCTGGCTTTCAGAATGCCAATTTTAAATGGTTTGTTATATACGTTTACATTTGGTATAACAGGTTACTAAAGTGCTAACTCAAAGGATCATTAACACTAACCAAAAATTATGTGATTAAGTGCTTAATTTAAAATCTTTTGCTTTCAAAGACAAATTTGCATCTCACAAATCCCCTACATTTCCAACAAAGACTGTCTAGGATGTCAATTATCATATTGACACCATTAAATGATGATATAAGTCTGCACTCCATTTTAAGGGAGATTCTAATATAAGGGATGATTACTGGAGCTCTAACATTGCCTGGTATCTGAATAAATGCATTTATATTTAGCTATATGTCTTTGTACTTCGATAGCTTTCATATATAACCTTATAATTAGTCTTTTGTTGTCTCTTTTCTGTTTTTACTCCTTGACTGCAAGGACTGAAAGACAATTCCCTCTCTTAGTTGCCCCATGCACAGCCTATAACTGTTGAACTATCTAGGAAAGAGTCTTCATGGAATAATTATTCAATAATATGTCTTCCATGTGGACATTCCTAGTTCATTCCTAGTTACCAATTTTGTAACAGTATTAAGTTAAGCTACTCGGAGCTTCTCTCCTTCAAAAGTCCTTACAGGGTCGTTGTTGAAGCAATGTAATTTTTTTTCTTATCTTTGCTTAGAAGAGTTGCAGCACACCCAAGTACTGAAGAAAGAAAGACAGTCCTTCCCCTTCCTACCTTGGCTTCTATTAGATAGGGGTGCACTCCAAAGTTTCTGTTCTTTTCACACAATTTCATAGCTTACAAATGCATATTTCAATTTAATAGAAACAAAAAATATTTTGATCTTTGGAGCAATTTTCCAGTAGATGATATGGATTTAGTTTCCCCATCTGCAAAATTGAGATGACTGGTCTTCCTGTGTGTCACCCATTCCCTATGCATATTTTAAATTCTTTCTCCTACAAATGGTTTACAGTGCCAAACAGCATGACCCTTTCACATTCCTGAATGCTAACAATAATCCTTTTCCCCAGACCATAGATTTTTTTTTAAATTTAATTTAACCAAGACTTAACTAGAAAAAATTCCTCAACTTTTCCATGCCTTTCTGACTTCTTCTTAAGTCACTTTCAGCATCCTGTCATAGATTCATAGACTCATTTAGGTTGGAAAAGACCTCTAGGATCATGCAGTCCAACCATTACCCCAGGACCACAGTGTTCACCACTAAACTATGTCCATGAGTGCAACACCTGCATGTATTTTTGATACCTCCAGGGTTGCTGACACCTGACTGAGGGTGCACTCAAAATCCCCTTGTCCAGATCATTGATATTAACAATATTAAGGATATTAAACAGGACTGACCCCAAAACTGGGACGCCCCTGGGGAAACACCACTTGTGACCAGCAGCCAGTTGGATGTAACTCTATTCATCACACCCCTGGGCCTGACCATCCAGCCAATGTTTTAGCCAGTGAGCAGTGCACCTGCCCAAGTCATGAGAAGCCAATTTTTCCAGGAAAATCCCGTGGGAAATGATTTCAAAGGCTTTAGTAAAATCTAGGTAAACAACATCTGTAGCCTTTCCCTCACCCACTAAGCAGGTCACCTTGTTGGTCTTGCCCTGCATGTAATATGTGAGACATCCTCCATATTTTCCTGTCTCTGACCACCCTACAGAAAATCTGTCCAGGATCATTATTATTTTCCTTCCCATTACAGACATAATTCATCCCCTTCTCCCTTCAGTCAGTATTACTTTACTTCTAACCTTCTGAAAATTAGATGCCAAATCTAATCTACCTTACTAACTCATTAAGCCCACGTACCAATGAGCTTTTTTTCCCCCTACTAGTGTTCCCTTGTGCACATACTAGTCCTCTAACACTTATCTCTGGTCCCTTT
The DNA here is from genome assembly GCF_003984885.1 of Neopelma chrysocephalum. NCBI lineage: Eukaryota > Metazoa > Chordata > Aves > Passeriformes > Pipridae > Neopelma > Neopelma chrysocephalum. Next base: position 2,552,747 of record NW_020897749.1, read on the forward strand.
GTCTGCTTTCTGTCTTGCCTAAGGTACCCACATCACCTTTACTGCCTTTCCCACTATTTTTTGAGGTTTTTCTGTCTGTCTGTGTATACCAGAAGGGCAAAACTCCTTTCCTACCACCTTTGCCACTTGCCAGAGTTGAGCTGGGTTTTGTACTGTGCTTGTTAAGAACTACTTGATTAGTATTAATGTAGCATAACCAGGCTTTTAAAGACTTTTTCTAGCCTTGAAGGATTTCTCACGTGACCTGTATACTCTTAAGAGTTCATAATTTCCTAAAGTGACAATCAAGCTTCCTGTTCCTCTTTGAAGCACTCTTTACAATGATTCTTCAAGTTCCTACTTTGTCTTACAAACATAAGTGCATTAGGAAATGCTGATAAGTGCACTCAGGTACTTGTCTAAAGGTACCAATGTGTAAGTGCTGTGACCGCGTGTGACAAGAAGAGCTGCAGTGAGAAGCTCACCGGGCTGCTGTTACCACTGAAATACCAGCATCTTTCAAAGGAATAAATATAATAAAATGAGCATTAGGGCATAACAAATACCAGTTGGGACCACGAGTTTTGAAAGGATGAGCAGCTGAATATCAAGTTCAAATTTATCCTGCAAATAAAGTTGGTTTATTACAGGTACGCTGTACGTTGGGCCTAATGTTTATGCATTATGAAAGTCTGGGAAAAACAGGACCCAGAAGCATTAATTTGTAAAGTATTGTTGTGAATGCAGCACCTTGGTGCTGACATGTATTGATTATTTTGCCCTCCAAGGAAAACATCTTTGATCAATTAATTACCTTGCTAGGGTACTCCAGAAATTACAATAATATTTGAATGAAACCTGGTAATTATCATAGGTGAAGACTGCTTTTTTTTTTTATCTAATGACCTCAGAGATCCAATTTCTTGAAATAATGCTAATGCGTTTCTCTCATTAGAGACTTCTATGGTATATAAAACCAGCAATAAAATCAAGAAAATATGAATAAAAATAAGTGAAAATTAGTTGAAAAATTTTCCTATGTCAGCTCCTCAGATTTATTGGGTGACTGATTGTGGATCCTGAATCTCTATCTTCATTCTCCAATTACATTTACCAGCAATAAAATTGTTATCTAGTTGATAAACTGGAGAGTGTGTTCAGAAATAAAAGCTAGGTTGTATATCTTTTAAAGTAGAGGTAATCTGGGAACCTGAATGCCAAAGTTGCTATATCTCTCAGGATTGCTTTAATTGTCCTTATTCAACTAGTGGATTTTTCTCTCTAATAAATTGTCTATTATAGAATGTACTTTTCAAAGATACAGATAAGCTATGCATCCAGTGAAGTACAGTGAAAATTGTATTATTATTGTTATATATTTGACACTGAAATACTGTGTGATCTGGAAATATATTTCACTGTTAGAGAATGGTATATACAAAGAAAAGGAAGAGTGAAGGAGAGATTACTATCTGATCTTTCAGGGAAATAAACTTCTAAAAATATCCCCTCCTTTAATTTTCTTTTAAAGCAGATTCAACAAAGAAAATGCACGTGTTACATTTGTCATACTACAAGCTGTCTGCAGGTAGAGTTTGCACCCAAGCTGTGTAAAATTTGAGGTGGGTCATCTGAGTCATTGCTCTTACAAAGTTTACTCTGTCTCTAAAGAGATCATGAGGACACTTTAAATTACTAAATGTAATGCATGCACAACTTTGTTACCATTTATCTGTGTAAAATCCTGTGAATACATCATTATGCGTGTGCTAAGGTAGATTTTACTTGGTGTTTTTAATGCTGTGGTTAAAAACTTACCATCCTGAAGAATTTTTTTTAAATAAGTAATGAGCAGAACTGAAATTTGGGGCATTAGGGTTTATTTTGGTATTGATTCCACTCTTTCATATGTCAGCTTCTATCAGCATATCCCAAGGCACAGAGCTCTGGTAGCATCAACATCAGAGGAAAAGACTTGAAGAAAGTTGTCTTCACAAAAGATGCTGTCTCATTCTCCAGTTATTTGATTTAGAGCTGGAAAGCTTACTCCTCAGACTATTTTTGCCTCCTGGAGGCAGCCTTGAGGGAAAGACAGCTAAAGCACAGAGATGCTTTTCAGAGGAAGAAGTTCCATCTTCATTAGTGTAGTCTTCAAATAAAGGTGACAGTGATGAGGGGTTGTGTGACTTGGGCCAAACGTGAATGGATCAAAACTTAGCTCGTTCTGGTTCGTGTTTAAAGCAATTTTTGGTGTGCAAGGATTAGTTCATTTTCTGAAAGTTCCTCTCCAACACGGAGAATTGTTCTTGGTGAGTAAAGCAGCTGCCATATTGGTTGCCAGAGGGGTGTGAAGTTTAATTGACATTTTAAATTTTAGATTGCTCTGGCTCCGTGGAGGAGTTTCAGCTGTAAAATAGTGAAATGACAAAAATGGGATGAAGTCCTGACGCCTTCACCTGGAAGGATGCAGATAATTGAGTTGGACTGTGTTGCTGGAAGCTTATCATCTCGGTGCACTTTAATGCAAAATTAATATGCAGCCAGAAATTCTTGCATCCTAACAAAACTGTGCACTTTTATAATACCATGAATCTAAGCATTTGCAAGGAAGCTTTCAAGCAGGATATAACTTGCACGTAAGAAAGATGTTCTGAGGGCTAGCACATCATACAGCATTTTCCAGGCATAAACTTATATACATCTGTTTGAAACATATGTACATCTATTTGAAGATTAAAAAATGTGCAACTTAATATAAATTTTAAGCTTGTGTAAAGGATTTTAGGGAGTCTGTGTTTGAATAAAAGCTCTTGGCACAGGAGCAAGAGTATGCCTAAAGTATGCCTAAAGATGTTCTCACCCCACAGGCATATCCCCAAACACCATGGCATTAGGGGTGCCAGGGGGGTTATTCATGACCTGGTCCACAACTGGCCACTGATCCCAAATGACAAGAGAGGGACACAGCATAAAGCTACAGAGCTCTAATTTTACTTAACCTGACATGATTTTTATTTGCAAGAATTAATGTACAACGTAGGAAAGACAAAGTAATTAGCTGCTCTTGGGTTTAATTTCGGAAAAGTCATTTAAAACAAACATTTGGACTACTTCAGCATAAAATGAGTATGGGAGCAGACTCAGATGTTGAAAGCAATTGTCTTTGTAGAAATTACTCCTTGGATTAATATGAGTAGCTGAAAAATTCTTTGCTTTGTTGTAGGAAAAAGTAAAGTACAATTATTAGAACATTGTAGTTGTTGCTGCACTGGGGTGATTAATCTGCAGCTGAAGACTTGAAGAATACAGTTAGTTAAGTCTCTTTTCTCACATTTGCATCAGGCAGGCATTGTCAAACGCCTTCAGACTGCGTAGGGGATAAAAGGCAGTGATGGTTTGAAGCTATGTCATGCTAAGTAAACACCCACATGATGGTATGTATGAGAAATATCCTACACAGAGTTCTGGAAATCTTGAGAACGTTTTAGCAGCTCCTGCAGCTCTGTATATGATAAGATCAAAACCAGGGAACCTGTCACAAGTTGTACCCACACAGCAGTGACTGCACTACAGTCAAGAGCTACCTGAGCTACCTTTAAACCGTGGGCACTGTTAGAGAAGCATGAAGTTTAAGATGAAGTACTTTACCATGATTTTTAAGGCAGAGAGACACATAAACTCCATAAACAACAGCAGTGTTTTAAATAATTATACTGAAGCTAGTTCTGATGTCTTTCATTACACCAGACATAACCAAGTGATGTATATTTAAACAAAAATAAAACCCCACCAGAAATAGAGACATTCCCATCACCTCCTAAGGGAGGGTCTGAAAGAAACAGATTGACTTTCATGTGATGAAAAGCTCCATTGATTTTAGTGGGGCTGCTCTAGAAACTTCTAGCTTAAACCAGGTCAGAATCCAGGCCTTTTTTCAGATGTTTGTTCAACAGAAAAACAGAGGCAAAAAAAATTCACAGCCGCGGATGAAGGTGGGATGTTTGTTACTGAGGAAGAAGCACCTCTGGGAAAGCTACAAAAAAGGAAACTGTTTTTAGAGTGCTTGTATCTGAAAAATCATTCCAAAAATTTTAATATTTTGCAGTATTTTTACTAAGGTTTGCCATGTAGGAAAAATCTTCTCTGAGGAATTCCATGTGACTTTGCCATCCACATCAGCCTATCGTTTCCTTTTCAGTCTGCTTAGTGATGCAGTCATCAAAAATTTAGATGCTGAGATTTTTGTGCAGTCTAGATAGCTGTGAAAAAAACTGTTTTGAGATATTTACAGCATAGTGCACTTGGAGGAAAGTGTATAGGAAAAAAGCATGAACCATCCTGGTTCAACAACAATAACATTCCATTTTAGTTATGAAGATCTCATTATTTGAAAAAAATATAGTGAAAAAAAAGCAATGTCAAATACTGGATTTGTATTTGATACACAGTTTACGATGCCAGATCATCCTTTGGTTTTCCCACAAAAGAAAAATGTAGAAACAATTAGGTATATACATGGTATCAGCATTAATTTGAGAGTAAGTTAAGTGGTTCTGGATCAGGAAATTAGATTATAATGAACTCAGTGTGATTTCATTGAGGTAAAAGAAATTTAAACTTGATAACTATTCATAAGAATAATAGGTACTATGTTAGCATTCTCTTTCCCTCGAGGTAAAAGAGCCTTGACAGGACTGTTTCTCTAATTAAAAAGCTGACATGACTGTGTCCTATAGGATTTTTTGGCTTCACTAGAAAATTTGCTGTCATCTGACACACATGTTCTTTTATTCCCAGTGGATGAAGAGGTCTAATTTAGCCTATACATATACAATTCAATCTCTCCATGGCTCTGTTGGAGTGGAAGTTTGCTAAACTGTTTTAAAAACAGATTTAAATCAAAACTGTTGGGTACAGGATCTTATAATTCAAGCTACATATTTCTAAAGGAAAATGTCAAGATACTCCATCAGTTTGGAAAAGGGAGCAGCTATGGGATAATCACACACATTGGGTCAGATCTGAACACTCTATAATTGTACCAAGTCCCTTTATTATTGAACAGATTCTAAATTATTTGATGAAGCTGTTGCAAATTGGGTTCTATCTAGACTTGACAGTTAAAAATATTTCCAACTATTTAATTCAATTTTACTCCTCTTTCCAATGAAATAAGACCTATATTGACCTTAAAAACTGAGGCAGTAAAATATTGAGTGGATTAGCACATAGACCTGTGGACAGCTATTACGGTATCTACAATTAATTAATTTGGAGTGGTGATCAGTAAGATGTATGTTACAGTTTAAAAATAACTATCAGAACATTTGATTTTAATTCATATCTATGCACAAAACTCTTTCAACCTTAAAATGTATGTTAAAAGTCAATATCAGTGTAAATAGAAAGTCCAGTAATTTTCTCACTAATTTATATTTCTGCGCTCCCACAGATGACCTTTCCATGACTCAAAGCATTTTCTTGGGAGGATGCTGTCTGAAATACAACACATGAAAAATGCTTTCTAGATGATCGTCTCTGCTAAACTGATGAACAAACTAGCAAGGAAGAAAATTTCCAAGCATTTTGACAGAAAATTTGAGGCACGTTTGAAGACAAGGTATAATTAGAAGGGTCTGACCTTCTGCAAATTGTGAATACTTTCCAAAAGTATGTAACTTTTATGAAGTCTTATACAGTCAGCTTTAGTTAGAATTTCCCAGTGTTATTAATCATCTATCAAAAGCCCCAAGGGCATGATAGAGGAGTTAGTTTTGGCAGCTGAGTTATGGGCTTGCAGGCTTTTCCAGTGGCTGTTCTTTACACCCTTTTCTCTGTGTCCCCACACTGTTTACCCTTCCTGCTTCTCCAGGATGGGATTCCCAAGGAAATGCACAAAGCTGGCAGCAGGGGTTGCAGACCCAGGCATTTGTTGGGCGCTGCCAAATCCGGCTGTTTCCATGAGCTATCTTCAAATATAGATGGAGCACAGGGCGAATTTTGTCTCCAGAGCCTGAGGCTGAAAGCCTGAGCTGAATACAGACTGAAATTTTAATTCCACAAGTACACAGTACAAGGAGCACTGCATAGGAACACTGCACATTTGCAGTTCATATAATTATATAACCAAGTCTTTGAGAGAGAGCTATATAATCTTCATAAACATTAATGCTCATAGCAGAGCTCTAAGGTACCATAGAATTTGGAGGAGGCAGACAATTCCAGAAGCTGTTGGGAAGGAAAGCACCTATTTTCTAAAAGTTGTTTAAGGACTGTATTTATTTTTGATTCTCCTCTCCATTTACCCGCCTCTACTCTTCTGTGTTTAGGTTATCTAGCACTTCTGTGGAAAACTGACTTCCAAGCACTAACTGCTGACCTTCTTGCACTTTCTTTTTCCTCATCTGTTCTCTTTTTGTTACTTTTCTGCAATTCTGCTTTAATTATAAAGACCTCTTACTATCTGGTTCTACTTGTACTAGCAATGGTTTTGACAGTGTGTTCTTTTGAGCATCCTTAAGGAATAGCACAAGTGCTTTTTTTCTAGCGATGGTTAAAAGTTCATTCCAGTTCATGCAAATAATTGGTTCTTTTTCTCATTAATACCAATATTTACTGGGTGAAACTTCACTTAAGTCGTCTGACTTCCAGCAGACGCCAAAATGATGTAGTACATCATTTCAGGGACAGAAGAACACAGGAAGGAAAAGGAATTTTTTCTATATGTTTTTTTGCATTCCTTTCTCTGCTTCCCCAAATGTGGCAGAGAGCTGAATCAGATTTTGTGTTCCCTTTGAGTGATTACACCACAAGATCACGTTGCCTTTTATAATATGAAAATCCCCCTGCTAGGAGAGATGCACTTCATCCTTTAGGGAAGGTAGAAGCAAATATATTATCCAGCAATGTACATTTCAGGTCACACTTAGACCTAGACCATAACAGAACTAACAATTTTACATACTTAGAATTATTCGATTGTGTGGGTGTTGATTTTTGGTATGGTTTATTTGTTTGGTTTTGTTTTTTAGTCCAAGAGGTCCTGGTATATAAATTTTCTAGCAAGGTTTTTTCAGAAATTTCAAAGTCATTTACTACCTAACAGCTAGATACTCTGTGAACATCCTTCTAAACTTATGTAAGACATAAAACCTATTTTATTGTTGGTTGAAAAGAAAACAGCTTTCCCATTTAAGATTAAATATTTTCAGAAATATGGTTCCTTCCAGGATGTTCCTTTTTCAGTGGTACAATTCCATTTTCTAATATATGCATTTTCTCACTTTATACTACTGTGGAATCAGAGATTTTACAGCAGGTGTTGGAATGTCCATTTATTAGCATGGACTTTCATAGTCATAAGTGACCCCATTTTAAATCATCAGGACTCCTTCTGGGTAGAATTAACCAAACTTCTATTCCTTGGGAAGCACCAACATCTTAAAAATGTTTGTTCTGGTCTATCACAGTAAAATATAATTCATTATATCCCTGTCAGAATAAAATTCTTATAAGCTTAAGAAAATTTCAGTCTTCCTGTCTTATGTACTGGCATGAAATAGATATCCAAGTTCTCCGAATCACTCTGGAACATTCAGGATTTTGGGGGGGTTTCTTTTTGGAGGTGGGGGCTGGTGGTGTCAAAACCTGAAGAATCAGCCGTTACTGAACAGGGAAAATAGACACATTGAAGCCTAATGATCCAGAAATAATTTGTACTAATCTTTTTCACTATTTGGGTTATGTGTTCCAAACTGTCTTACCAAAAGACCTAAAATATTCTAAAAAAAGACAAGTTAAGCTTGTAATTAATACTGAGTACAATATTTGCAAGACCACTGTACTTTGAAAGTTAATTTGTAATTCTTTGACATTGTCGAGCATGTTCCCTGCTAAGGGCAGCAAAAAAGCCAACTACATGGACCACATTTATTGAGGCAAATCCTTCCTGTCAAGGGAAACGTTAGTCTATACACACTCATACACTTCAAATTATAATTTGAAAATTGTTCATTAATGAGTTCAGTATTTTCATGGTACCAACTATATTTTTTTCCCTTTAAAATCAGAATATTAGGCCTTATATATACCTCAAGATAAGTGAAGATTTTGTTCAGTAGCACATAGGTACTTAAATCCATGGCTATGTTTCCACTGGGGCTCTGATGTTGAACTTCAAACAAGTCTGAACAAGAGAATCAATTAAAGCAAGTTAGAACACAACAATTTAGAAGCTAATCTCACAGTTTTTATATTTATTTTTTAAATAAAACTTACCCTTTTGATGTCTTTCCAAACTAGACCTCGGAGGCCTCTAATAGAAGAAGAATCAAGTTCTTCTCATTCCCATTCATTATGCACCACTTATTTAAAAAAAATCAGCTTGCTGATAATACCTGACAATTGGCTGTACTGGTACAAAATCCTGTATTTATGAAGCTTCAGTGTAGCAGACTCAGATTCCATGGTCAACATATTCCCTCAGTATCCTTATAGAGATTTCTAGAGTAACAGTATAAATTATTTTCTTACAGTTTTCTTATGTCTCATTTTCCTCAGTATGAGATGACAGAGCTGGATGCTGAAAGATCCTTCAGTCCCTACTGGTTTCATTAGATACTGAAAGAGCTCCACTGCTCATAGGATGGAATATATATGTACCCTATCTTCAAACTGTGGAGTCCATATCTTCCAGGATTCTGAATATAATCCCTAAAGTAAAAAAAAACCAACCAACCAACCAACCAAAGAAAACAAACCTGTATCACAAAGTGAATTTGAAGGAGATTCCTAGACAGCAACATGGAACAAAATGAATTATCGAGGAGTTTCTTCTAAATATGTGGTCTCTTAGATGGACAAGTAACATGATGAACAGCAGCAGTATCTCCTGCCACCAATTGGTGCTGTTGCAACGTCACTCTACATTGGCACAGCACAAGGGCTAGAGAATTCCTGTCTTTTTTTTCTTGTAGCACATCTGTCATGGAGAGAACAGTCAATCTGGCTTCACACTGTGTCTGACAGCCCTGATGCTGCTGCATTTTTTGTGTGCCTGCTCTGATCTCCGAGCTTCTGCCATGTGATGTCTCATGATAGGCCTGGGCCCTTGCATAAGGAAAGGGATTTTCTAGAGAGCTGCCCCTGTTTAAAGCTGTCCCTCCTTATAAAACTGTGCATGTCTTTACTGCCTGAAGGGCCCTGTAGCCCTGATTCAGCTCCCAAAGCCAGGAAAGTCCTTGTTGTGACTTTTAACAGGGGTTGAGAAAGTGTCTACAGATGATGATACATGTATTGTGTAATAACAATGTCAGCTAATCTAAAAGTTGTCTTCCTGTGTATACAAACTGGCAGTGCCTTTGTGTCCTTTGCAGCAGGGAAATGGACAATAGATGCACCCAGGAGCTTGGCTTTGGGAGCACAGCAACAAAGACATTGGGAAAAACTTGTTAGAGTACTTGCCACTGATAGGGTTCTTTGGCTGTGAAGTGGCAATTTCAATAATTTTGAAATTTACCCATAAATATTCTTGTCTGTTAGATGTAGAATTTGCACTGTGGAAAAGAAATATCATTCCTAAAAATGCAGAAATGTAGCAGGGAAAAAAAAGAAAAAAATCTATTTCCAGAAATGTTTTCAACATAATCAGTCCATCGGAATCTTTCAACCATAACAGGTTATCTATTTAATAATCATATCTGGTTATACCCACTTCCTGAATAATAGTGACTATGATTTTCCAACTATTAAAATGATGCATTTTATAGGTTTTTACCTCACTGACTTTAAATGAATTATAACCATATTGAGGAGTTTTTGAATATCTGTCGCTAAGGAAGTCTTCAAAATAGATTGTCAGGTAAATTAAAGTGGTAGTAAAGTGTCATACCAAGAATATATTTCTCTTTTATGAGTGACCACTTTTCAAGTATGTTGAGAGTGCCTTGTCTTATATGTTCTTTGAGTTAGATTTTATATGGAGTCAGCTGTCCAAGTATTCTGCCAATGATGACCATGTACAAAGACTTCTAAGCAGTCTGTGACTGAGGTAGACAAGGAACTTCATCTCATTCACTTTGTTCAGTCAACAAAAAAAATTGTGTATCTACATGTCTTATACATGTTGTTTGTTCTCATATACAAGGAGGGATGTCTACTTGTAATATATATATACACATATGTGCATTCATGTACAAACAACTTATGTGGGTACATAGAGAAAAAAAAGACCCTGTACGTGTACATATGTTTTACATACATTTTGAGTACTATTTATTTAAAGTGCAGGTTACATATTGTTAAATATATATAGGACAGGCCTGAACGTAACAAACTCCCTTCATGTATTGTTCACAAGTTGTAGCATGAAAAATATTGTCTTTCTATATTGCTAAGAGACAAACATTTTCGACATTAAAAACTAGAAACCAGAAATAAAAAAAAAATAATTCTGAGTTTAAATTCTGAATATATGTAAGATTTTTTTTCGGTGATGAGAGGACAGGGTATACAGAAATATTTTTTATAGAGCTTGGGAGTCATTTTTATAAAGAATGGAAATTTGTAAAATTAAAAACAGTCTTTCAGTAATGATGAGTTGTTTGATTGTTATGCTGTGCTCTTTAATGCAGAACTTTTCTGCAGTAAAAGGTTAATTAGTTGGGAAATGAAATACAGAAAGCTATCGTGAATGAAATGGTATTAAGTCTTCCTTTTTCTGCCTGTCTCCCTGTCTTTTTCTAGAATATAAACTCAAAAAGGGTAAAGGTGCCTGTGTAATTGGACATTCCTTTGTGAACTGCACTGCCTTGATTCATACACACAGGGGGAAGTAGATGAATTTTAGTTCCCTATAGAATATTACAAGCTTCAGTGAGTCTTTAGTTTTGGTTGTTTTTTTATGGTTTTGTTGTTTTTTTTTTGTGGTTTGTTTATTTGGTTGGGGTTTGGTTTTTTTTGTTGTTGCTGGGGGTTTTTTTTGTTGGTTGGTGTGTTGGTGGGACTTTTTTTGTTCGTTTTTTGAGGGTTTTTTTATGAGAACAGTGCAATTGCTCTCTAGCTAAACTTCCCTGAAGTTGTTTGGTAGGAGCGTGTGGGTACAAATCATAGACTTTTCTGACTGGTCCTCAACAGGTATCACTGAGAAGGTATTTTCTCACTCCACAAACTCCACCACAGGAACTGATGTGAGGGAAGCAGGTAGTCTGTGTTAGCACATCAGGCTTGACACTGTGTCAATGCTGTTGCAGTCCTAGAAAATACAGTATCTGGCCCTTTTTTTTCTGAGTTCTACCTAAAGTTTCATAGAATAACAGAATGGTTTGAGTTGGAAGGGACCTTTAAAACCATCTGCTTCCAACCCCCTGCCATGGGCAGAGATGCCAGGCACTAGAACAGGTTGCTCAAAGTCCCATCCAGCTTTTAAAGCCATTACCCCTCGTCCTGTCACTACATACCCTTGTGAACAGTCCCTCTCCAGATCTCTTGTAGGTCCCTTCAGGTACTGGAAAGCTGCTATAAGGTCTCCCTGGAGTCTTCTCTCCTCCAGGCTGAAGAACCCCAACTCTCTCAGCCTGTTTTCATAGAAAAGGTGTTCCAGCCCTTTGATCACCTTTCTGTCCCTCCTCTGGACTCACTCCAGCAGATCCATGTCCTTCTTGTCTTGTGGTGGGTTTCATGAAAGGAGAGCAGAGGGACAGAATCACCTCCCTTGACCCGCTGGTCACTCAGTCCATCGCCATTTGCCACCAACCTGGGACAAATCTGTATTAAATGTATTGAAAATGGTGAAAATGTGAAAGCACTTAAAGCCTCAAAGCACTTGTGTGAGAGCAACAAAAGTTAGGTTAAAGCTGACAGAGCCATTACCTGGTCAGGTTTGTGTCAGCAGCTGTGTCTTTGTATGTACAGATGTGTAGAAACACAAATATATAAACCAGGCAAACTTGCACACACACACATACCCAGTATTTAATTTTCAGTCAAAATCTCTTACCTTCACCTTCACTTCCTATGCAACTCTTTTCAGATCTTTTCAAATTTCTAAAGATTTTGCCCTCTGCCAAGGGTTTAAGAGGGTGTTAAATAAGAAGAAACTGAATTTTAGGTAAATATTAGCTTATTTGACACTTTTTAACTGTTATATATGTGTATTTTTAATCATTCATTACAAGTATTATTTTCATCCAGCAGAGGAGCAGAAATAGGACTACATTTAATCACAATTCAGCTTGAATTTTGAATATTAAATGTTCATAATTAAAGCTCCTAAACAATTTACAGAGCTAGTAATAATTACAGGAATTAATTTGTGAATTTCTTTAATTAAAACTAATTTTGGCAAATTATAACTTGCTCCTGAGGAGTTTAAGAATAGAATTTGAAGCAAGGTTTTTTACAACTTTGTTCAATGCCTCAAACCCTCCAGTTTCTTCAGACTACACATGACAGCTAAATTTTGATTGTAGTAGGATAATTTTTAGTTTAACACGTCTATGCTGTACTTTCATATATATTTAAATTTAGGGGAGATGGGCAGGAGTACTAAGACATGTCTTTATCATCATCTCTTTCTGATGTATTTGAAGCAGCTTTGGAAAAGGGGCTTTTTACTTTGCATACTTGTTTTTCCTATAACTAAGCAGAAATGCATACTGCAATGAAAAGTTCAAACCAATGGTGAGCATATGGTACATCTTGGACTAGTCAAGGCACATGACATTCCCGTTAGAAAGGAAATATAACCCCTAATTTGACATTATTTCTTCTTATTTTGCAAGAAAAGACCTTTAAATCTGGAACATAATGAACTTGCAAAATTAGCCCAAACTCATTGAAACTCTCTGCTGTGTAATTCTGATGTGTCTGTGTACGGGAAAGCAGGAAATGTTCTTGAGCTTGTTATCAAGTGAGACAAGGTTAATTAGTGACTAGAATAGCTTTAGCATTTATTTCACTCCATTATATTTTACCACCTGTCCTTTTTACTTCTAATAAAAGATTTCCTGGTTTTAAGATGAGAAAGGAGAAACTGTTGCTTTTCACATTTTAAGTCACTAATGAAAGTATATTTAATGTGCAGGTTGGTTGTTTTTCTGGTTTTGTTTTGGGGTTTTTTTTGGTTTGGTTCTTTTTGGTGTTTTTTTTTTAAAGTTTATGGCCTATCTAGACCTGTATTTTCAGAATGGAACAATGATTGATTTTTCAAAGGTTTAGTACCCAAAATTACAGATCGATTTTCAAGAGCTCTGTGCTGAGCAGCCTTCAGTAGAGCAAGGATTTTCAAAGGTCTCAAAATGCAGGGTCTCAGTACTTTGAAAATAAAACAATTTATTTGAAATTTAAATAAGAAATGCACAGTACTGCTTGAACAAGTACTTGCTTGAAGATGGATTGTATGGAAACACTGTTTTCCATACAAAGGAAAAAACCAGAACTGCTAATTAAGATCCAGCTGAGAGTTAAATTTGAACATATTTACAGCTCTTCAGGTATACACAAGACTACCTGTGTTTCATGCTCTTCATATTGCTTTGTAGTCCAGAATAATGTAATGTCATTTAATTATGAGGGCTTTTTTTACCTAACTGTATGTGTAGGGAACTGAGTTCCACTTGCCACGGGGATTCCCACACATATTTGAATTCTGTCTTGGGCTTCTGTCCCAATTATGTATTCAGGAAATACTCTATTTGTAGATCATAAAGCACTGCTTATCATCAAATCTTACAGACTAAACTATAGTAAGCTAAATTCCAGATTTCAGTTAAAAAAAGGAATGCAAAACGCTAATCGAGTTAATATTTCAATATTCCTTTCTACGTTTTCTGCTCGGTATTTATATATAATACTCTGTTACTTCATGTTCTTCATAAATATAAATGAACCTTTTTCTTTTTTTTTTTCAAAATTAAAATATAGTGCAGCTCAGATTCCTTGATGATGGGCAATATCTGAAAACATTAGGAAAAAAGGACGCAGACCAAAAAACTGCCTTACCACAAAGAAATCTTGTGAGAGAGAGAGACGAGCCTGGGAAAAATAGTGTGTGTGCGTTTTCGTTTTGCTTTTTTTCCCTCTCCCTGTGTTCTGAAGAACAGGGATTTCATACTGCCTTTGTGAGAAAGTTGATTTCTGTCAGTGCAGATGCTGAGCCCTGTGGATTGGTCTGCACTGCAGGCTCTTGGACTGTACAGCAGACTCTCCTCCTGCCTGAACTGAACAGAGGGCCGCGGTTACAGAGGGTAGGTGAGCTCAGCAGCCAAATAGATAAGAAATTTGGTGGACAAAGACCAAATTCTGCCTAAAATATGTCTGCTGTCACCCCTATGCCATCTAGCTGCTGCTGCCAGGGCGCTGCAGCGTCGAGACACTGAGGAGGCACCTGGAGACTGGCGGCCGAGCTCTGTGGTTGTGTGCAGCAGGATCTTGGGGGGGTGTGCACACAGCCGGGAATCCAGCTTTCCTTTACACACTACAGTGGTGCTCCGTGGAGTGACAGGTTCCCTGTAGCCCCTGAGACGTGCACCAGACCGGCCAAGTCCAAGTCAGCTGCAAAAAGCAACTTTAGCCTTTGTGGGCGTTTGCTCTGCCTGGCCCTGAAAATGCACATGGATGGGAAAAAACACAGCCAGCCAGGAGCCAGGGCCTTGGGGTCTAACAGGGGTGGTGGTGCTGCAGGTGCCCACAGCTGCCTGTGGCCTCTGCTGCTTCCTGACAGCCCAGTTAACACTGTTGTACTTTCAATTATTATGTCAATATAAAGAAACGACCTTTGCTGTCTGATGAACTGCATTGTATCTTTATTCGTGTTTTGTTGTCTTAAGGAAGATCTGCTCACCCAAACTCTTGCAGTCACCTGCTGTTAATTAATAAAATCCAGCTTTCAAGGGGAGTTAAGAGTGTTTCATTTTTTGGTGACTCGTGGGATTGGGTAAGCATTGACATCCTTCCTAATGGAGCGGGGCCAGGCTGCCGTTCCCAGCAGGGCTGTTACACACACACTTTGTTCCTTCAAGGCTCTTGGCTAATGAACACATTTAAACAAGGGAACACTATTGTTCAGTTGTTCGATTAACTGACTTGTAACAATTAAGAGGTGGCTCCCTACCATCTTCTTTAATACGGTCTTAAAAATCAATGAGATTTTGAGACTTCGACTCTCATTCTAGTTTGAATTGGCTCCAGGGAAGAAATAAGACCCTGAATCTCATATGAGGAATGTATGGGCTGAGTGAGTGTAAACACCATCACTGTTCCCTTTAAGGTCTTTTTCTTTGTCATGGTGGTGTGATATGACCTTACAGAGCTTTCTGTGTTTATTTTTATTACAGGAAAAGAAAACTCACATATAGTATTTTAGTACATCCAGTTTTCTATACGTGCAAATTTAGGATGCCAAATGCAGAATTTACTTGGAAATAAAAATCACCCTCTGTGTTGTAATGTGATTTGTCAGTATTTCAAGACTTACAGTAAGTAACTGTATAATATTGTGTCTACACCTATGAGCACATGTTCCTAGACTAGCTAGTGTTAAGTGTTGCAGTATGTATTTTATTTTTTTTAAAGAATCATGTAATAATTTGGGTTGGAAGGGATCTCAGAGTCATGTAGTCCAACCTTCTGCATTATATAAATCCAGCTTCTTAGTTTTACTCAGAAGAACTCTCAGATTAAGGCCTGAGTTTACTGTTGTTAGTTGCAGCAGTTCAACAGTTGTCTTCCATCCATGGTGAAACAGACTTTCTATCCAAAATCCAAAAATGAAGTGCTTTATCTCAATTTGGAACCTGTCCTATTCTACAATCTGCTAAAAAATAAAATTAAATCTAACCCAAGATGTATATGTGAAAGACTCATTTAGATATTTTCAAATAAAAGGGGTTTACTTGAGACTGCTAAGCTCGTTAACATACCTACATTGGGTTTTGCAGCTATGTTTTGCTGTTTTTTTCCACTCTGATTTCCTTCTTCTGGTACACTCTTAATAAATATTGCATGTGCTATTCAAGAATTCAGGTAAATGGTTCTCCTTGTAAAGAAAATAAATACATAAAAATTAAACTGCAGTATTCAATCTTTCACAGGAAGTCCTTTGCTAGCTGAACAATGGTTCTACCTACACTTTCCTCACAGCCTTATCCACTAAGGACCTTTACCAGAACATACCTCAGAATTCAATCCAAAGCAGAAAATTACACTCAGGCTTCATTATAAAAATCCCCACACATTAAATTACTACAGAAAAGTCCTAGTATGCAACAGATATTTCACTCTTTTCCTCTCTGTGCCCAATCATGAAATGCAACCGGTACAGAGATGCCTACCTGGGACTCAAAGATGAGGCAGTAGGTACTAAGGTGGTGTTAATGCATTGTTCAGAGATCATTATTCCTGACATTTAAGCAGTGCTGTTACTCCTCATCAATGAAAGGAGAGATCAGTTGCAGCCCTGACAGTGTCAGCTCATCTCGTTGCTATGGATGACAACTGCAAATTACTGATACTTCTTCTCCATTTTATCTCCTACACAATTCTGCCTTCCAACTAGTCCGTTTTTCTTCAATCAAAAGATAAACCCAAAGACCTCCTTGCAGCCTGGGGTCCCACATGAGGGTTTACATGAGTTCTCACAAGGAGGAGACAGCAAGTAGCAACCCTCTGAAGCAGTTCATACAGTCAAAGCTTCATGTCATAGCATCAGCTATTCCAAGAATTGTTTTAAACAACCATCCCAGACTCCAGTACCTGGCCAGGAATATATGTGACAAATGATTAATTCATTGCATTACAAACACTGTCAGTAATAGAAAAATGCTCAAAAGAACTATAGGTAAGTTTCAGAACATTTACCTCACACTGAAAGCCTTCAGTAGTTTCTGCTTAGTGCAGAGAAGGTTAAGGGAGGATCTGATAATGGATTATAGATATCTGTTATGGAATAAGATATTGACCACTGGAAGCTACATAAGCTGTCAGTAAAAACACAGACCCACAGCTGAAAACTGAAGTTTCAAAACAATCAAATTGGGGATAATATTCAGCCTCACAAAATGAAGGTTATATTCCACTGAAGCAGATTGCCAAGGGAATAATCTGATATTATACAATTAAAATTGCATATGTGTTGAAAATACGTACTTTAGTTCACCTGCAAGTTACTGAACTTTGGAGAACATGGAGAGAAGAACAATTCTTTCCCCAAAAGAACTATTGAAAAAAACTGTGACCTGCTTTACAGAGAATGTTCATTCCTGGTTTTAAAACCTTCGTGGTGCCAAACACCCAAGAACAACAGAATAAATATGAAAAGATTTTAGAAAATGCATAGATCACATTCCTTTTACCTGGACAACGCTTTCATTTGTCATAGAATCATAGAAGGGTTTGGGGCAGATGAGTCCTTAAAGATCATCTACTTCAAATCACCCTTCTGTGGGCAGGGACACCTTCCACTGGACCAGGTTTCTCAGAGCCCCATCCAACCTGGCCTTTAGCACGGCCATATGTCATGTGGCAATGTCAGAATCATGTTTGTTCAAAAGAATTACGACCCACAGGCTAAGAGTGGGAGAACAGATGAACACCACCATGAGAATAAAATGCATCCACCAGCTCGTTACTTCTTTGTTATTTGGTAATTTATTTATCCGTGGCATTTTTTAATTTTCTTCCTTAAACAAATGTATATATAGTTTAATGAAATATTTGCACGCTACCCACAACTTTAAAATGAAGTTCCAATTCTTACATTTTGTATTTATTCTGTATTTCACTATTATAGGGTACTCATTTCATTATATTGAATTATCTCTATGCTGTAATGAAAACCATTAATTTTTTAAAATCAGCATGAGTATAAACAAAAAGAAAAGAAAAAACCACGTCATGCCACTCAAACTTGATTGCTTTTTTGATAGACTTACAAAATTAGTGGATGAAGGATATGCAGTAGATATATTTGCATTTTAGAAAAGTATGCTCATGCCTTTGAAAAACTTACAAAAAGGATCCACGTTCTCTTGAATATGATTGCTATTACATGGAGGAAAAACATAGAGGAAAGACAATGAATAAAATGAACTTTAATGTGGGGTGAAGTGCAGATGGATACTCAAAATATATGCATTAAAATGCATTTTATTCAATGCATTCTGGCCTGATCTGGAAGATGGAGTAAATAGCACAGATGAATTTGCAAATCACAGTCTGATGGAGAATAATTTGGGCTGGATCAATGGGGATGTCTAACTTTTTCCCCAGTTTTATGAATGGGTCTTCACGTTACTATGACATCCAAAACAAAATGCAGTAAATGTACTTTGGCTGAAGCGGGATCTCCAAACGAAAAAGAGAGAAACTAAACTGAGCACAGATCAGAAAATTTGCTTATTCAATGATTCTCTGTTGAAAGCCTAAATGATTTAGTACTTTCTGGCTTGAAATAAGTCTAATATGTATTTTGCTTCCCTTGTTATGAGTCCTTAATGATTTATTAACAGAAGTAACCCTGTACATAGTTTAAAAAAAAAGTGTGAGTGTGCTAAATTTTGTCTGAGCTGGGCTAGAACACAACTGTGCTGAGTCTTTTGTTGGGGCAATTAAAATGACTCTTCAGCTTTTACAGGAGGGTCAGTTTGCACCCTGTGAGTTCCTTAAGGATAAAATCTGTTTTACCTCTTTTGATTACCAGGGGAGAAGATTGCCTCCGGTTCTGCTTTTTCACTTTGAGTAAAAAAAAGTAGAAGATGCAGCTCTAGTGCTCAGAGAGGGGGAAAGGGAGAAATTTGTATTTCTTCACCTCTTTTTCTCTTTAAAAGCAGTCAAAATTGGAAGATGGCAGTGATGGAAAATGGCTGTACCCACAGCTGTTTGCTGTGGAGCACGGGTGAGGATGTGTTCTGCCCCAGTGAGGTCACTCCAGGGACAACTTAATTAATCCCCGTGGGGAGTAATAGAAGAAGCTGTGGGAGGTCCTGGACTATGAAGCATAATTTTTTTTTTACTTCAACATATGCTGAAATTGGCACTTTTGTTAAACTATCTTTCATTTTGTATTCATTCACCCTCCTGTGGCCCAAAAAATAGAATTTTGCTGTTAGTAGTAAAAGGCTGTAGGGTTTGTACTGAAGGGCTAAAAAGCCAATAAGTCAACTCCAAGCGTAACAAAGACTGAAGAAACTTCCACTATGGACATCTTATTCCTTCTAGTAAGGACCTCAGGATGCTGCTGATAAACTGTTCTACATCCTGCCCTTTCCCAGTCTCATGGAGCAAGACTGAAGCTTAGGTCCCAGAGGCCCATGAGAAAAGAGAGTCTAGCACCAGAAAACAGGAGTAAATATGAGGAAGTTTTACATGACAGTTTTATTATCAAAGAGGGTTTTTTCTGTATCAATTAATTATTTGGACATTTAGACTGCTGAAATATTAATTGGAATAAAAGTAAGATTATTATTGCCATGTATGTGGTGTCTTTCTTTTGTCAAAAAAAAAAGATTTTGAGTGAAACTCCTTTTGCAGTGTTTGGCAGTCATGAAAGGGATTAAAAAAATAAATAAATAAAATAAAAAGAAAAACCATGTAATACACTTTACTTAACATTAGATATGCATGATGTCACTGATGAAAGAATGTTTAAGGCATTTTATAACTATTAGTTGGATAAACTTATAAATTTAGAAGCCCAATAACTAAACAGAGATAGAATCTTTTATTCTATTTCTAAATCCTTTCAGAAAGACTTTTCTTTGTCAGCTTTAGCCTGGGTGTTACCATTGTTTTGAAAGCATTACCTCCATTCCTTGGAAAGGTCTTATCACAAAAAAACCACCCAAAATCAAATAATCTAACAATAAGAAATTGGGTTTTTCTTTTTTTTTTTTCAGTATTGGGGGATTTATGATTTGAATCCTTTGAACTGTGAAGTATTACATGTGATAATCTCTTAAGAAATACAAAGATACTGAAAATAGATAATACAGATATAGACTTGCAGTTTGATAGTGGGAACTTACACCATCCCTTCAATACATCGGTAAAAAAAAATCCAAATAAACCATATTTATTAATATTTTTATCATCATCATAATGATTAACCCATCAAAGACTATGGAACTTCATTCAAAGTAAGATACTTCTCTGATTAAAAATTATTGAGAAGCATATCTGATACTCTGATTTTCCTTTTGATAGGTTTAAGAGATATATTCAGTTTCAAGATTGTCTTAAGGTCAGGTTCCCTGTTCTGATTCCCACTGAGAGTCCCATTCCCCAGGTTATTCACTGAGTACAGTATTTCTCAGTATGATTACAGGATACGTGATCCTGCCTTCTTTACTCTTTCTTTATACAGAATTTCCTGAGGAAAGGCTGTGCTGGTGTTTCTACAAGGCTGAAACGTATATAGAAATGAGTCACTCAGTCTGAATAACTTGGTTTGAAATACCACCTATTTCCCCAACTGCAGTTTTGCCTCTTACTTGCTGTTGCCTCTGTGCTCCAAGTGTTTCATGGCGTTCAGTTTTGTTTGTGTGGTGCTTACCACATGGTTTTCCCAAACTAAAGAACTCTCAGCCTAGGCTCAATCATGGCTATCAGGCAGCAGGCTCACCCAGCTATCTCAAGTTAAGTGGAACCCATTTAGTTTTGCCACCTTGCAGTGACTTGCATTTTCATCCAAAGATACTAAAAAATTTACTTCCTACCTTTTCTTTTTTATTCCTGCTACCTCCTAGTGCATATTACGGTTTATATTGAAACATGCAGTTTTATAAACAGGTATTTCCTAAGTGATTTGCACTGTCATGGGAAAAGTCACAAGATGCTGAACTTCAGGGAAAAATAAAAATATCACCTACCAATGTGCACTCCTTCCATTTCCACCCTATTTTTTAGAAAGGAACAACAAGATTTCTCATATTTTTCTGCCTGCAAGTTTTGTCTGAATAGGAAAAGAGAAATACATGTGAAATTTCTGTCCTGCAACACGTGAGCTATAGAATCCATCTGACTGCAGTGTCCTGGTGATGCAGCACCTACTACTGGTCTGCTAATGAGACTTGCTGATTCTGGGCATCTCAAAGTCACCACATATAATGCTCAGTGAAAGCGAACTTATTTCTATCTGTGAAATATAAGGCAGAAGTGCCCTGGCCATATGAGGTGTAACCTGGACACAGCTTTCACTCTGTTGATACTATGGCAAAATTAAAAAGCCATCGGGGTATTGGGGTGGAGGGAAAGACTGGCCATACAGAGAGAGAAAATAATTGCAGCACTGTTCACTAAGGGATAATAGATCATCTTTTCACACCACTAATTTGCCTTGCTCCCTCTGCTAACAGCCTCTGAATCCTACCTAATTGTACCCCTTTGTTCCTTTGCCAGAGAACATTGTCATGTGGCTTCTGTGGCTGTCTTTTGCTCTCTTCTCATTGTATTCACTGACAAGTGATGAGATGCTGAAGTATGAAGAAATGCAAACTGCATTACATGAAGCCTTCAGATCACTCCAATTAGCCAGCTGGTTATGGAAACCTTTCCTTCTACGTGTTGCTCCACTGCTGAGGAGCAAAAGGGTTTGTACAGAGCAGGTCAAACTTCATACCTGTGGCTAAGATGTTTGTCTCCATCAGCTTTTTACAAAAGGGAATATTGACTTTTCATCTTATCTCATTCTGTTATTTCCAAAACTTTTTCTAAGGTAAGAAAAATGAATTACAGGTATCAAACTTTTTCAAGGTCTTTTCAGATTTAAATTCACCAACCACTCAGTGCTTTCATTGCTCAGGCCCTCAGATATGAACTTTGGGGAGGTACAATTCTGTCTTTAGATAAAGTTCTCAGCTCTCAAGGTCCAGCCAATTATATTCTTTTGTACATTAACTTGTCATCTGCATCTTGAGTATCTGGGAATGAGCAAAACCTGGGGATACCATTTACTCTGATATTTTCAGCAGATCAATAATGGAAACATCGCCCATTGTCTTTCTAATGCATGAAAAAAAATTCAAATATCCATAAAATAGAGCATTATAGTGTAGACACAACAGGAAAACTATTTTCCTTCTATCTGTCCCTTTTGGGAACTTTGTGCATATCCTATGTATAATGCCTTTTATTATTAATAACTGATCTGTTCATCATGCTATCAGCATGTTCAATAATGAATTCTTTTGTTTTCTTATCATCTTCCAATACGCTATGAAAGTTTGTATTTCTACATATTAGCAGATCCAAACTATAGGAGACAGCAAATATTCACAGAGGATTTCCTCAGGTCTATATTTTGTGCTATCTATCTACTGTAGAAAAGGGCCAGTGTCTGAATCAAAGTTATCACACGTATTCATCCAATTTGGTCAACATAGCAAGAGTAGCATAAATATTCTCTCTAGAAATTATTCTGGTCTCTGAAATAAGCCTATACATATGATTCAGGAAGCCTAGAATGTAGCTTATTTTTCAGTGGTATGTACACAAACCTTATGTTGATTTTCTGTCCAAAAGCTTTTCAGGTTGTTTGTTGTGACTTGTCTATCATTTATTTGTCATCAATACAGTGTTTTAGGAATTGATTTCCAATTTCTTAGCTGAAGCTGCATGGTAATTCAGAGTTAGACTGCAGCACAAAAAAGTGCTTTTGTACCAAAATGAACATGGACAAGAACCAAAGTGATAAAAATATGGTTGCAAAATTACTTTATAATTTTCCATAGTACCAGAAAAGGAGCAACAGTGTCCAAGTGTTATGAACTGACCACAACCCCCCTGCCACATCCCCCTCCACCACTCAGGGAGAGAAGGAGGAGGCAGAGGATTCAACAAAGGGATCAAGCTGAGCCAGAGAAGAAGGATGGGGTAAGGGTAAGGTGATGTGTTTGTTCCTCACAATCCCACTGCACCTTTAATAAGCCATAAATTAAATTAATTTCCCCCAAATTAAGTCCGTTTTGCCCATGGTAAGCAATCTCCCTGCTTTCATAAGCTTTTCCATATTTTCTCCTTCTGTCCTGTTGAGGAATGTGAGTTAGGGAGTGGCTGGGGGAGTATCTGCCAGCCAGACAAGGTCAACCCACTACACTTTCAAAGACAGTTAAAATTTACTGTCACTCAGAATCTGCTCTCTCCTTCTGAGGCCATAAACTCAATATTATTGTCATTACATGAATATATAGTACACTTTCACTTTCCAAAAATGTGGTAATATTATTTATATTTATATTATTTATATTATTTAATATTATTTAATATTATAATTTCTATGTAGAAGTTTTTTTTCAAGTGTAAGAATAAATATTTCTAACAACACAGCCAGAAGAGTAACTGAAATTACATTGGTAATAAGTTGGTTTTTAATGTGTTTCTCCCTTAAGGGAAGCTGTTCAAGAATTAGCCTTCACATTTTACTTCATTGGTCTCTCAGTATATTTTTTTGTGGCTAGGAACACACTTTCTAATATACAAGTTCTGAAGTTTTCAAATATATTATTAAGTTGGGGAGGTAGAAATAATTTACAAAGAATTTATAGTTTTTATAAAAGATATTAGTTTAAAAAATGTAAAAGTAACTGTAGGTTATGCTCAAAGTAATAGTTCTATAAATTTCAAGGGTTTTCACATTATTATTAAAAGAACTGTCAACAATGACTCAGTATTTTTGTATTTCATTTATTATACATTACAACACTTCGTGATTAAACTTGAAGAAAATTATTTTTGACGGATTTACAGTAAATTTAATCTTTGATTAACATTTCAGAAGGAAGAAAAACAAATGATCATGCTATAAAACATGCTAATGATGATCATGATAATTGAGAATGTTCTTAGAATAGATAATGCCTTAATGAAGACATCAAGACTTTAGGTAGATATTCCCCCCGGTAGGTTTTATAACAGGAAGAAAAATCTTTATTTATTTTTGAAAATTGTATTGGCTTTTAAAACCTTTCTGCCATAAAACAAAAGAAAAATAGGAGATTATTCCCTTGCCAATTACTATAATTATGATGCTGCTTTGTTTCTTGCCTCTTTCTATATCTGTTCTTTCATTTACCTGGCCACTAGGTTTTGCATTTACTAATATTAAATCTCCCCCACTGACTGAAAATTTCACCGAACATATCTTTTTAATTTCACTTCAGTCTCTGTTATTTTGTTTGCTACTGTTTGTAAATTGTGGTCAAAGCTGAATAATCACTCTAAAGTTACCAGCAACAGATGTGGAGTTGCTATTTCAAGCACGGGAAAAGAGAAACTGTATGGGGATTTCAGATTAATTGGTCATGAAATCACCTAAAAACTTCTTAAAGTCATTACTGAGGTATGACTCCTAAAAAACCTCACTATATACAGACCAATGATCTCCTTAAAAAAACAAAGAACTGCTCTCTGTGCCTCCAGTGATCTGCAAACGAAAGCTTGAGAACTACATCCTAAATGAAATGGGCAGGATGTAGATAAACCTTTCTTTTCTAGATCATTGATAGGAATATGAGAATATAAAATGGTGAGTAATGGTTCATTATGAGATGAATATCATACATAATAAAGTAATTTCAATTCAGATTGTGCATCTGGGCCCAATCACAATTTGGCCAGAAGATCTGTGTTGAAGCAGGAAAGAAAAAAAAGGACATAAGGGAGTTAGGCACTTAACAGCAGAATTTTAAGAGTATTTAGCTTCTATCTGTCATGACAGTTAGTATGAGTGAGCCATCTAGCAGCCCATGAAAAAAACTCATCACCCAACTTCCACTGTATTTCAGAGAGCCACCATTCCTGTCTCCACAAGCTGAAACCCAGTCTCAATTTTTCTCTTGGGTCACCTTCTGCATACCAAAGTCTCCTAGCTATCAGCTGTTCTTTATCAACACCCACCCTTCCTGCTCTGAAAGTTCAAACACAACAAAAAGACCTTAACTTCATTCCTGGGCACCTACTATTTTGTTAAATACTCAGGTCTGTGCATCCTAGAGACCCTACTATACTTTCACATACAAAGACATTTTTTTTAACTTGGTATGTCTTCTCATAACACCCCTTCCAGCTTGCAGCTGGAGCTTCTTATGCTCAATTAACTGTAACTCATTTAACCTTTAAAGGGCAGATGCTCCCCACTAGGCCATGCAGTCTTAATAAACTAGTCCTGAGCTTCTGGTACAGCTGTATTAATCAGAGAGTGGGAATTACAAATTGGGGAAGGGTGGTGCACTTTCCCATGCAGCCTTTCTCCAGGAAAGCCTCTGGCTCTGTCTCTCTGGGATTGGTTAATGTGGAAGTGCTGCAGAGCAACGGCTGCAGGTTGAGTTTCATCTCTGCTCAATGTTCTTGCTGGGATTAAAGCAAATGGAGTTCTGCTACCAGGGGTGTGCAGCGCCACTTCTGCTTCCTGTAAGTGTTTATGTGCTTTCTAACAGAGTAGAATCTCTTGCTTGCCAGCAGAATAGAGTGCTCTTGCTTTCAAAACAGTTTTGAGAAGGATGTTGCTGTGGGTTCTTTTTATCTGCAGGCTTTTTATTTGAAACACTTCATCCAGGAGATGGGATAACGGGCCTAAAGCTAAAGCTTGGAGTGTGAATTTGGGCTTATGGCTCTCATCATGTAGGTGCCTTTGTTAAGTATGAGACCATAATTCACTTGAGAGAAAAAAGGGCAATTACTCCTTTAATGTGTTTTCTTTCTTTTATCCTCTTCCAATGCCTCAAGAACATCTATAAGGTTTGTATCTGCAGATAGCTGAGCATGGCATGCATGTCCTTTGAAGAGAGGAAAGTATTGAGTTATAACCATTTGTTTTAGGAGTATTTGTGCTTTTGGCTGCTGAGCAAGGACTGGCTTTTGGGGTGATTCACAACTGATTTTAAGGTGTGGCAGTGACTTTAGTCCTAGTGTTTAATACTTAGCAACTCCCTCTCCTAGGTAAATAGCATATTCTGTCCTTGTGCTTTGTGTCCATCTCTGTGTACCTTTTCCACATGATGTAAAGTGACAACTGATACCAAATGATATTGACAGGCATTTATTGAACTTAATTACTCTTCAGAGACTGGCATGAATCAATCCTCATAAAATTCATCTATCACTTTGTTGTGCACCAGCTTTAGTATGGAGAAGATGAAGGGAAAAGTTGTTGAGAGAGGAGGAATTCCTCCATTTTACCAGCAACACTTTATTTCTTTTTAAATTATTGATGGACTCCATTCAAGTGAAAATTGCCATAAACATTTATCAGTGAAAATAAAGATAAGAACTCAGTGGTGACGTTCAGTTGGGCTGTATCCTACAGTGTAGTAAGCGCCCTAAACTTCTAAAATTAGTGAATTCCCTGAAAATGCACTCTCTGGTATGGCAGATGAAGTTCTTTGCCAGCATAAAGTTCAAAGTGTAGTGATGTATTAAATCTCTTATACTGTTTTTGGTGGCTTTTCTTGTTGCTTTGTGTGTTTGTGGTTTTTTGGGGGTTTTTTTGGTCCTTTAGGTGGGTTTATTTTTGTTTTGGTTTGGTTTCTTTGTTGGTTGTTTGGAGTTTTTTGTACTGTTTATGTGAAGCTATGAAATTATACTTTTTTATTATAACTGTAAGTATCATGCAAATCTGGAAAATGGCATGTTATGAGCTTTACAGAAAAAAAAAGTGTAGGCTTTGCTAAGGACAAAGGAAGTATTTTTAAGGTGTCTGGTTTGCAGTGTTCCTCATGAACTCAACCAAAAGTTGAATAGATATCAGCCATTGGTAACATCATGTCTCTTAGGAAGAATCCTTTCACATTCCTTGGTGTTTTGCAAGCTGAGGATGTTGACTGAAGGCAGATTCTTATTTTTCTTCTTAGTTTAATGTGGTGTGTGTTTTCTCCATGCGGAATGGTGATATGTGTCAGAGCCTTCTCTCCTCACCTTTATCATCCCAGCCCCTTTCTGTGGTGGAGGAGTTGAACCACTGGTTCTTGAAAGTGATAGAAAGTAGGAGTACGACTGAAATTAAAGGTAATTGGCTTAAGTCAATGTCTTTATTTTTCTGACACTGAAATAGTGGAAAATTTATACAGGCTGGATATTTATGGAGTGATCACTCCAATTTCAGTTGCCTTACAGGGCTTTCAATCTATGTTGCATATCAAGTAGGTGGAGGTGGCTCAAAACTGCTTCTAAGACTTCAGAGTGGTCAGAGAAGATAAGCAGTTTAAATGGTCTGTAAGTGAAGACTCAGCTATGAGTATATGCCTAGTAATTTCCTTCTTATCAGCTAAATAAACAGTCTGAAGTATCATATCTGACTATTCTGTGTTACTGTCTGGTCATCCTCACAAGAGAAGTGCTTCCTGATGTTTAGCCTGCACGTCATGTGTTTCAGTTTATGCCCTTTGCCATTTTCCCTGTCACTGGGCACTGCTGGAAAGGGCCTGGCTCTGCTGTCTTTGCATCCTTCCTTCAGGTATTTATATACATCTCAAAGGCTTTCTTCCCTGCGGCTTCTCTCTCTATCAAGTCCATATCTATCCAAAGAGCCCAGAAATGGGCTGAGTATTAGGAAAGAATCACCTTCCTCTCCCTGCTGGCCACACTCCTCCTAATGCAGCTCAGGACACCGCTGGCAATGGTGCATTGTTGGCATCGTTCATCAGGACCCCCAGGTCCTTTTCTGCCAACCTGCTTTCCAGCTGTGTGTGTGTGTGTGTGAGGAGACTGACGGGAAGGACACCATTTCTCTTCAAAACATATACACCTCCTTTCACATTAGTTGCAAAATTTACTCAGTGAAGTGTGATTTTGGGTCATTTTAGAAGCAATTTGTGGGTAATGGGTTTCAGTCCCTTCCTGTCTTTATTTTATCTCATTCAATAGTAGCTGCTTTTGAATTTATACTTTATTCTTATCACTTGACCAGCCCATCACTGCTTTGCCTATGCAAGTTAAAGGTATCAGCTGATGTGCAGTCACTGTGCTAAAACTTGCATTTAAGACTGTTAAAGCAACTCGTTTGGAGCAGTCTTCTAAAATGCCTGGTGTTTTTGCCTGCTGCCTTCCATTCTTCCTGAAAGGCTGTTCCAATTCTGATTCCATTCTTCGAAATGCCAGTTAAACCTGTGTGACTCTTTCACAAGCAATATGCTCCCAGTTCTTTTCTTTTGTCTGTCCTCTTCTTTTGTCTTCTGTGGGTTGGTTGTGTTGGGTGTTGATTTTTTTTTTTTTTAATTAATCCTCCTACAACTCCTTCTCTGAAGAGAAGTATCCTCTCTTGTGTTTCCTGTTGCTAGGCTACATGACTCGTGCTCATTTAAGGCATAAATATATATGGCATAAAATAGTACCACACAGAAATGTCCAAGCTTGGTTGCTGTGAGGTAGTTTGGGTATTGGAATCACTGTTTTCCACAATAGTGTAATGTTCTATCCAAGCTGAATTACCCTGCAGAGACATTTCTTCTAGTTAGTGTAACTACCTTTGTAAGTCATCACAGTTCAAGTATGATTTTAGGATATCTTTGATGGTCTGTATCTTTTGATACTCTGCACATCTTTTGGGTAGACCTTCTTGCAGCTTGTTCTAGTTTGATAACTTTTGTCTTGAAATCTTACCCTATTATTAACAACTTGAAATACACTGGAAGCTGCTTCTTACCCCATTTTGCTGCTATAGATTAAAACTCCAGATAGATATTCTTTAAACCAAAGGTTAAAGAATCCAAGCTTTTCATGTGCTCGACTTCTTTGATACATGTGAACACCTTGTAGTGATCTTCCTTTTCGGAGTTAGCCCTTTTCACAAAAATAATGGTAAAGTCTCCTAAAACTGTTTTTCAGAAGTTTGGAATATACATGGACTGATTAATCCCTTCTGAGTGTTTTCAAGAATGCACCAAACAGAATTCAAGATTATGGTCAGGATTTAAAAAAATTGTTTACATTCTCCAACCTGATTAGCTGCTATATTTTTCAAGCAATGCATTAAGCAGCACAAGTGAACATTTGTAGTTGTGTAATTTGGCCATTCTCTTCACAGCTAGAAAATATGCAAAGTGTTTCTTCAGAAATGCATTTGGTTATTTCTTTTTTTAATGTATTTATCCCTATTTATGTACTCAATTACCAAGTGAGGAGATGAAGTTTGCACTTGAAGAACAGTGGGATTTGTGATGTTCTGTTTTCTTAAGGAAGGTTTATCTTGCTGTTTCATATTTGCTCCTGAGAAAATTGCCTACTAGTTCAAGCAATGTAGGACTGTGAAAATAAAACCAGGTTTTAAAACAATTATATATTTTCTGTGTAGAATACCTATGAGAAGATGATAAGAGGAGTAAGAAATGTTATGCAAGTCCTAATTGAGTTCTGTTTGTGATCCAGTGTGGCACAATGTTATCTTTGTATGTGATGTGATTACTTCTCTCTGTGTGACTATAAACTCAATACTGACACAGTCCCATCCAGCTGAGCATATTGAACGTATATGACTAATATGAAGATTATTTAAATTAAATTTTCTTGTACATGAGGATTAGTGGTCTAAAATGGGCCTTATGTGGTTTGATGAAAAACACTATGAAGGGCTGTAAACACAGCAAGTCCATACACACAATTGGACAACTCTGTCCATAAATTCAAGCTCTAAAATCTTGTACTACTGCAGAAGTCTCGAAGGATTTTCCACTAATAGTGCTGACTTGCCAGCAAACTTCTGGCATCTCAGCATGGCATGACCTGAGTCAATTGCTAGTTTCTCATCTGGATAACAGTGAAAACCTGCCGTGCATTCAAGCAGGGAGCTTGCTGGGGTCTGAGAAGGCCAGATAGCAAAGAATCCTAACAGAAATCCTGTGAAACAAACCTGGAAGAAATTTTAAAGAGGTCACTTTTCACTTTCAGCCCCAAGGTAGAATTGGGTCTTCCTCTGTTATTCCTGATGCATATTTAGCTTGCTTTTTCTAAATATAATAATGGAAATTTGTCTGCCTCCCCAAGGAATCTCTTCCAGTGCTTTAGCCATCTGCAGTGCTGTGTATTTCACCTGAAAGTCCCTTGTTGCTATTAAACCCACTACTGCTTCCCTTACCTTCACTGGATATGGAGAAATGTTTATTCTCTACAACTTAATAATTTACCCTGTAAAAGATAGAAAAGCTGTTATCACATCTTCCTTCTGTCTTTGTTAGACCCAAAACTACAATTTCCTTCCAACCCTGATGCTGCTTGTTGCTCCTCTTAAAGTTCTTTCCACCTCCAATCCCAACTGGTGTGTATTTTTCTTCAATCACTGTGCCCAAAAAATGTAACAGTGCTTGCTTTGGAGCTTTACCAGCACCTAATGACAGCACAGTAACTGAAAAGAGGAGAGAGACCTGATCACCTTGGATGTACAAGTAGTAAAGTTTGCTATTTATTTTTTGTGACATCATTCAGACAATATTAAAGGGAAGACTTTACTTCAAGTTCTCTTGCCAGAACACTTTCTGAAAAACAGGTTATTTCAGATTGTTGTTAAATTTTTACATAAACCAAGTAGTTTTTGGAAAATTGTGATTAGTAGAAACTACCTGTTTAATTTATGATGTTCCCAGTATGTTGCTTGATTCATCTTGTGCAAAAAAATACAACATCTTAAGAGATCCCACAGCACAGTCCTAGAAATGTTTCTATTTAAGGGGTTCTCTAGTTAGTCTGAATTGCCATATCCCTGAAAGATAATGGTGATTTTGGGAAAATGGGTTGCCATATAACAACATAAGTAGCGTGGATGTCCTATTAAAATTCACAAAGCAATGTAGTGTGACGTGGTTAGCTTTATTACATGACAAGTTATACCATGCATTATCACCACCAAGTAGCTAATTACAGTTTGTTGAGCCTGCAGCATCCCAGGTTCAAAAACTGGGGCACTTCACAAATTGACATCTTGACTGTGCCCCTCGTGTGCCCTCTTCTTGCATGTTGCATTAGTCTTTTGAGTTGGTTACTAATGAGATGAAGGGAGATTGTCCAAGATGCAAAATCCTTTGTGTTGGGAACAGATATTCTGCTTCTGTAAACAGCATCTCAAAACAAAAAGCTCACATTGCTCTCCTCTTCCATTTTCCCCCCATTTCCCCTATTCACCCTTTCTAGTGGAATGACAGAAATAATGACTTGATGTTTGGCTTTGGTGAATCATGGCCTTGGTAGCAGAAGTGCTATAATTATCTCATTGCTATTATCACAGCGTTGTAAATATTAAATGCAAAAAACAATGTTTCAATAGCTTTGAGGTTTTGACACTTACTGAGGAAAGCCAGGGAGTTCACAGTTAATGTTTCCTCTCTTCGAGTTAATTTCTTCAGTATTTTTAGTACACTCCTGGCTTTATAAAGCCACAGATTCTCATTATTACTAGAATAAGCCGCTGAAAGTCCAACTCTGTGCTGCTGATTTCAGTCTATTGTCAACCATACTACAGGATTCACCCAGCGGAAAGGATCCTCTGATTAGCTTTCACTGCATGCCACCTATGTAATCAGGCTCCTAAGAACTGGAATAAGCCTTCACATCTGCTCATGTAATAAGATAAGGTGCGTACACATCCCGGCTCCAGCAGCAATGGAAGGAAAGGTGACATTATTGTTGAGCCTCTATTGTTTACTTCTCGGGAAGGTGGCTCTCCAGAGCTCTATTAAATACAAGGGCATTAGAAAAGAAAATGAGAAGTGGAGGAAAGAGAAATTTGCAGGTTTGTCTGAATTTATTCTGTCGATGTTTGGAAAGAAAGGTGATTGCCATAATCGCCTTAGAAGAGCTTTGTAGTGCCACTCTTTCGGGTTTGGCTGTTGTTCTGTGCTTACTTAAGGAATCTTGTTTCTGGCCTGCCCTGAAAAAACCCACTTAATCTGTGCCACTTGATCACTTTTTTTTTAACCCCAATTTCAGTGGCTTCTGTGTGATTGTTACACAGTAACTGCTTCCTTTAAATGTGATGAATTCCATTCATAAATATTCATTGTGATGCCTAAAGCCAGAGTGGAGGCATCTGTAGTAGCTCAAGGAAGGGTATATTAGGAACCACTTCTGACACTTATGGTTTTTAGGGCACAATGTGCTCTTCTGTTTTTATGCTGAAGAACACAGGCTGCTCCTTGGTATGGTCTTGGAAAGAAGAGCTTGTAATTGGATGCATCTTTGAGTCTAAACAACTAAATTAAATGAAAAAGTGCTAAGTAATATCCTTAGGCAAGGAAAATGAGCAGAGAAAGAGCTACTCCTTTTTTACTGAGTACTTGTGTTTGATCAAAGGTTAATTTTGAAGGATTATGTTGTCTTTGTGTGTTTATTTAGAGTAAGATTAGGACAAGTGTTTAGTTTATTTTTAAAACGTTCTACACAGAATTTTCCAAAGGACACTTCATACTTGACCTACTAAATATTTGTAAACCAAATGCTGCTTCTGACTGAGGCAAAATTGCTAAAATTAACCACAGCATAAGGTCCCAAAATGTGTTTATTGGTCTATCAAAATGTTTTCATCTGCGGTGTTTTGATATTTGCAGTTAGTCTTAGTCCTAAACTGCATTTTTCTATTCAAGACTGACCAGATGATGATTCATATTTTGCAGTTCAGCATAGAGGAAATAAGTTGGAAGTTTTTTATGGATGTTCCATCTTCCTTTTCTGTTCCATACATTTATTTACATTTTGCTGTTACTTCTGGTCTTTAAAATCTAGCAAACACATACCCAGACATGTCCATTAATACCATTCTTTACAGCATGCAGCGGAACAGGAGATGGATTGAAGAATTTAGCTGACAAAATGACAGTGGCAAACTTTCATGTAACCTACCTATATCTGCAGGACATCTTTCAAAACATTAATTAATTAAAAATGAGATTTAAATTTTTGACTGATTTTTTTTTTCTGAAACTCCCCATTCCTCCCCCCCCAAAAAAAATTAGTAATGATTTTATATAGTCCAAAATATTCACAGGTCTTGGAAGAAATAAATTTTTATTGCTCTTTTGGAGGATGGTTCTTTCTTCTATACCAAAGATTTTATTCTTTGTTCTTTTCCTCTCTTTTCTTAGTTTCAGCTTAATAGAATTGCTTTCACTCTGTGGTGTTAGTTGTCTAAGAAAAGGACAAATGTCATTAGTACACGGGCAGAGGGAGGGGAGGAAAACACCAAACCAAACACATCAAGCGCTTATTTAGCATTTAATGTCAGCATTGTGGTTTCAAAGGGGCTCAGGCTATTAACTGGCTCAAAGCAGAGGGCAGGTAAGAACACCAAAGGATGCTCTAACAACTTATTTATTTCAAATATATGAAACTTCTGTTTAGAGCTAAACTAAGGATGGCTATTCATGAAAAAGCCAAGAATAAATTCTTTAAGCTTGTTGTAGAATCATGAGGTGGTATTTTGAAAATTAATCTTCAAAACTTAGTCTGATTAATTAATCTCTTTTTTAGTTCTTTCAGACTAATTCTGCAGAATAGCAGAGGAGTAAGCAATTAAATATAGAGCAGAGGACAAGACTGCTGAGTTTGGGAATGTTTGATTTGAAGTGAGATTTCCATACATCTTGAAACACATAGAGGAATAACATACTATTCCTGTTTGTGAATTTGCATGGCTGTACAATTTCTTAAAAAAAAAAAATCAAAGTGGCATTTAGAAATACTGCTTGATATTTATTTAACTGAAAAATAAAATTAATCTAACCAACTCTGCTAAAGCATGTTAGGACACTGTGGGAGTTGATACAATACATGTCTGCCTTCTACTGCCCCTTAGTGTGGCAGTAGCAGCAAGTGGAGGAGAACTCCCTGTCAGCCTGAGACAACAACTGCATGCATGAGGCTGAAGCATGGAGCTCTAGCAGCTGCCAGAGCTGGATCTCCTTGCTGAGGGTCACATAAGAACTTCAAAAAATGTGTAGATGTTGGTGCTCAGGGACATGGTTCAGCGGTGGAAATGGCAGTGTTAGGTTAATGGTTGGAATCTGTGATCTTTTAGGTCTTTTTCAGCATTAATCATCCTATGACTCTGGAGTTGAACATGTGAATGTGTTACTACACTACATTTAGGAGGTAATGAAAATTAGAGCTGGTAGCATGATGAGGTTTTTAATAGTGGGCCTTTAAAAATCAGTGACACCTCAATGGGCGAAAAGGTCACGTCTAAATTTCTTGCTGCTCCCTCCTCCCCCTTTCACTACCAGCTGCTTCTTCAAAGTGGTTTGAGGGCTGTAATTGCCACTGTGGAAACTTCAGTTTTGTTGGCCTTGGATACAACCTTTTTCTGTAACCACTTAAGACTTGCCCAAAGGTGGTGAGTCAGAAGATGATGTTTGGAGGGGAAACAGCAGGAGAATCATGGGAGATGCCAGAAAAGGAATGGTCTGGTTCCTCTTTACTCTCCACAGGTTTTAGTGTTAGAGAAATCTACATCTAACCTGCATTTTCAGATTAGTTTCTCTAAAAATGGATTCTTGTTTCTGTTTTTACTATATATAGTCTGATTTTTTTTTTCCCCCCTTTGGTAAACCAATCTAAGTCCATTTGTGTTTTACTCCCACCTTCCTCCTTTGCATATGGACTACAAAAATAACATGTAGGCATCATCCTTCCTCTGAAAGCTTCTGTTTCTTTATTAACCCAGGAAGATTGTAGTTCTACTTCAAAAGATCCTGCATTGCCAGAACTGCTACACTACTGACTTATAAAGGCTTGTAAGAGCTTCTTCTGCACATGCATTTTATAAAACTCATCTTTAGTTTGCTATTTGCTTTCTACTGGTGCTATACATGACACTATGAAGGTACATGATGGATGCAATGGGATTTTGCAAGAAAGAAAGATCATTTGGATAAAGCACTCATAGCTCCTCTTAGGCTTATATAGCTGTAATACTTAGTTACCACTTTTTAAATTTATAAAAATTATCCTTTTGCATTGTAGCATAAGATGTTCTGTTGTCTAGGAATTTTACTGGAATAAGGATTCTAGCTCTAAACCTAATCCCCTAGAATTTTATTTATGTGAGTGCTTAGTCAGTAAAATGAGTCCAAGAGGATCAGAACACATGAAAATTTTATTAACCTAAAGTTCTCTAGAATTGAATGAGAGAATAATTTTTTGCAATACCCATATAGTTACTTTGTAGAGTTTCTAGCTTAATTTTAGTATCCTAAAATAAGTATTAACAACCTATCCAATTAAAAATAACTCTTATTTATTCTTCCCTATTTTTATCTGCTCTGATGAAGTGCGTTACCTCATCTCCAAGAGAAAATTGGAGCAGTTTAGGGCTGGCTTTTTTTTTAAACCCTATTGCCATAAAGCAGATACTTCTCTGCCAGATGACAACAGTCTGTCCTGCATTCTCTTGTGTCTCATTCAGGTTTACTGCAGGTACTAAAGGGGAAATTAGGATACACCCATAACCCAGAGAAGTGCTGTGGTTTAACCCCAGCCAGCACCATGCAGCCGCTCACTCACTCCTCCACCACTGGGATCAGGGAGAAAACTGGAAGGGTAAAAGACAGAAAACTTGTGAGTTGAGATAAAACCAGTTTAATAGGGGGAAGAAAAGCTGCACACACAAGCAAAGCAAACCAAGGAATTAATTCACTGCTTCCCCTGGGCAGGCAGGTGCTCAGCCATCCCCAGGAGAGCAGGGCTCCAACACACATGTGACAGTGGCTTAAGACAAACACCATCACTCCAAATACCCCCCCTTTCCTCCTTCTCCTCACTTTATATACTGAGTATGATGTCATGTGCTCTGGAACATCCCTGTGGTCAGTTGGGGTCACCTGTCCTGGCTGTGTCTCCTCCCAGTTTCCCAGGCACCCCCAGCCTCCTCACCAGCCTGGCAGTACAAACTACAGAAAAGGCCTTGGTTCTGTGTAAGCCCTGCTCAGCAGAAACAAAAACATCTCTGTTATTATCACAGCACAAATCCAAACCACAGCCCCATACCAGCCACTGTGACCTCAGCCCAAACCAGCACAACAGATGTCAAATCAATAACAGTATCCTGAGAAAGTAAGAATTTTATAATGTTGGATGCTGAAAACAGCTTCCAAAGTCAGGGCAAATACATATTACTAACGTCACAGTGCACTGCCAATTTTCACTATAATATCATTGGACTAATTCTACAATCAAATTTCCTATTTATAACTCATTTTTATACTTGCAAGTTTGATTTTTTTTTTTTTTTTTTAATGTGCATGTGGTCTCTTTAAATAGTGAATCCATGTAACTGAACTGTAAAACCATGAGAGCCTTGACTGAGAACCTGTGGACCCTTATGTGCCACCCAGAAGAAATGCCAAATCTGCATTCAACTTTGGCAAACTGTTCACTTCAAGTCACTGGATGCTGCATCTGTCCCTCCCTATTGATGCCACCTTTCCATTTTGCCTGTGTAACCAATTCAGGGCATCTCAGGTAATCCTACAGTACTCCCTGTGTGACATGCTCCTTCTACCAGAGACCCACCCAGTTTGGTGCACTTTCTGTAATCAATTGCATGTAGATTAAATCTACATGTGGAGGATAAATTTCTCTCTATAGCTTGTTTTTCTTTTTCCTCCTTACCTTGGGGCTGAGCCAGCCATGCTTAATATTTTTTAATATGTGTGATTCCCCTTCTTTTATAATAGAACTTGTTGTATTTTAGATCTAGTAGTGTCTCCTGCATGTAAATGTTATTTATAGTGCTTGCCTTCCATAAGGAGTGGAGCTTTTTTCCTTGTCTTCTGACAAAAAAGTGGCTTCAGTGTAAAATACCTCCCACTAAGCCTAGAGGTACAGTCTCTTATGGTGAGGGGTCTCTGTGCTGTCTCAAACACATGCATGGCCTGCACACAGTTTTTTACTGAGTCTCTGATGAAACCAGACCCAAGAGTAGTTCAGCACTTTTTGGGATGACTAGACCCTAGTGACTTTTTCCTAAGCATATTGTATTGAACTAAGAATTATTTTTGCAGCTCTAGAAGAAAAGCAAGACTTCTGTATCCCACATGCCTCCTCTTTCTCCTCCCTGATCTGCATTTACATAAGAGTGTTTGTTTTCTTTAATGGAAAACAGGCTTAGTTGTTCATATTGGGAGTACAGCAGTTGCATTCAAGGTGACTAATTTCTTCTGTCTTTTCTGTAAAGCTTGCACAGGCAGATGAACGCGTGTGGCAGTGCTACTGATAATTCTGATGGGAACAATTAGTGTGTCATGACTTCCTTTGGTGGTGTCTGGACCCTCACTGCCCCGTGTTAGGTGGATCCCAAGGTTTGCTTTTTCCCTTGTAGGAGCTGTCCTGAGCAGAGCAGGCAGCTGAGGACCCTCTTCAGCCCCTGGCTGGCCCTATGGAGCTGGGATCCAGCCCATCCCATCCCCAGGCTGCCTTCCCAGCTGGGCTGGGTCCTGTGTCAGCACCAGAGGGTAACTGGGCTGTGAGCAGCCTCAGAGCCCAGCCCAGCTGGCCTCACTGGGACTGTGGGATGTGGCTGCTCCGGGAGGGAGGGTACTGCACTGTTCTGCCTGCTCCTGCTTGGGGTGGCAGCTTTCTGATCCCTGTTTGGAAATAGACTGAATGGGCAAGACTCAGGAAGGCACAGATGCAGGATCCTATGTGCTAGCTTTCTTTAAAGCACTACAACAGAATGGAAAATAACACCCCTAAATAAAAGTTGTGAAAGTGCTGGCATAGCCTTGGCACTGAGCTCTTGAACACTGTTTTGCAAGAGGAAGGAAATGACCTGTTTCCCTGGCTGTTGGTATTCCCAGGGGTTAACAGTGTTCCCTTGGCATGTGACATCCATCAAAGTGTGGGTTTCTGTCCCTGCCCTGAACTGGGAATTGGACATCCTGGCAGCACTGGGCGTGGTGTGGGGTGTGTTCCTTTACGCAGCAGTTTTATTTTCTGTCCCTGAAATGGTGGCAAGTTTATGTCATGTGGCAGGTAGAGCACTTCAGGGAGGAGCTGGTGTGCCCAAGCTCTCCAATTGACTTTCCCAAATGAAGCCACTGAAAGCGGGGAGAGTGAGCTGGGAGATACAACGAGCCATAGGCCCTAAGTGAGGCACTTACTGACTCAGCCAGAGTTAATCAAACTGTCATTTTCTGCAGTAAAAGGTCAATTTTAGGTGAATTGGATGCCTCTCTGTGTGCTTGCAGGAAAAAGTGAGATGACTTCAGTAAATTGAGGCTTGTGGTCGAATGTGCATAACTTTTTGCCTTTGATGTTTGACTCAGTAGCCACTTTTTTTTTTTTTTGCTGCATCTATTGTTTTGTGGAAACTTGTCACTGAGTTGTATTTTCTCTCTTTTGCTCAGCACTGGCTTATTTATGTCTCTTATCCTCTTTCTTACAGAAGACTTGCAAGTTGTTAAAAAAAATGGGGCAGGGAAAAGAAAAGTCTCTGCAGAAATGTAACATTGGTTTCTAGCCTCTCTACAGTTTCTTTGCTGTGCTGCACAATAAAACTCGTAACTCAAGTGTGTTTTTGTAAGCTGAGGGTGATTAGCCTTCATGTTCAAAAAAAAAAAAGGAAAAAAATCAACAAAGCTCCTTGGTAGGAGATCAAGAAAATGAGCAGAGAAGCAAGAATTATCTGATCAAAGAAAATGGGACAAGTGGTGCCTTTCAAGCAAAGAGATGACAAAGACATAGGCAGACCCTACAGGACTAAAATGGGCCTCTGATCACTCACTCTTTTAATATTAAAAAATTGTAGGTACTCATCTGAAGAGTTTAGATTGGACCTAAACCACTAAAAATATTCCTCTCATTGACTAACGAGCAGAAAGCCTTGACATTTAGATTAATTTGAAAATTACAGCTCAGAATTTATCTTGTGTATGCTTAAAACATTAGCAAACCAAATTTATCCGGACCTGGTAAAGAAATTGGGAAAATGGGGAAAGTGCTTTCACAGTTTATATTTGATTAACTGAGCATCTGACAGTGTAAAGCAAATCCATCCTTTTAGAACAAAATTAAATATATACCAGCAGCCACTTTCTGACAATCAGAAAAATCAGATTTTATATCATCACAGTTAATATTAGCCAAATGTCCTTTAATATGATAGCATTCAGAGAATAAGTTTCACCTTTTACATTACATACAGTCTATCATCCCCTCATCCATTGCTCCTTTTAATCTTTTTTTCTTTATCTTACCTACAAAAGCATCTTTATTAATAGTGCTATAGAAGTTGAGCCAGCGGGATTTCTTAGATCTTTTAATAACCCTTTGAATTTAAGCTTCCCTTACTTTCTTTTTTATGGTGTACCAAGTCTAAAAACTTAAAGGTTGGTCTAACTTTCCTTTTTTCACTTTGACCACCATATAGAATGAATATTTCATAAGGGGAAAAAGTGTTTCTTTCCTACATGATTAAGCTGTGCCCAAAATCTATATTTGTCTCTAGCAATAGTGTCAAAGTGAGATACTGTTGCTGCCCAGTGGGCTCATTGCTCTCTTGCTCTGAGAAGTTTGTTGGAAAACAAAATGAGAATCCTGTTTTTAATTGTCAAATCTAGCACTTGCTCCAATGTGATATTTCTCTAGAAGTAGACTGAAAAGTCAAAAAAAAATTGTCAACAAATATCAGAAGGGAACAAATATATTGTGTGCATTTTAATTTCAGAAAGTACAAATAAATGTGGTATTCAAATATTTTGTACAGTCATGTTCAGTTTGGTTTAACAAGTGGAAACAAATTGTACAGCTTAGATATTAAAGGTTCCCTTTTAATGACTCTTCTGATCATATGGATTTGTGGGCAATAATAGTCTTGGAGGAGAAAAAGTAATCTTTGGATCAGATTTTTTGGTATTTTATTAATAGATAAAGATATTGGCTTACTCCCCTGTAGGTTACCTGCCTCACTTTCTCCCCAGAATAACCCATGCCTCACCCATGGCCTCAGTGTCACTGAGGAATTTTGGGCTGGTTGATTCTGACCCCGTGATTTTCAGATGCCAAGAGGCCAAACAGGTCTGAAAGGAAGGCCTTGGTGCTGATTTTGTTACTGATCTTCCCTCCCATGCTAAAGGACTGGAATCCTTCTGTTATTTCTGGAAATGGCAGCACATGCAGGCGTAGGGCACTACCATGCTCCTCTCTTTTTCTCAAGGCCTTGCCACCCAGAAACTCAGGAGAGGCTGAGGGAACTGGGGTTGTTGAGCCTGGAGAAGAGGAGGCTCAGGGGAGACCTCATCACTCTCTACAACTCCCTGACAGGAATTTGTAGCCAGGTGGGGGTTGGTCTCTTCTCCCAGGTAACTCTCAGCAAAACAAGAGGGTATGGTCTTAAGCTCTACCAGGTGAGGTTTAGGTTGGATATTAGGAAGAAATTCTTTACAGAGAGGGTAATCAGGCATTGGAATGTGCTGCCCAGGGAAGTGGTGGATTCTCCATCCCTGGAGGTTTTTAAGAAGAGACTGGATGTGGCATCAGTGCCGTGGTCTGGTAACCGCGGCAGTGTTGGTTCAAGGGTTGGACTTCACGATCTCAGAGGTCCCTTCCAAGCTGGTTGATTCTATGATTCTGTGATTCCTCTCCTGGTACCACCTCATATTTGCTTCCTTGCTGCTCCTTGCTTGTGTTAGGCTCAGGAGTTAGGGCTGGGACAGTGCTTCATCTGTCACATTCACACACAGCTCCACCAGTCCACGAGTTTGCTGTAAAAGCTCCAGAGAGACTCTGCAAGAGAAAGAAATGTGTTCTGTTACACAGTAATGTCACAGCTGGGGTCCTCGGGTTATGTCTGACCTTTTCCTTGTTATAAAGGTAGCATGTTTTCACAGGGAGCTGTGATTGCCCTCACTGGTCTTTTTGTTGTTGTTCAGTTGGCCTTTTACACGTTGTAGGGAAGTGTAGGTTTAAGGTACTGGTAGTATCACGCGGTGAGTTCAAAATTATTTGTCTACACTCATTAAAAAAGCTGGAGATGGAAGATATGAAACTGCAGCTGAACTGTGTGTAGTGTTTATCAAGTTGTTCTCTTATCATGACTGAATCTGGAAGTCTGGAAAGTGGCCATTAAGAATCTATGGCAGGAACAGTGGGATAATAATCCTCTTTAGAGATTGCATTTTAATTTAAATCATGGTGTGCTAAATAGTATTGTGGGTCTTCACAAAACTAGATCAGAAACCTCGTTTCTCAGACTCCATGCTGAGAATATTACTCTGATTGTTTTTTTTTCTTTTTATTGAGAAACAGGATTTGGACTCCTCTTTGAGTGCTTGGAGTTATCTAAACAGATAAACTGTCTTCTTGAAAATGATATATGTTTAATACCTTGACTATTTCTGACAACATTAGCTCATTTCTTATATGTTTTTTCTCTTCAGAATGTCCAACACTGATATTTATTTTTAACTTTGTACTTTTGTCTACCTGCATAGCTAAATTTTTAGGCAACTGATATAAATCCATAAGAACATGTGCATATTTTTATGTATTTTATTATCTCACAAAAAGTATAGCTTTTCCTTTGAATACTGACATCACCAGAACTGTTTCAACTATGCCAGAAAAAGAGATGATTTACTGGTATGTCTGTGGTGCAATAGCTATGGATAATGGCTTCTAAAAATTGTCTCGATATGTGCAGAGATGTTTTGCAGGCTTCCTAATAGTATTTTTTTTTTTAAATTGCTGTTTATTGTATACACTGTATTTGCTGTATATGACATAACAAGAATAAGAAAATAAGTTAGATTTGGGTCCAAACTAGCAAGACTTGAAGTATTTCAATTGTTATCAAGTATTGGATGAACTAACAAAATACCAAGCAGTCTTTTCCTTTCAGTTGTGTAATATTTATGCTGTGACTGCACTCAAAAAGTGGTTGTGCACATGTGCTTTCCCTCAACCCTTCATTCAGCTCACTTTATTAGCACAAGAAGATGAGAAATATAGATTGAGGTCCAGATAAAAGTTATTTGTAGGGATCCCAAACCTTTGCTATGTAACAATGCTATTTACTGTGAAATGCCATTTTTCCTGAGATAGTACTTAGAGACCGTGGACCAGTTGTTAAACCTCCACAACAAAATGCCCCAAACAAAAACTCTTCTCAAGTTTATCAGTCTTTCCATGTTTTATTGTAACTGTGTTGCACTTCATGGATTCATAAATAGTAATAGACTACAGAATGTTTCCTCATGTATATCACTAAGAAAAAAAAAAAGTGGAATAAATGAGACATAACCTTGGGTTGAATTACCTAAAAGACAAATTTTGTATAATTTCTATCTCAATTTATGAGACAGGGACTTAGTTTACCTGCATATCTGAAGTGATTCCAGCTGTACAAAGTGTTCTTACCTAAAACTATTTTAATCACGGAATAGGGGTCTTGTAAAGCTTAATGTAGTTACTTCAGTGATTTTTTTGTTTAATAATAAATAATAATAATAATGGCCCATCTTCGTGAACGAAGATTTGGGGAAAGGTCTTTTTACCTTTCCAGCCTGCGCAATGGATTTTTTAGGTGAGACACAGCCTGCGCTAAACTGAGCCCACCCTTTAATCCTAAGGTTAATCTGCCGGGGCCAAGCAAGCTTGGACAATGGCAGTGAGGTCCTCAGGACGTAGGTTTGTTTAGAGTGTCCTTCTCATAGATGGATGGCCACACAGGGCTAACGACCTCCATCAGGCCAGGAGACCGGGGATTCGAACCCGTGGTCGCAGCAGTGAAAGTCCTGCACGCTAACCACTAGGCCACCAGGGGTCTCGATTTTTTTTGTTTAATCACGAAACAAACTGTAAAATTACTTTTCTGTCTTCTCTGCTTCACATCCTGATTTTGTCTTTTAAAAGGAGCGACTGGAGACTATAATGAAAGTGGGAAAATTTGTGTCATGCATTTACAGTAAAAAGTAAATCCCTTTCTGAAATATGCTGAAGTCAAGTGAGACACCTTTTAGTTTCTTCTCTCTCTCTTGCCTTTAGCTGAGTACGTGTCTGTCTCACACGAAGACCTGTTTTCCTTATTCAAGATTGTGGCTGTTTGAGTTGACTGTCTGTATCTTTAGTTTGTTTTGGAACTCAGGGAGAAATAAGTTTAATTAAGCTACATGCTGGGATAATGGGGAATGACTTTTGCTATATGGTAGCAGTGACTAAGCAGTCTATGCTATTTTGCTTATGGAGTGCTTTTAGAGGTAATTCAAAGGAACAAATCAGTAGACCTAAGAAAGTGTTATCATTAAGTATAAAGCTCTCTACTGAAAGTTTTTGACCCAAAAATCTCATTTTGATATCTTCTTCAAAGCTCCTAAGTCAGTACAAAGTGGAAAGAAAAATCACTTTTAAAACATAACATAGAAACTAAGGTATCTGGCTTTAGAAAGGCAAGACAATAATTCAAAATGCTTTGCCTGGTAGTAGACAGCTCAAAGGCTATCATAACATTAAAACATTAGTGATAGTTTCTGAGAAATAATAATTCAGTATAGTGGGTGATCCTAAAGAGTTATGCTAAGAAGCAGCAGCATCATATTCTTTTAGAAAATTTGTGATGTGTTTCTAAGTAGAATTGTAAAACAGCTGAGATGACTGCAAGGGTTTTTTTATTCCCTTTCTCACCTGACAGTGCTCTTATAATTAGCATATTTTAAAGGGGATTGCCAGAATGTCTCTCATACTATAGTCTAATGAAATATTTATATGAGCTCAAGTGCCAAGTAAACCATTAAAAAGAACTTAAACATTCACTTGGGTGAAGGAAGATATAAAACAAGCTTTATCACAGCCAGAGTACAACCCACAACACTACAAAGTAAATGTGCATAATGAGCATTTTTCATACTGCTAAGACTAACCAAGGGAATTAGTAAGACTTAATGGAATAAGAGCACAAGGAAAGTTTTTTTTGCACCACTTTCCAGGAATTGGGAGAAGTCTTTGAGGTGGAAGACCTTTTTTATGATGCTTAGGATCTGTTTTTAAGGCCTATTACAGTGTAGGTTGTACTAGGGAATGAGGAGAGAACAAGCAGATAAATTAAATTAAAAGTAGAAGGTAGCAATTGGTATGTTTCCTTGATCTAAGGCTAAACCAAGTAATTAAAAGCCTAATCAACCAAGACATGATGAAGGAAGTTACCTGTGATATTCCTGTATTCCCAGTTTAATATTCCTATTTAGGATAAGGTTTATAATGCTACACTGTGGTTTGATTTTTATTTTTTTTTTCTTATTAGGAGTGTGATTCCAAAATAGACTTCTTTGTTTTCCTTTGAATATGTAGCTCTTCAGAAACATAAGCTCCTCAGAGAGCATCCCCAAAAGACGTGCCTGCTCACAGCTCCCTTCGGTTAAGAATTTACATACAACTCTTCCATCTTCAAAAAAAAAGTGACAGTATAACCCTCTATCAAGCAGACATTAATTTAACAGGACTTCTAAGAGATTTAGGTGACCAGTGCCATAATTAACACATGCAAAAATTTTCCCTGTTTGGTTCTTGCCCTA
Source organism: Neopelma chrysocephalum (assembly GCF_003984885.1). Lineage (NCBI taxonomy): Eukaryota > Metazoa > Chordata > Aves > Passeriformes > Pipridae > Neopelma > Neopelma chrysocephalum. The sequence continues at coordinate 2,597,194 of NW_020897749.1, forward strand.
TGTAGTCCCTATGTGAGTGGGAATTGTAGGTCCTATAGGCTTCTTCTGACTGCTGTTAAAAAAACCCCGAGGATCTCAATTTGCATTTGTTCATAATCCTTATCACATGACTAGACAGATGTGATAATCTTGACTATCTAAATGCTGATATTTTTAGTAACTTGTATAAGGTATAGTATTAAGCACAAGCTGTAGAAACCAAACCTCTGAACTCGGCACCGCAGTCCCATTCCATTGTTGCTTCACTGTTTATTTCCTAGAGTAGTAGAGAAAAACAGCATTTATACTGATTTTTCTGCTTTACAACTATTGTAATTTTTCTGAGAAGTGTCTTAGTGTTAGGTTTTACTGCTAAGAGGGATGAGGGACAATATACTGACAAACAGGTCAATCACAAGTGTCAGCACATTTTGATACAGTTGCTCCTGGTGTTCTGTCCCAGCTCCAACTTCATCTAGCAGCTCAATAGTCTTACTGAAGCTACTCACCTGACTCTTCAAACACATTCATGGTCTAAAACGTTTTGCATTCATAATAATGAGGTAGTTATATTTAAATTTTCTTAACCAGTTTAGTCTGGCTTATGGTTTTGGTGCTTTTTCTTTTTAAAGGGACTTGGGGCTGCTGGTAGTACAACTGAGATGGTCTAGGATCAAGTGCATGTTTCTCTGCTGAGACTTTGAGAAAATTACAGTGCACACATGCTGCTACCCACACACAGGCAAAGTGAAAATGCTTTGCCAGCAATCGCAGCATATTTTTTAAATTTGAGGAGGCACTTGCAAAGGTGGGTTTGAGAGCTCTCCTCCTTGCCAACCAAACTGCAAGTCTTTCACGGCTCTTCTGTTGGGGATCATCTTTTATGTTTGAAGTAGCAAGGAAATGCATTGCTCCAAAGGCATTAGAGTAACTCCTGTTACACCAGCACACCTCCCCACCCCCTATGTATTGAATTGTTCCTTTGTACTGATAAAAACCATTATCCACTGTGCAATTTATGCATTTTGATACTTATTAACACTAGCAGGTGAAGTAGAACTCTGATTCCAAGACAGCAGGTAGAAGTGACTGTGGTTTTTAGGGTTTTTATGCCTACTACTGAAGTGGAGGCATGGCTTTTTTTATATATCAGTGGCTCTATTATGTTGAATGTGCTTCTCAGTGGGGAGGTGGCCAAGGATTTTGTGATTTGGGAGGAGCATAACTTGGTTCCATTATGAATAGTTTTAAACACCTTACAGGAGAAAAGAAAGTTCCATATTTTAGTGTTTACCTTCTTTGTCTGTAATAAAAAAGTGGAAAGCACTTTGTAGCAGGAACTTATCGTGGTACATTGCCTAATGTGTTGTGTAGTCACAACCTGGTCCACAAATAAAGCTTTCAATGGTTACTACAATAGAAGTAATATGGGTGATTGAAAATAGCCATGTATTGGACAAGGCTGGCTTGTTAGGTAGGATGGGTTCTGTATGTAAATCCAGATTTTCCCCTGCTTCCCTTTAACTGAGATACTAGTCTTCCTTCAGCTACTTTAGTAACTGAGGTAGTGAAAAACAAGAAGCAAGTTCCTCAAAATTTTGAAATTTGTTTGAATTAAATCAAGTTCCCATAAAAGGCAGGGCCAGCCTCTGTGGCTAAAATATTCTCTATGCATTAGGCAAGAAGTCTTCTGAGTTTTATCTTCTGACCTGACTGAATGAACTGGTCTGTGTGACTTCCCTCCAGCTCTTTTTCTATAAACAAGCATCCATTTTGCCTGAATACAATTAGATGCTCATAAACTCTTAAAGCTCATAGAGCTCTTAAACTACGAAAGGAGGACTTGTATTTGTCCCTGTATATACTATTTGGAGTTCAGTAATCTGCCATTTACCATCTTCAAGCATTCCTGATGCTAGTGGAAACTAACAATTTTCCCACCCTGGCTGGAAGAATATCCTCTCTTATCCAGTGTTCATTTTGGGTTATAAGATTATTATTATCGTGTGCCTCATGCTTCTCCCTCCCTCTTCCCTATTCAGGATAGTAGCTAATATTCATTAATCAGAAAAAAAAAGAGTTCAGTTCTCTGAAGTAACACCAAAGAACAAAAATAAGGCTGTTTTCAACAGCCAACAATAAAATTGAGGGCAACAAATGTATCCATACAAAACTTCTTTGCAAAGTAGCAATATAGTATCTGAATTGAATCATATTTGAATTGCTGCCAATAAGCAATAACAAAACAAGCCTATCTTATCCTATCATCTAGCAAAGTTTAGTCCATGCTATCCTATTGCAATTTATTGTGTGCCCTCGCAGTTTTGAAACGTTTTTGTTGGGAAATATTCTTGGTTTTAAGCTGAGAAAGCTGCTGGAAAGAAAGAGCCAAAAGAGTGTATCGCTTTCTGTACTTTTTTTGTATACACAGTTAGTAAGACATCTGGAAACTCTGAGATGTGTTGGAATCGTTGTGACATTTGGGCCTCAGAGAGATGTGAGCACAAAGTCTTCATTAGTCACTTACAGGCATAATTTTTGTTGCCATTTTTATTAAGTGATTAACGAGCTTTGTGAGATTCTTGTTCTCATGGACATGAGGAAGAGGAGGGAAGGTTTTCATGTGTCATTATTAGTGCTGGATCAGTCAATGAATGCAGTTCAAGGGAGGAAACGGATGCATTTTGACCATGGTGACTGACAAAGTAGCAAGCAGGGGATGGAGGGGCTGTATTTATTTGGTTCTGCAGCTCTTCCCATCAGAATTGTGTTCCAATGTGTATGTAATTGAATTTTGCATTCCCTTAAGACCTATATTATCCTATTTGAGTGAAAAATGTTATCAAAATTCCCAGACCTTTATTCTAGTACGAATAAAGAAAATTCAATATGAAATTGAATAAGAGAATTTTATTTTCACTTCTACTGTGGCTCAGCTAAATGTGATGGGATTTTCTTATGCAGACCACTGTCTAGTTAGTGTCTTGCTCTCATGAAAGTATGGTATGAGCGTCAGTTCTTACCTGTATTTGCAAGTGTGCATCTGTCTTTATCAACAGCAGCTACAAAAGCTAATTCTTTTTAGGTTGTGTCATGAAATGCCATTAAAAATGCAAAAAAAACCCCAAAAAAAACCCAAAAACTCAACCACCTGGGAGAAAACTTAACAGCAAAATATTTAACTTAAACAGATATTATTTTCTTTTTTTTTTTTTACTGTGTAAATGCCACCATTAGTGTAACATAACCTTCTCTTTAAACCTCTGAAGTGTTATTTATAAGCATTTTTTTTTTCGTTTACCACCTGCTGAATAATACCACAGTATTACTGTTAGGATCAATTTGAAGGAATAGTTGTGCACTGGTTTCAGGTACGTGCTGGAATTCCTGTGATAGGAATGAGTGGGATGCCAACATAGTGCATTTTCAGAACTAGCTGGGCTTGGAAGGTGCTGGGATCCAGTTGTGCTGCCATTTAGACACAAGCAAACCCCAACCCTTCAATATGAGTTTCTAGCTATAGCAGTGTGGCTATGCCTTAGGTTAAAAAATAATGGTGAGAGAGGAAGAAATAAAATCCTCAGTTAATTGATCCTGTCCTCAGTATGTGGATAAACTTGGAGGAAACACATCTGTGCATCTAAAACTGATTCTGGCCGAAGAACATCATTCAGGGGCATGTTCTTGTGTAAAGATTGTTGACTTCAAGAACAGCCTACTTTGGAGGCTAATCTCTCTTTTTGAGATCAATTTATGGTACAGCAGTACTTAGCCGAAAATTTTTTTTGATCTGTCTTTTTTGTGGCATTTTTAGTGCTTCTCTGGCTTCAAAATGTATGCTTGTAACTTAATTTATAAGTTTAAATGGGAGCTGAAAGTAGAAATGCAGCATAACAGATGGATGGTGAAAACTGGAAAGTCCCGACTGTGACTTTTTTCCTGCCTTCTCTAACAGAGAAATTGCAGGGATTGAGGTAATGAACTTGTAATTTTTCTATCTGATCTTTCACTGATAGGACTTTAAGCTCTTATCTGCTTTGTTTTGAACTGAAGAATGGCTCATCCTCCCTGAACAGCTTTTCCTCTGTTCAGTCAATAGAGAACTGAAAAACAAAGCATGTTTAGCTGAGAAGATTTAGGTACATCAGGCAAGCATCCTGAAAATATTTTAGGGCTTCTTTCTTCTTGGGCCTGCTCCTAGGAATATTCATTTAGCTAAACTGTAGAGCATCTGACAGATGCTACACATTCTCATCACACACACATTCTGTGAAGGTTGACTACTATCATGGGCACACACGTGGGAGTAGAGATGCAGAGACATATGCATCATATTTAGATTTCTACATGTGCAAATCTAATTATAATCAGAGAGGCATAGTACATTTTAAATGGGTTTCTTTTCCCCTTTACAATTGCATTCCCAGCAGGTACATCTTCTGGAAGGAAATGTCTCTGAAATACCCACAGAATAGAGAGCAAGAGAATGGGACATCTAACAAAGCTTCTGACTCCGTAATGCTGTGGCAATTTCCTAAATATTGGTCTACTATGTGGTGCCTTTGCAGGCTGTTTCTCGAGAGATGACTAAACAGACAAGAATATGGGCAATCTATTTTGCATATAAAATGTGGGACAAGTGTAAGAGAGGGAAAAAATTTTACTGACTCAAAAATAAAAATTGTTCAGGTGTAACTTAACACTACAACAGTTAGAAAGAAGGAAGTAGGCCAAGAAGGTATGCAGTGTTTATTTAAAAAATAATAATGATGAGCAAAGGTCATTATTTTACAGGTATTTACTGAAAGTAAAAACATGCTATCTGAAGGCTTTTTGCTTTGTCATCATGATCCCCTTATTGTGTTTTGATTTTTTTTTTTCACAGTGCAGCCTACTTTCTATTTTGTTCATGCTTATTTCTGTATTATTTATTACCAGTCTTAAAATATTTCTTCCTTCTCCTTCTGCCACTTCTATGGCTGAATAGTCTCAATTCACTGTTTCTACTTTGAACTTTTTCCTTATTTCTTGATATGATGGCTTGCTCTAGAGTTCAGAATTACATTCATCTTTATTTATCATGTAACTTAAATATTCTGTTTTTTCCACTATGAAACTGCTAATTTGAATCCTTAGTCTTTTAATAATGTTTAAAAAAAAAGAAACAAAAACCTTGTAACTGGTTAGCCTCCTACTTGTTATATAAACGTACTCAGATTAAAGGTTTGTGGTTTTGTGTTTGCATTCCTGATATTCATCTGAATTCTCCCATTTTACTCAAGTTTCTTATACAGAGTCTATTCTGTAAATAGCTATATCTTTTAATCAATCTCTCTTGGAATCTTTTAAAGCTCTTCAGCTTAGAGATTCACATGACTCTATCCCCTGTAGGACTCACCTCATCATTCTGTCACAGTTTAAATACAGAAATGCCTTTTCAAAGCTGCTATGTTTGCATTTCTAGAGCACCTGAAGTCACGAAAATGTCTCTTCTTTCTCAATTCATATTTTTCCTTTTTTTTTTTCTTCCCTCCATTTTAAAAGGAAAGGACAGAAGGGAAATGACCTTGTAATATAGCAAGTGGCTAGTCCTGAACTAGCACTCTGTACTTAACCTGGTTTTGCTGTCTGCTTTGCAGTATTTGCTCTGAAGCTCTCATACAAAAAAGTAGCAACTGTCTTCTGCTCTGCTTTGCTCACAGTGAATGGGGTCCCTTGATAGCCCTCAGTACATCACGTACTACTGAACTTGTTCAGGCCCACTGTTCTTCAGAAGACTGCACACAAAATGTGCAGTGTCTTTGCACTGTGCAGATGAGAGCATCTGGGTATGGGAAAATCCTCCAGCAAAGCTGAGCATACTCCTGTCCCTGTAGGAAAGTTCCAGAACTATGAAGGCTCAATAAATTCAGCTTTGTATTGCAGAATAGTGTAAAACAGAATTGGAATTTGATCAGATGCGTTCTGAGTGTAATAAGAGTGTATTTCGCTTAAAACTCATCCACCAAGGCTGTTAATGTGATTAATCACATAATTAAACAGTTCAAGATGAAGGAAACACATTTGTTTTGTGCTGCCTACTATTTACCACACTGGAAAAAGTGTTGCTCTTTCTCAATGAAAGAATGCTCTCATTTTGTTCTGTGGTTCGTAGACTGAATTTTGTTTTCATGAAGCAAGGGACAAGGGGGTTCTAAGTGTGGTTAAACAGAGAAAAGAGCCTTCCATCAATATTTATTCTTTTCTGCTTGTTCAGTACTCCTAGTAACACTTTCAGATGTAGTATGAAAGGGAAGTGTGGCATCTCTCATTACCAACTGTTTGCTGAAGAAGACAATACAAGAAGAGGATTTCAAAAGGGGGTGTTCAGCATACCTTAGTCAGTAGGAGGAAAAATGCAGAAGAAATTCAAAGGGCTCTTCAGAAACACATCACAGACATTGTGCCCTCTCCAGAAGGTAAACTCCAATCTCAATAACCCAGCTGGAAAAAATAACAAGTGTATTCATCTGTAAAATTAAAAAAAAAAAAAAAAACAAACAAACCAAACCCAAAACATTACCTGTTGCTTATAAAGTTTCCTGTAATATATCATTGAATGTCTGGTGTCCAGCTGTTAGCTAACCAGTAAGAACTGGGTTGGCATGCTGGACTCTTGCCTGTATTACCTGCAAATTGCTAAAGCTTTCAGCCCAGCTGGTGAACAGGTCTGACTTGGGTCATGGCACTGACAGGAAATGCATGCCTTGCCTAAGGAAGCTGTGATCTCCTGCCTGCAAACCTGTTTAGCTGTTATATTTCATTAGATAAATTGAATATTAATGAACACTGACAAAGCAGCTGAGCTTCTGTATTTTTTTGTTTTGGGTTTGTTTTTTGGGTTTTGTTTTTTTGTTGCTGTTCATTTTAAGTCTTGGGTCATGCAGCGTTGAGCCTTTTAATCTCATTACTCAGGACAAGATTTTAGCCTGCTAGTGTCGCTGAGTCAATACAGGCAGGCAGCCAGAACAACCACAAACCCATGGCTAGAACATAAACAGTAAATTTATTTCCTTTACCTTGCCAGCAGGGGTATCCCTGAAGCAGCACCTGGTCAGAGGCACACCAGCAGAGATGCAGGCACTGTTAGACTCAGTCCATGTTAGAGGATCACTGGCCTGCTGTTCACACAGGTTTCTCCAGGGCTTTTTCCCAGCTGCAAAGTCACCTGAGCAATTTAAAGTCCTCTTCAGTAGCCTTCTGGTTTTTAACCCATTCCCTCCAACAGTGCCTGGTAGTACAGTCCAGAGGTGTTGCATAAAGAAGGGATGACTTACAAAAGGGGGAGGAAACTTTTCCCACCATGGCTTCAAAGACAACTGTGGGGATGAAGTAGCCTTAAAGAGCAACTGGAGAGATGGAGAAGCCTTGTCAATTTTATCATGAGAGAAAATGTGATGTTGATATATCTGCTTTTGATGTGATGGAATAATGTAGCATTAAGATAAAGGAACAGTACATTTCTGAGGTTCCATTTGCAATGCTCCATCATTGCTTTAGTGTTTTGGCTAGCAGCTGCTGCTGGTTTGAACTTAATGTCTTTTATTACTTAACAAGAAATCTCTGTTGGAGAGAGCACCAGGCACCTTGTGCTTCCTTTTTGCCTCACAGTGCTGGCGTGTGAAAAGAGCAGAACACAGTTTTTCTGTGTCATCCCCACATAGGCTGCCTGGTCACACCCTTATGCTACTGCAAACCTTCACTTGTTTATTTAGTGAGAATGTATCTTATCAACTACCACGAGTCTCCTCTGAGTTGCCTTGGTTGATGTTTTCCATAGTTTGGGGTGCACATACGTGGCTTTAGAATTATTCCTTTCCATCCCCTGCTGTAGCTCTCTGGGAATGTTTGCTTGCATTATGTAGTTAATGAAGGCATGCTGTTGAGTCTAGAAAACTTTGTTTTATCCTTCCCTGCTAGGGGCATCATCTGAAGATTGCTCATGATACTGGATGGGAATTTGGGAATTCCCATTCCAAATTTGGGAATTGGACTATTAAACAATTTCTTCCCATTCTTCCATACTTCATTCCATAGGATGTCTGTATGGGGGCTCTGTCACAATAATATAAACTTGTTTTGAGATCAAGTTGAAACACATTCCCTGTATGGAGTCAGAATCTAGATGTATGTATTTTCAACAGAAGCCTTACAATTCACGTTTGAATTTTCTGTTTCTAATTTTATTACCTCTCACTGTGTTAAAGAGTCATAAGTATAATGTTTGTTCCTCAGAGAACTGCTAAATCATCCTTAGTGTGCTATAATATCTTATTTCATTTTGAAGTCTTGTTTTTAAAATGTTAAATTATTAGCTAGAACACAATGTAAGTATTCCCTGAATGGAGCTGGTAGTCTTTTGAAAAGGAACTGTTTCTCTGTGGGATTGATAGCTATTAATTCTAATGCTAAAACTTTGAATCTTGAGATTAATACTGGGTTTACTGTTAACCTAAATTTCTGAAGACCTCCATTGCTTTTACCTCTATATATGTGGAGGAGGAAGGGAAGGAAGAGAGGGAACTGCATTAATACAAACAGGAATTGCAAGTCAATTTAAAATGCTAAGCTTGCTAATGTTAGTCTTTGGAGTTATTGATTGCTTTTGCTTTCTTGCTAAAGCAGACACAGCAGTGTATTTTTGGTTTGAACACCTTCTCCTATATATTATTTTCCTTCTGTGTGATGGTGGAAGTGTCCATGCTCTGTACCATAAGCTAATAACTTTCAGCCTGCAAGATTGCTGTTGCCTGAGAATCTGAAACTGTGCCATTGCCTGACTGGATAGTAAGTCCCAAGTCACAAAACACATGTTTATCCCTGTTAGAAGCTGGCAGCACAATTGTAAAAAAGACAGAATGTTACTAGCAAATTCACTAAAGTACATAGCTGTGTATTAACACATAGTATGGTTTCTTACCTTTTTTTTTTTTCAATAAAAATTGGTTAGGAATGGGGAAAGTTATGAGCAGCTAAAATGGGTTAATTATATTTCACATTCATTATGCATCAATTGAAAAGCCCAGCATTATTCAAAAGCTTCACTCAATTAAATCTTCGTGAACTTAAAATTCTTATTGGTCCCTAATTAAATTAGGGAAATTACCAGCAAACTGAATTGGAATTGATCTGTATTTAGGGACCTCTTGAACAAGGTCCCTCATCAATATAGTATCTTGCATATCGCTGCCTTAAATCCACCCCTGTGATGCTTCCATCTCAGTTGATCTATTTCATGGTTTTAATTTTGTTTCCTTCTCATGAATTCTGTATCTCTGGGTCCCAAAGAAGGAATGATTGCTAGTTGCTAAAGTAAATCTTTCATTTTTGTGCCACTATTAGGGTCTTAACATGTGAGTGTCTGAGCTTCCTGGCTGTGGAGTGAACATGTAGTGTTTTCTAAGCTGGACAAATCCCTAGAAGACATCAAGTCAAGGTAAAAAATTACTAGACAAAGGTGATTAAATAGGAATTTGGCTACTATATCTAACAGTGGAATGTCAGAGTTTGTTTTAAAAATAGTCTCCTAAGTTCTGAAGCCATTACCATGGCAAAAGGATATACTTCCATCAACAAGACATTAATACTTATCGTTGCCTTTAGGTCAGTCTGTAGAATAAAAATTTGGAGTTCTCCTGAACAAATTCATACTTTTGCCTAGCTTTAATAGAAGTTCTTGAGGATTTTCTATATGGATTTCTACCATCTTTTTTATGAAATAAATTAACGTGGACTTATATTGCAGGATCAGAAATTATATAACTTAATGCTAAACAGTTATAACTTCAACTATAGGGGAATTTAGTTTAAATGCTAATGAGATCCATGAGCAGTCTTGATTGTCTTGATTAATATGCCATTGGGTGCATGTTAGAAAGAGGAAAACAAAGACTCCTGAATATCACGTCATTCCAACACCCAAAAGTTGCTCTTTTTACATACCTGCTGCTATAGTATCAGAGGTTCATGCCTGTATTTGAAAAGCTGGCTGTCTTCCAAGGCTTCCTGCCAATATAAATTAATGTTTACCATAAGACATACTTGGAAGGTATGAAAGCTTCATCCTGTGAGAGATGCTTGAAGAACAACTGAGTAGTTCTGGCTCCTATACATCAAATCTAAGGGTATATATTAATTAATTATAAAGCAATCCATTATTGTTTCTTGCCAGACCTGGTATTTTCTATGTCCACATCGATAGCATCATATTTGTTGAGGAGGGAATATCTGTCTCTCAGGAAATGGTATCTAGAGGAAGATTAATCACTCTGCTAGTCAATTAAAATAATGGTACTTATAGCTTTATGGTATATTTTATTTGTAAAGCTAGATGGATATTATTATTCTTATTGGATCCTTTACCTTTTTCAAACCTCATAAAAGACATACTAGCATTTATTTTACATATTTGTTTAATTTTTATTTTCTTTGACTAGGAAAATATTGGGATTTATGAGTTGAGAAGTATGGGCTCTGCAGTGGCTAGTTGGATTTCACACCACCTTTTAAGTGCCTGGATCATAAATGTTTAGCTACTTCATGCCAAACACAGAAACCAAATACGAAGTCCCATTCTTCACCAAGGTTATCTGTAAATGGAATGATTATGCTAAGTAGGGGACTGCCTATGAGTAGAAAGTAGGTGTCAGAAACAGATAGCTAAGAATTGCTGCTCCCCTGTTTGTGACAGCCTGCTTGGGAAAATATTTTCTGTAGAAGTAGGAAATGAGGCCTCACGCTGTTGTCAGCTGAGGGAATTAAAAAAAAAATCCTAAGAGAAGGTGCAGAAGCTGCTACTGAAACAATGAAGCAGAGAAGAGTGTTGGTGAGATGAAAAATGGAGAGTCACACTGCAGTCTGTAGTCTGGTGCTCATAGCAGTAGTAAGGCCCTAGGTTTTATTTTCCCTAACATCCAGAATATCATTACTTAAGTAGATGTGTCAGACTACGTATGACTTGTTGCACGTGTGAGACTGTATTTTATCCCTAAAATCTGGTATATAACATCAGTGTAAAACTGGTTCAAGAAAACTTTTGACTCGCACTTGGATTCTGATCTAACTTCTCAGGGTTTTTCAATTTTTTAATGAGGTGTTTCAATATATACATTTATTAGGAGTTTATTTAAACTAGGGACGATGGGAAAGGGAGAGAGTTACCAGAACCCTCTGAGGGTGTGTTGAACAGGGTGAAAGAAAGCAGCTACAAATTGAAGCAAGTGGGAGCGCTTCCATATAAGCAAGGGAGTGTCCACACTCACAAAGCTGTGGATCAGATAGTGAATGTTAGCTGTTCCTGGGAAAGGATTCACTAGATCCATATTACAGTGTATTTTTAAGGCCCAGGCAATTGAGTTTCTGGATACTTTGAGATATTACAGTAAACCTATAAAGAGGAATGCACATATTAATTTCTGACAACGCAAAATACCTGAAGGGAAATCATGGCTGCAAGTAAAATTTTAAGACAAAACAGTGTAGTTGAAATTAAATCTAATTACAGTTTTAAGTTCTTCGGCTTAATTGTCTCCATGTAAAACTGACATTTGAAAATGTGCACTCTGCAAGTAATAATGGAATTAGGAATTCCAGTGTTGAACTCATTACACCAAAGAATTCTTGAACTAGCTAAGTCTTAGTTGTATTTGGTAAGAGATCTTTTAAATGTACACAGTGTTGACTTAACTATTAATAATGATAAGCAGTTCTGAAAGGAAAACAGTAAACATTTGTTTTACTTAACTGCTGCTCTCTGTGGAGTTCTCAGTCTATGACAGAAGTCTCTAGAGGAGACAGGCGAAAATCATGCTGTGGAGTTTTTAGTTCTCATGTCTACAACTTTCTTTTGCTGATGTTCTACTACACTGTTAATTTACCCGGAATTACTGTTTCTCAAGAACACTGGGAAACATAAGGTATTACAAGTGCATGATTTTTCATTCAGCCTCTGTGTTTTTTTTGTCATTAACTACAGTAGTAATAATACTGTGTAGTTATACCTGCTGATCCCTGCTACAATAATGAGGAGCATGGTAATAATAAAGAACTTTAAAGCTTTTCTTTTGCAATAACATACAATGAGGTTCACTGTAAAATTGTGTGGTGAAGGGGGTGGTGGTGTTGGCACTAACAAGGCACAGGTTTTATGCTGAGCTGAGAACATGGGTCTTGGGTCTTGTTTTGGCTTGTTGGGGAATACATTTAGTGCAGGCAGCTCAGTGTGAAGCCCTAGGTTGAGCTCAAGCCCCAGGTAAGAGGCCATGAACTGCTGACTTTTTGTACAACAAAGGACACAGGGGCCTGTGGCCCAGCCAGGTGACTGGACACTCAGAGACACATCAGGAGCCAATGACTTCATGCTTTCACCTGCTTGGACAGTGAGGGGATAAAAGACCAGAGTTTCCTTTGCCTTTGGTCCCTCCCTGGAGGCATCACCTTGAGCTAATATTTTGTTATTGTGCCAAGATCAAATTATTTTAAAGATTGAGATGTCTGAGCCTGTAAGGAAACCTGACCTGACTGTGAGTGTGGGATGTACAGCTGTGAAGGGGCTTCCATCCCAGCTCAGGTGGGGTGTATGTGACTGCCAGAGTGGCTCCTGGATGGTCAGACAGGGAAGTTTCTCTAACAGACCTGTCTGCAGTTTTTCTTGATTTTAGTTGTGGGAGCGATTATATAATGACCATGTTTGTTTAATTTTTACTTAGCTATGTACCATTGCGTGGTGCAGCATCTCTTGTGGGATACCAGTTGTGCTCCCATACAACACCACCAGGAGTTATACCAGCATAACAAACAATGTGAGTTATTGGTGATGCTGGAACAAAAATGCAGCATATTGGAGTAAAGGTGTGGGATGGTAGTAAAGGTGCTTGGGCTACGAGTGGTTCTCCAATGATAAAAAATAACTATTAAAAGAATGCTACTTGAGGATCTGAATTACAACTGATTTAAGGACCAGTAAACAGAAAAAAGAACGTGTGAAATGCACTTTGTATAGAGAATTATTGTGCAGCTCTAAAAAGGAGTAAGATGTCAAGCACATTAGATGGTTAGTGGATCTTCAGATAAGAAGGAAAGCTACAGCAAGCTCGTGGTAACCCAAATTTTTCACAGGGGCTGTTATTATTTTGAGGGTGAATATTTCTTCCTCACTCCTTGGGGTATGGTGGTTTGGTTTTTTTTTTTTTGTATTTGGTGACACACTCTACACCTTTGTCACCTGTGCAAGGTTTTATTGACAATGAAAATGTTATCAGTATCAGTAATTTTCAGAAATTATGACTTTGTGTTCCTTCTAAGGGTCAGAGATATCCAGTTATTTAACAGAACTGATATTTTAAGGATCAGTCAGATGTGTGAACAAGAACACTTAAAGAAAACTGTGGAGTTCAGATCTATCCACATTCAGAAGACCAATGTGTTTTTTTTTTCTTCCATTTCAAGTTCAATTCGTACCATTTTAAGCGTTCTTTGTGACATAATGCTTTATTCTCTGAAAAGAAGAGTAGGAGTCATGAGATACTTTCATGGTATTTTTTTCTGTAGCATCCTTCAAGACTTGAATCAGTATAATAATGTGTCAATTAAAAAAAAACAAACAACAAAACAATCAAAACCAAGAAAGCTACTAATATCTGAAGATAAGTGAGAAAGAATTCTATTTGGCCAGTGATCTTTCTGAAATGACAAGAAGTTAAAAACCTGAGTCTTTCTCCCCATGTCCACAAAGTTTTTAGGCCTTGTCAGAAATGTGTGTTAGTACAAAACTTTGATTTGCACATCTGGCTCTGTTGGCATGATTTCTCTGTACTATGTGTATATCTTGTCTGCTGTATTAGTTCTGAAAACAAATGTCAGGGAGTGGGATATTTTACATGGGATGAACTTCTCCATCCGGAAAAGCTTGTTAGTCTTTGTCGGTGCCCCCTGTCAGAATCAGTGCTGGGACTAAGTTTTGGAACACAATCCAGGCAAGGATGTATTAAGATCAGAAGGATTTTGTCCTTTTGGTTGTAAATATGCTTTCTAAAACAATATGCAGGTAAATGAATTATTACAGTGATACCAGATAGTCAGTATGGAAAATGGGGGAGGAACAGGATTGAACATGATCCCAGAATTTCAGTATCCAGTTCTTCAAATGGCTGACAGCCTAGGGACTTACTGGACATGTCCATGTTGAGCAAAGGTGACAGTGGCTCTCCAGATGTCACCATCACTCAATCAAAAGATGGAACAAAACTGATCCCTGGATGACTTTATCACCAGTCTTATCTGATCTTTCTGGGTGACTTGATCAGACCACTGCACTGGTGAACTGCCAGTGCAAGCATGACTCTGCTGCTGATTATGGGAGTGAGAGACCAGCATAGGAGATGATTCAAACCACTTAATTGCATGCATCTCTTGAGCAATAGTTTGGCTGATACAGACCACCTCATTAGAACTGTGAAATGCTTTTAATAAACTTGGGCAGTTTTTAATACGAAAAACTATCACGGGCATGCTTTGATGGGACTCAAAGGTATGTGTCTAGTCAATGACCAGGCTTTTACAAACAAATTTTATGTGAAAACGTTAATAAGGAAGGGTTATTTTTGAGGTGTTGGTGACAAGATTGTGTGCTACGTGTTGGCACATGGTAAAGGACAGGTAATGAATTAAAATATTTCCACTATGAAGAGCTCTGGAAAGGATTGGTCCATATAAAAGCGCTTTTCTTGTAATTGAGACTAACTACTGAAAACTGATGTGAGAAGGCACTGAGTGCTGCAGCCTTTTCCCTGTTGCTTGTTACTAGGACTGCTGCCTCACTGAGCCAGTGGGCCAACACTCTCCTTAGTCTTCCTTTTGCTAGTAGTTAACATGCAGAAACTCTTATTCCTGTCCCTCATCTCCTTTGCTGGTTTGAACTCCAGCTAAGTATTGCTGACTCTATTCCTACCTAGTCAGGCAGTGTCTGTATTTCTCCCAAGTAGGTGTCCCTGCTTTCAGTTTGTGTCCTTTTCTTCTGTGTCTGAACCCAGGAGCTCTCCTTTTTATCTCTGCTGGCCTTCTGCTGTGCTTGCTTGAATTCTGCAAAGTGGGATGGACTGTTCTTGAGCTCTGATAAGGCTGACCTTGAACTTTGCCCTCTCAGACAGTTTCCCCATGGGATCCTTCCAAGCAGGTCCCTGCAGAGGCTAAAATCTGCTCTTTGAATTCCAAGATTGTAATACTGCTGAGCCCCTTCTCATTCCTCTGTCTCCTGAACATCTGGATTGCTTCTGACCAGTTGGATTGACTGTCCAGCAGACAAGAGTGGTTATGGTTACTGATGATTGACAGCTCCTGTGACTGTGAGACTTTTTCCAGCTGCCTGGAGAAGGTTTCATTTGCCTCCCCTTCTCAATTAGCAGCTTCTAGCAGACATCTACATCACCTGTGAAGGCCTACCCTGTAATTCTTGCTTATGAGTTCCTGAGCTCTTCATCACCCACCTTACATCAAACCTCCATGCCTTCAATCCTGTCATTGACCTGGACCATAACTCCTCCTCTATACCTGCTTGCTCTTTGCTAAGGAACCTGTATTCCTCCCTTGGAGCTCTCCAATCCCACTGTGTCTCTAATTAAGATTATATCAGTTTGTGCATAGCTGTAGAATTAGTTCTTCCTGTTTGTTCCTGTGCTATGTGCACTGGCATACAGACATTTAATATAGGCCTGAAGTTGTGTTGGTTTTACAGGGTGAAAGACTCCCTGTTCTGCTGTTTTTTTATACAATTTCTTTACCACTTGCTCCCTCACTCATATCTCTACAGGTTGGGGTAACTTTGTCCTGACCTGTTTAATTTAAAACCCTTCTCATTGGAGTTTTGGTAAAATATTTTCTTTAATGCTTTCTCACATGCTCCCATCCTCACTTAGGAGCCCTTGCTCCAGAGATCCTGTGTTCTTAGGAGGCAAATCCCTGCCTACAACACCAGATATTAATCCACTGATGGACTGCTTTTTCTCAAGCCTCTCTTCTCAACCCTGTTGTTGAGAGATGCACCACCTGGGCCCCCCATCTTTCATCCTCCCCATCAGTGTCTTACTTTTGAGTACAGAGCAGATAGGCATGCCTTGTCTACTTACTTGATTCTGGGATGAGGAATTAAGATGGAAATGAACTTATAATTTCATAGTACATTTCTGTGGAACAAGCTGGATCTTGGTACTCATAGATATGGTGGTCTTTTTCTTTTTTTTTTTTTTTTTCTTCTGCCTCAATTGATTCTCTTGTGCACTGTATGGCAGGAGTTCCTGTACATGCACGTCTCAGAGTATTCTTAGATAAGTGCTTGGGGGCGAGGGGGAGAAGTAGAAAGTAATCTTGGAGTCTTTCTTCACAGAAGCCCTAGAGGATCCTTTTAACATAAAACTACTTGTACTTAACATAAAACACACAGTAAATGAAATGTTCCTTCAGGTAAAAATGTGACCGTTTGGGAAACTTCCCTCACTCTGTCACTTAGCCAGTTGCTCTAGTGAAGAGGAAGGAATTGGAGGGGGAGTTGGTGTGATTAGCACATTAGCTCGAAGTCTTGAACAGTAAAATCCTCATTTTCTTGGTCTTGTCTTTTCTTGTCTAACTTGACAAGTCTATGTGAGATTGTCTTTATAACTTTTTAAATAGTAGTAATCTTCCTTAGTTCTGAATATTTGCTTCAGCTGCAAAATGTACAAATAAGCTCTACCTTAATGTGATTGAATAGACTTTTTAAACTTAATGTTCCCTTCAGGGATTCAGATTCACAACTTATTTTTTCTTCTTCCTACTTCTGTCTCTGAAAACATCAGCATCTCTTTAAGTATCTCCACTTCCTCCTCGGGCAGTTTGTCAGGAGGTATTTCTCCTGGTCTGTGAATTCCCTTTAAGCTGACTTTCTTTGCCTTTCTTCTAGGTTTTTGTTTTTGTGGGTTTGTTGGTGTTTGTTTTTTTTTTCATTTTATTTTATTCTCTGTTCCATGTCAGCTCCCTTGCTACAGCCTTGACACTTTCGTGATGCTGCTGTTTGAAAAAAAAAAAAAACAGAATGAACTTTATTCACTGTTCATAACAGCTGTCTTCTAGCATTTGGGAAATTGAGTTTATATAAAGGAAGAAACTTTTTAGAGGCTGAGACTCTTGTTATACTCTGTAATTTAAAATATGACAGTAGACTCATTAGTTTGAACGGTATCACTGACATGCTAATATTGGATGGATGTACAGTGTTTGCAGGATCAGGACCTTAAAGTTTTTCTTGAAAGGATTTGTCAGGCTTTTCCTAGTTATTGCAACATAATCAGAAAAAAAAAAAGATACAGAAGAAATTGCAAAAAGTGAAGGCTTTTTCTTTGGAAATTATTAGGTTCAGTCAAATTGTGCTAGTTTCAGTATCATTTTACATGTCCTTCTGATTTTAGAGACATATTATTCTGATAGGAATAGATTTCTCTGCCTATACACTAATAACCTGAGACAAAGACACCATGAGCACTATTCTATGTGCTCATTTGTTTCAGTAAAAAAAGGGTCTAAACCCACCTCCTTGACATGACAGTTACTGGTATAAATGCCAAAGTAAAAAGTGATAATGAATATTGTTTTAGGACACCTGCTTTTTTTTTTTATTTTTCCAGATCACCTTTTTCTGCTTCTCTATAGAATCTTTGTTCCACATCCTCTGTCTTACACCAGCACCAGAAAATATTACTGGCAGGTTGGACTTTTTCTTTTCTTTTTCTAGTTTTCAGAATAGCACTTTCTCAGGAACATTTCAGTACTGTTCCTTTCCATCACTAGGCATGATAAAACGCTGTAGTAATACCAAAATTACTAATTTGCATTTGCATTGTCTTGTTTACACTTGTTTGTCATGCAGGTTAGGCTCCTCTGCCTGGAAATGAAGTCAACAAACGTTGTTATACAAAACAGCTGGTGAGTGAGTATTTTGGAACAGCTTTTTAAGCATCAAATACCAAACTGACATATTTCAGGGAATGTTGAGGAGTGGAAAACTGTTGGTGTTCTTTACTTAAGAGCTGTTTGTTTGCTTTTGCTCCAAAGACACCTGCTTGCTGAATTTTCTATCCAGTGTTAAAAAATACCGAGTTCCTTGTCATCTGATCAAAGTGATTTTGGCTGTCCCAAGAAACATCTTGGGAGGAGCTGTATATCATAAACCTGATTTAATATTAAACTAAAGGTATTGTTTTATTCAGTGGTGGCAGAAAGACTGACTTCTGACTTGTCTTATTTTTTTCATGATGCATGATGGGAAGTTCTGTTTACTCTTTGTTGGTTTTCTGCTTGGTTAATGATACTTTATCTGCTTAGCTGGCTAATCTCTTAGCTCTGTCTACTTTTTCTTGTTGTACAGTGTCTAGTTTCTCACAGTAGTGTTTTTCCCCATACAGAATGCCCTCTTTGTAAAACACACTCAATTTATAAATCATGTTTTTGAAGGAAAACGTGCAGTATCTGTAAACTCATCTTTAGGCTAAGATGTACACAGGGAACTGTACAAACTTGAGGGGAATGGAAACGGGACAGGAGTGTTAAATAAAACTGGTACATGGCATTTTTAGCCAGATGAGGAGAGCTGGGTCTTCATAGAGAGAGCTGGTAGCAAGGAGCACAGAGAATGATAACTTTAGCATTCAGAGCACCCTGTAGCACAGCAATGTGCCAAGTATGAGGAACAAACAGGAAACTTCTGTGAGGAGAAAATCATCCATCAAAGATCCTAGATGCAGAGATGCCACCTCCAATTCTGAGAAATTCTCTCAGTTTCAAGCTCAAAGAATACTTGAGGAAATCCTTTTCTCATAATTGTGGGGTTTTTTTGTTTTGTTGTTGAGGTTTTTTTTACTTCCCCAGCTAATCTCTCTATAGTTTGCCACCAGAGGTGGTATATTGTGCTAGATGGATTTTCTTTTTTTAACTGACCCTTGTGAATATTCATGTTTGTATTTATTATTTACAGAGATAGCTGTGGCCCCTATCCCAGCATTTTAGTAACCTTGGCCTGAGATAGCCAGTCTCCACAGGCTTCTCCTGTTGCCACTGGAAGGAGAGGCTACAGCTCCTAGTGAGGCTTGGTGTTAGTTCTGGAGTGGGAAGGCAATTGAAACCATTTCTACCTTTTCACTGACAACAGGGGAAACATAGAAGGTTTCGTTTCCTTATGCTAATGCACTCTGTGAATACCATGGTACTTCCCCAAATTGCTTACAATTTAATTTGAAGCAATGCATAACAATTGACTGTAACGAACAAACAGGAGGAATAATGAGAAATGCAAGAACAGAGGTGCCTGTAATAAAATCATTACGCAGATCCAAGTGACTTCCATCATTGGACTTTGGAGCAGAATGAAGCATTAAAAACAAAGCAGTATGAAATGCAACATTCCAGCGTATTTGAAGGCACTGTGGGAGTACTGACTCCCTCATTCAGATATGGATGATTATTTCTGTGCTGAAACTCATAAAACAAAATGTTTTAAAATATTTGTCTGTTCAAGTCTTGTTATGTTGCAAGGTCAACATGCTGGTGCTAGGGTCTAAAATGTTAACAAAATAGCCATTTGACTATCAGTACTCCTTTTACTACAACAATTCTCATCTCTATTATGTGGTGCTGCTCCATGGTCAAAGAACAAAAGAAGTACCAAACAAACAGAAACCCCCTGAACAAACTAATTCTCTCATGCATTGCCAGATTGAGTTACTCAGAACACTAAAAAACAAACCAAACCACTAGATGGATAGAGCAGAGTTGCCATCCTATGTATAACTTCTGTGTGTGTGTGTGCATGTAGACATACATAAAGATGCCCAAAATACTGGGGGTGGGAACAGGTTTGGGCCACCCTGTCCTTCTGATGTGGAAATGAGAACATTCTTTCCTTTATAGCTTCAAATGTGGAAGTAACCACTTTCAGATCTTCAAATTGCACTTAACTATAGACTCTTGTTCACCACTTCACTCAAAGGAACTACACTAAGATGTCCTTTTAGGTTCTTCTTGCTGTGTAAACTGGGGTGGTTCTTCACTGTCCATGGGTTGAAGTTATGTAAAGGAACTTCAGGAAATAGACGTTCAAAGTGTGTTCCTTCTTGCTCACTATGGAGAGGGGAAAAAACCCTGAAGATTTAAGTGAAAGCCAGTCTTAATACTCAGTCATAGACAGACAAAATATTTTATAGGCAGATCTGTATGTATACAGTTACACATATAGATGAATGTACAAGAAGTCTGGAGTGAATTTCATAGGAGATCTTAGGAACAAGGAGAAACAGCTGAGGCTTTATTGCTGCAGTTCAGCTTTGCTGAGCATTGCAAATATGGGATGTTGAAAGAAGAGCTAATAAGAGGATAGCTGTTGGCATAAGAGGCTCACGTTTATCAGCAGTTTCAATTAGAATTAGGTGCTGCACTAACAAAAGCTATAGCAAATGTGAGGATCAAAGAAGTGACTTGATTTACAACTACCTCTGTGCCACTGATGTGTTTATCAAACAATTCAGATACAGTAACGAGTAAAAATACTAATGCGAAAGGAGAAACCAGATCAAATCTCTCTCCCAAGTGTAGCATACAAATATTTAATGAGAGAGGAAAGAATTAATAAGGGGGAAGAATGGAAAACTTGTGGAAGATGAAACCAGATGTCCTAATTTAGCATCATTTTAAAGATTCACAATGCAGGAGATGATTAGGTCTTTACTTCTAGAAGTTAGTCATAACCAGGTCTCTGGTCTTAAGCAGCAGCAATCTAAGTGGAGAAAAAGAAGGATGGTACTAGTAAGAAATACGGGAACAGCAGGCAGTGCAATTCCAACACCTAATTCTATGAAGATCAGAGACAGTTTGACAGGGAATAACTTAGAGAATTTGTGGCCATTTTGTTCAAAATGTGAAAGATCATTCATCCATCTCTATTGAAAATGTCATTAGAGTGTATGGTATGCAGCAGAGAAATCTGAATGTCAGTGAAATAAAGCATGAGAGATTTTCCTGGTGAGGCATGAAGGCTGCCATCTGTAAGTCCTGGTTCTTTCATCATCTTCCTTTCTCTTTGGAAGAGAGGGAAGAAAAAAAAATTCCAATGGAGTAGAAGATACTGGGTTATTTCAAAAGATGTTATAGGAACATTACACTCTTGATAATTACTTGGGAAAAATAATGACTTCTGCGGCTCTTTCTGTACCATCTGTGTGAGTCGCTTGTTTGTAGGAGACAAGGAGGTTTGTCAGGAGAGACTGATCTGCAACTCTGGTGTTTCAGAAAGCTTCCTGGCAACTCCCCTTTGCTACAGAATGTGTGTTGTTATCTACGTTTGTTACCTTGTTTGGATGACACTTCAAGCTGGCTTCCCTTCAGCGTGACTTCAGTGCCAAAACGCTTTCAAAGGAGACTTTCAGGTTGTGACAGGCTTGCCTGGCTTTCTTGGCCATGCATATGATATGATGGTTTCCAACACAGATAAAAATGAATGCAACAACTACACGCTGTTTGAGATGTTTACAGCAAGTTGTACTGGCTGCTGGAGAGGAAATGTGAATTTGAATGGGAGCAGATAAATCTTCGAGGATGCATAATTAGCAAACGGCGTTCATCTGAACTCGAACAAGTCCTTCTGGTCCGGGGGGGAAAAACTGTTAAAAAATGATGTGGGTTAAGCCTTATCAAATTTAGTAATCTAAAACTTTCTGAGACTGAAAGCTGTTCAGATAGCTCACTCAACTTTGGTACGTAGCACCAGTCTAGAAACTCTAGGGTAACTGGCTAAATCCAAGCTGCTTGTCTCAAAAAGGCTGGAGCTCCTTTGTCACCTTGCAACAGTCCTGTGAGGGTGTCCTGAATACAG
Source organism: Neopelma chrysocephalum (assembly GCF_003984885.1). Classification (NCBI taxonomy): domain Eukaryota; kingdom Metazoa; phylum Chordata; class Aves; order Passeriformes; family Pipridae; genus Neopelma; species Neopelma chrysocephalum. The sequence goes on from NW_020897749.1 coordinate 2,619,098, forward strand.
AACATAACTAAAATGTCATTAATCCCAACCAGTAACAGCAGACTGTAATAGTGAACACAGTATAAAATGCCTATCTAAGAAACTGCTTTCTGAGTATTAATTCCATCCGAATATTAGCACAGAAACCCATTTTTATATTTTTATGGGATTTTGCCTCTGCCAAGTTATTTATGGTTATCTTGCATTCATGGAAGGTTTTGATGAAACTGTTAAGTATGGTTTCTCTTGTCTGTAAAAGGAAAGAATCAGAGTGGAAATTTTGAACAGGTCAACAGTTCATTGGAGCTTATGCCCCTTAGTCACATTTAGGTGCTCTTGGAATCCTTTAGCATCTGAAAAAGAAAGAAAAAATTATCAACTCTCATAATAAAATTATAAGGAAAGATAACAAACTTATCTTTGTTTTCTTTATAAACGGAAAAAGGAATCTATGTTCTCAATTCCTTCCAACTTGAGGCAATTTTAGTATTTTGTGATGCTAAGGGTGCTTTGATGCTGATTCATCAAGGCATGACTAAGCTCTGTTTTGTCATTTTTCTCCCCTTTCTTTCTGTCTGTTCAAGAATTTTTAGTCTGTTTACTTAAAACAGGCTAGCAATTTATTTATTTTAAGATTTCTCAGCTGTGAATGGGGAAAAAAAATGATTGTATTCCTGCCTATGGCAGGGGGATTGGAATTCAATGACCCTTAAGGTCCCTTCCAACAGAAACCAGTCTATGATTCTGTGGTTCGCATCAGCTGCAGTGTTAGATGCCTTTTGCTGTTTTCTGTCTAAGATTGAGTTACTCACTCTGAGAATAAGGATATCTGAGAAATCTATAGGAATACTTGAAAAATCTATAGAAGTGAGTTTTATAACAATACTTCTGATGAGGATTATTGTTCATCTTGGCTCCTGAGATACAAGAGAATACAGTGAGGCACATGATCTTCTTGGCTTTAGTGCTCTACATCAGATAGCACAAGAAAGGAGGAAGAGAGACTAAGTGATAAATAAAATCAGTCTGAGACCAAAGGGGAAAGCGATGTGTTAGAGAGTGGTAAAGGTCAAAATATAGGGATAGAAAAGCAGGGAGACAAGCTGCAGGTGTTCTTTAATTTTTTTTGTGTTCCTTTTCCTCTCTACTTCATCCTTCTTGCAACTTCATGCTACATTTATTTCAAAATATTTTCTAGTCATTTTCCTCCCCCCCCCAAATCCTTTTATTTTGCTGTTTGATAATCTGGAAGTAATAGGCTTCATTGTATTTGCCAACCTGGAAGCAATGCTCTCTGTTAATTATAGAGATGATATTCTGAATATCATCATGGTTCTAGTTGAACAAAACAGTGTGCTATATCATAAGTAGCAAACAGTCAAAAGTTTTCATGTACAGGAACAGAGTTTCATAGTCAGCTTACCCTGGAACACACCTGGGAGAGAGACCAAGGACTGATGTCTCTCCTGCCCCCATCAAATTCCTAATATTCATTCTTAGCAAAGAAACTCGGCATCAGTTCCTTTTCACTGAGACCTAAAAAACCCAAACCTTTTTAAGGTGTGCATTTGACATAGGCCTAGATAACTGTGGAGGAGATGTAAGTGTTCTTTACAATATCCTATGAGGAATAACCTCCCAGCAGCAGTTGAAAAAATACACATCAATCAACATCAGGGTTATGTTGTAAGTGGCATAGGTAGACACATAATGTGTAACAGCATCTGTATGTAAAATCTCATGAGTAAAGGAATCAAAATATTTCCGTGAAAAAAAAATCACTATTGTTTCTTTTTATTGGCCTAGAAAATTTGTCTATTTTTGTTTCCCTCTTTGAAATATGCTACCATATATGTTTTATTTTCCTTCGAAATATTCTTTACAGAGATGAAGTACTGACATGCTTGCTATTTTTTATAGTTCTCTGAATTCCAGAAGTCATCTGTGGTACTTTTGATCTTCCAAAATTCTCCTCTTTAACTGATAGAATTTTTCCCTGTTGATTATTAAAATGTCATTATAACCAGAATAATGGTTGATATAATAATTTTTGGCATGGTTAAAAGTTAAAAAGATGTTGATATTTGGCCTCAAAATATCTACAGGAATTACATCTCAGTATCTAAATCACACAATACAAGTTTATAATATAATTGGAAAATAAAGTAATTCTTGGGGTTTTTTGAGTTTGAAGAGCCAGCTGCAAAGAGAAGTGAAGGGAGTACTTTGAAGAATAAGAGCAGGATCTCTTATGTTAGTTTTCTTACATGGTACTATTTGTTGCTACAGAAATGAGGTAAGAAGACAGCTGTTTATGCAAATAAAATGTCTCACAAATCCACATGAGAAGGTGTGCACAGCACTTATAAGAAAGAAATGTTCCCTCATGCCCATACTGCGTCTGTTCCCTGAATAAATCCCACACCAGCCTAAATTCCTGTCTGCCAACTTGTGTTAATGAATATGGAACTTGCTGAAGAGCCAAAGCATAATGGAAAAAAAAAAAAGGCATAAACATTGCTTTTAGTTTGGAATGAATGCATGACTAATCCAAATTAGACATACAGCACTGCCCATTTCAAAGGGCAGGCTCTCTGGCTGGCTTTCCTTGTTCACTTGCTCTAAAGAGAAAAACAAAAATACACTGGAAACTTGGTTGAATGTAATGGAAAGAGGAAGAGAAAAGGGTAGAATTGGATTATGAAAACTGAGGGGGGAAAAAAAACCCTAGTACGGAAGTGCAGTTATGTATGTTGTTTTGATGTCGAAATGAAATACTTGGTTTTCTAAGAAAATTAATATTTCTTCTCTCAGAGCAATAAGTGTGACATATAGCATCAGGAATTTGGTGGGCTTTGTTTTGTCAAGAACTGGCCACAATGTCTAACCACTTCATTTGTGAGGGATACAGTGCACCCATTTCTGTCTGCTGAATTTGAAGTAGAGTTAAACACAAATGGTTAAATAACAAGTGGAATTTCTTCTAACTGGCTTCCATATAGACATGTCTGTGAGAGACAGGGCCAAAACGGTTGGAGAGCTTATGATGGTTGTGCATATGAAAATTTCTAAGTGCTACCATGGGTTGTTGTGCCTATGAAGTTCCCTGGTTTATGTAAGACAAAGACTAATTTGTTGGACTCATGTAGGTCTTCTGGATCTTCATAATTTTTTTTTAAATGCTATATTTCACCATGTTGGCTTCCAGACATGAAAGAAATAGAAGGGAAGAGGAGCTGTTGTTCCTTTGACTTTGAGTGAATCTTAATTTTCATTTGCACGTGGAAATCACAGGGCTGAATATTAGCCCTTGGATTCTGGAGTCAGTCAGTAGCATTGAAGGTTACTTTTATGGTGCTTTAACAGTGTCCCTTTTCTCTATTTTAAAAAATAGCTGAGGAATCTGATATTTCAGCATTCTTATTAACTTGTTGGTAAGCTAAACCATATGGCAAATGAGACAGCAATTTAGAAATAAAAAGTTTATACGTAAAATTTCATCATTACTTGGTATTATTAAATACACAGAGTTAGCTGGTGGTACTTCTTGTGAACTTCTGCATCTGAATTTCTTATAGGAAGGAATCTATGAAAGAATATAACTAATCTTACATAGAATTGCAACTTTCTATAAGTTTTCCCCTGTTCTTCCCTATTTCCTAACGGTGGCTTAAAAAAAAGGCAACAAAAATCCAACTTGACAGACAAGTGCACATATGGGGAGAAAATAACATTGAGCTCTGAGTGCAAGACTTTCTCTGGACGCTCAAATATGTGTTATTTCATTGCTTAGGAAAGTAAACTAATCCCTCCTAGAAATTCTATTATGTGGAACCGTATCGCTACCGATACAAGTCAACAGCAATTTTGTAACTGTGGAAACCAATCGTATTTATTTCTGTCACCTCCAGTATGTTCCAGCTGACTGATGATAGCAGTAGTCAGTCCTTTGCGTGGACTAGCTGCTATAATAAGAGTGAAAGATAAACCTCTGAAACCTATTGACAAAATATTTGCAACAAGAAGATGATAAAAGTCAGGAATTTGGGTTTCATTTCAGCTTGCTTCGGGAGTGTGTTCTAGTGACCTGTGCACTACTTCTTTCTTCCATAGAAACAACTGTTTTTAAACATCACAGTCATGATTCTTCCTTTCCACTGCAGTAGAATGAGGGGAAAAGCCCATGTAAAGAATAATAGAGGTGGCTTTCTCGTTAGTTCCAGCGCTGGTCTTACAGCAGTGACAGCATCAGTCTCTTAATTTGAGGTATAATCCTACTGAGATTCTATGGATCTGGGGTAGAACAGATACAAATCTGACAGGCTTTACAGTGACTTGTTTTTTCTACTAAACTCATTAAATGAAATCTCCTTAGCATGTGAGAATTGAATTTATTCTTCAATCTTCTCTTCGTCAACTGCAGAGAACAAATCTGTGCTGCATTTAGGAGGTGATCTCATCTTAATATTACAGGAAATTATGGTAAAACATTCACAGGCTTATTAAAACTAGAAAAGATATCAAAAATCTAGAATTTTAATGTTATGACTTTTGGAGGGCAGTCCAGACTTTTATCCTTAAAGACAAGGGCTAAATAAACAAATGCAAAATATGAGACAGAAAAAAATGGGGGAAAACCAGCCCAAAACGAATCCTACTGCCTTAATTTCTATTGCAACTTTGTTGGTAAAAGGAGATAATCATAAAATAAATCAATGCCATTTGACACCTGACAAACTTCTACCCATACTTCAAAAGAAAATCTCAATTTAAAAAAAAAACAAAAACCAACAAAAAAAACAAAGCAACTTCCTTAGTATACACATAAGGTCGTAAAAAGTCTACACCAGTTATCAGCTGAGGATAACCAAATATTAATGTTGCCAAGGATTTGGGTTTCCTCCTTTCTCCTACTTTGAGATCAAGACCTGCTAGTCATGTAGTTGGAACAATGATTATTGGCTATTGCTTCTCTATAAGGAAAAAAAAGCTGGTCACCGTCTGGAAAACCACAAAGTGCTTGTGAGGTGGTGAAAAGGCCCCCCAGTTAGACACCTTTGACATGTAAGCATTAACAAAATACTCATTCAGAAACAAATATAATTTGGGAGCAGAAGTTTACTCCGGTAGAAAAACTCCAACAGAAAATCCTGAAGAAAACTGTTGTTTACAAATGTCACATCTCACATTAGGTGGTGACTTGTACTGTGGTCTTTGCACAACTAGAAGTCTCACTTGGCTGATATGATAAGGAAACATGCAGATCAAGGTGCAAGTATCTAATTTTCTGACAGCTAGATCGCTTTGATGACCTGGGCATCAAGCGTGGAAGAGGAAAGAGGAGGACTCTTGCCTCTGTGATCCCAATCTTGATGACTAAAGGTGGATTGCCTGGTAGGAGATGATGATGCTTCACACCCATTAGAACCCTCCCTTCACAGCATCTGGAGTTTTTACAGCCCTGCTTGTGCCCCGAGTGTGTGTTGGAGCTGTTCCAAGGGAGTGACCTTGAAATCAAATGCCTTGAGGAGGGCAGCAGGTCCAGGTGTCCCTTATCACATGGAAGTGAGAGGGTGGCTTCCTTCAGCCACTGCAGGCTCCAGGGTTGTTGACCTATAGACTTGATTACAAGGACAGAGAGGGAGGGAGGTTTTTTTTTTTGTTGGACTTTCTTCAGTTAGAAATAGCTTTGTGGCAATATTGACCAACAGAAAGGCATTTTCCCCTCTTTTTTTCTCTAATCCCTCTAGAAGCAGTGCATAACTCTCAGTTCTCTCAGTAACACATTTAAGGGCTTGTGTACACCATTCTCAGAATCATGGATTAGTAATGAGATTCAATCCAGCCTTCATATTAATGATTTCCTGCATTGGAACAGCTGCTGCCATCCATAGAAAGCCCTATGGGCTTTTCCTTGAAGTTTTTGTATAAAGCCTCCTGCCTTCTCTTGGAAAAGAAAAAAGACAAAAGGTGTGGTGACTAGTGATATTTTAAGGCCTGCCCTGTACTTTTGACTGATTAAACCCTTAAAAGGTGTAGAATGTGACTCACTAACGTGACCCTACAATGGAATAAGGATCAATGGAGAGGGACAGGGGTGATGTGGCCATGAAGGTCAGGGAATAAGGCAAAACAGCTGATTATCTGAACAGTGAGGAGACCAGAGGGTGGCCTTTGCTTTAGATAGATAAACAGCTATTGATGTTTGAATGGATCATCTGGTGATGTAAAGGTCTCCCTGAGTCAGCCAGACCAGCATGGGGGCTGTAGATAATTCTCTCAGTCCAACACAGAGTATGGAAACAGGACAGCTATTAAAGTAACTCAAAGCAGCAGCTTTGAGGTGACTTTACCCACATATGCCTTCCTGGAGACTGGGGATATTAAAGGTTACACCTTTCATGTATGGAATGTCTGAAAGAAGCTGGTGTGGGTGTATTGGACTCTGGGAGTACTAAAGGTGGATAATTGCTGAAGTGTCTGAGTAGACCAGATCCTTGAATTAACAGAGGGATCACCAGCTGATTCCTCCTTATGGTGAATGTTGTGTCACCTGGGATTATAAAGTGCTTCAGCAATTTATCAAAGTTATGGAGGGGCTCTTTTCCTGTCTTGTAAGTGACCACAAACACCTGGTTTGTCACCTGGTTCTGGGTAGTGGCAGTTCTACAGCATGTTGCAGTGGAGGTAAGCAGCATTCTAGTCACCCACTGAGATCTTCCTTTAACTTCAGCATTGCAAAGTGGGTACAACAATAAGCAGTGGTTTGTTCTTTTAGTCTGCAGAAAATCTAAACTTGGTTAGAGGGGCCCAGTTTGTGCTGCTACCTGGCAAAGTATGTGACCTCTCCTCTGAGAGTCACTAAGAGGTTTCTTGGCTTGGCTGGTCTCCTATGTGTAATCATCTCCATGACATCTCTATTGAAAAAAACCCGTTGAAAAGAACAAAATAAACAGGCAAGACAGGGGACTGAGGATGGTAGTTTTTCTTTTTCCTTTTGAAAGCAGAATCTTTTCAAAGAAATAGTTCTTTCTAAATTCAATCTACTAAACAGCTCACTTCAGACAGGAGTGACAATGGTGCTGAGTTAAGTATGTTGTTCCCTAAGAGGTGTATAGGAGATGAGGGCAGTAAGCTTGCTCTTTTATATAGTAGTCCCGAGGAATAGAATACTTTCAACCATTTAAGAGGAGAATTTAGCAGTTAGACACCTAGGTAGCAGTTGCTAGATGATTCCAAGCACTTATTTGGAGTTAACCAGGTGTTGATGTTGCTTGCAAATGTAATCAATAATGAATTAAATTCCAAATAAGGATGTTTGAACCTATGTTGGGTATGGTATTCTCAGATTATTTGGTTAACTAGTCAGAACTGATTCCTAACACGCTAGAGCTGATCTGTTGATTTCTGTGTTGATGCTTCTCTTGTTTTCTTGAACAGCTTGCAATACTGCCCAGGAGTGCTACTTATATGTAGCTATTTATATGTAGTGATTTAGTCGTTGTATTGCAACTCCTTGCAGACTTTTATAAGGACATTCATGTTATAGACTGAACTAGACAGCTGTTGCTTTGACCAGTTAGAGCATACAACTTTCTACAACAGATATTTCATTCATCTCTCTCCCCCATATTATATTTCTTCGATAGTTATGGAAGAATTTGCCCTTGGAATATTGGATAGTGATGTATCTTGTACCTCAGCAGAAGTGCTTTAATGGGAATAAGCTTTTTAGCACAAAATCATTACTTAAACCATTTTAGATCCTTTTGCTATCTGCCGGAGCTGAAATCAATATGCCAGGCCATAGATACTGAAATTAAGCGCAAACTTGATTTGAGTATCATATTAGTTTCCAGAATAACACTTCAGAGCTATTTAGCCAATAAATTATTTTTAACTAAAGGTTTTCCACTGGTATTTTCATAATGTGCTTTCCATGTATTTTCATTACATTTATATATTGCTTTCACTCAGAGAAAATTCACATTTTGCAAGTATATAGCGAGATCAGACTGAAGTGTTGCCTGCAAAAAATAAAGACCTGAAGCAAGATCTTTTCCCAAGATCTACTAAGGGCAACAATTAAAGCAGCATAAAACAAGCACATCATAAGAAATAAATATCATATGAGCTACTATGACAACTCATATGTCTGGTTCACTTGCATATTGTGTTAGGCAGGCATTGTATTAAGAATTTAATTCTAAGCTTTTATGTGGCATCTTCTTAAAGGTGAACTAACCCTTTATTTGGAACGTCTTTGCACAATGTGATTGTGAAGAGAGATTTTTCAGTTCTCTCTTAGGTGAATATTTTCTCGTTCTCTTTTTTTTTTAGCAGTAGCACTCTTGCATTATTTAAAAGCAACATAATTATATCAAGCAGAATCATAAACCACAACAAACAAATTATCATATTCCAAGATTTGATCCTGCTCAGTGAAATCGTGGAATAATTTTTCCTTGTCATTACTGAAGGCAACTTTAAATGGTGCCAATGTGAAAGGTTTCCAATGAAGCAGTTCTGCTCAAAAGTCAGGAAGATGAAGTTGAGGCAGACAAAGCATTACAAGCACAGAGAGCCATCAGAACAAAGCCAGTGGGTGAAGATATCGAGCAAGATGAGACTCAGGAGGAATAACAACTTAGTGTATGCATGGATGAAGATAAATGAAAAATTCTCATGGGTATAGCATCTATAACCACTCTCCATAAATCACAGAATGTACCATTATGGTCATGCCAGAATGAATAGGCTAAATGGGTAACAAGTTGCTGCTTGCCAGGACTGAGGGTAGCACCTTGTCAACAACTTATATGAATCCAGACATTTTAATCATAAGTGAAAAGAATTCATTCTTAACTTCACTTGGTAAAAGATTGGAAATGGAATTCATCAGCTTCTGAAAAAAACTTTATTTCATACTTTAGGAATAATTTCCCTCCTCTTCTGTGCTAGATATGAGAACAGCGAGAGCTGTGAATTGTTGTGAAGACAGCAATGTGTATGACAAGTGACAGATTTTTACCCGTTTTAACACTGAACAGCCAAAATGATTTTATGAAGTGATATTTTGAGACCCAAGAGCTTTGTTCTGCCTCTGATTTTACCCCTCCCCTTTTTTACATTAAGACAATATTCAGCTAATGTAGTTTCTAGAGCAAGAACTATACCCAGTAGAAGCTCACTGTGACATTCTAAGGCCACACCAGCTTTGAAGTGTGAGTGCTTTGAGCATCACGGTGTCCCATAGTAGCCGTCAGCTTACTGTGTAAAGCTGTGTGTCCTCTGCTACAAATCAGTCTGTCTGTATCCCTGTGGAAATACAATTATGGACTAGATTGCTCTTTGTTAAGCAGAGAGTTATATTAGAGGTCATAGTCAAGATTATGAGGTAGTGTATAAACTTGTAAAATTATGATGGAATTGCAAAGTTACCTAAATTTTTGACGTGTCTCAAATGTCTCTGTTTTGGAGGTTAGTCTTCCTGTCTAACCAACACACAGAGCTGCTCCTGCTTTATTCCAAATGTCTTACAAATTTCTTGAATGACTGCATTTTTTTTCTCCCCAACCTGCTTGTGAAACAATATTTCTTTTTATCATGTATAAGAAAAGTTGAGTATTTTGTCTGAGAAAGCCTTCAGGTCATTGTATTGCCGAGCATGGGAATCGATAATACTGTCTGGAGCTGCTGAACAGTACTATAATATTAATAAAATCCTGTATTTTTTCTGGAAAGGTTCTTCTGTAAGTCAACTACTCGCTTTTTTTGTGTGTTTCTCAAGCCAGAAATACTTCAATAGTATGCATGTTCTTTCTCTGAATAGTTTTTTTTTTTTTATCACCTTAATGAGTGTTCAAACTTAAATGTTTCATTTCAAAATCTTTCAACATTTGATGTTTTGACTGTATTATTTGAGACACTGATTTGAAGTGGAAGTTTTTTGTTCAAACTAAACACATTGTTCACTGCCTGACTTCAGTTTAAATAAAATAATTGGACATTTAGTTTTAAGAAACAAACTTCAGCTGTGCCTTGTGTCTAGGTTAAAAATAATCAATACACTTGGTTTTGTTTTCTTTTTCAAGAAAAAACTAAAACAGTCTTAAGCTTTAGTGTACTACTTTAGATATACCACTACTATATATTTTAAGTGATTATTTTGTTTTTCCCTGAAATTTTATTGGTGTTACATCTATGATTTAAGGAAATTGCAAAAGAGATTATTTGCTTTGATTTGATTGTTTTCAGCTTCAGTTTTAGTAAAATGGGAAAAGATTAGCTGAAAGTGACATTTTTAGAGCGTGAATTTTTTTTTGCTTTGATACCTGAACATAAAGTAAGTCTGAATTTCCTGAAAGGAATAATGAAAATTTTGACCAATAATGTTTGCTATCAATATTTTTCACGGGCAGAGACAAAATGAGATAAACTCCCTTTGTAACTGCTTTTTTGGTTATTACTCACAGGGAGATTTTATGTTAAAGGGCAAAAAAAAAAAAGGTAGATCCAGAAAATTTGACTTAAAAAATTGTACAGTTTTGCAAATTCTTAGAAGGAGACTCTATCCCAGTCCAGCTGCTGTTTTTCTTTTTCAGATCAAAAAACTACCTGGGAGGAAGTTAGATTCTGTACACAGAATTATTAGCAGTAGGATCCAAAATCTTCAAAACCATAATGAGACATCTCTTATTTTATAATAACAAAGAAAATTTACTTAACAATGACTTAGTATAGCCTTCTTCCACTCATGTTTGTATATTCTGTGTTTGGATTTTTAAAAGAATTTTATTTAACCTAGCAGATAGTTAAATGTTAGCCTGTGTCTTTCATATGGCTTGTGCTTGCATTTCATAAATGCTTATTCCAGGACAAAGTTTAGTGCCTTGGCTATTATTTTTATTGTAAATAACTTCAGTCATTATCCACGGAGTAACTCAAGTTAATGTGGAGCAAGCATTTAAGTTCATGAATAATCTTGTTCTTCAAGTGAGTACATTTTTCAGAACATGGTTATAACATTTGTTACGAGCAATTCAAGCCTGTCTGTGAAATCAACTTGTGATAAGCACCTTTTGTTAGGGCACTGATTTTAGAGGATATTCTGTCTTGCAGCACATTGTGTGCATTTTTCTCAGTGTTTACTTTGCACCCAAGTGCTAATGGCAACATTCACTGTGTGTTCAAGTTTCCCTTTCTCTGCTCCACTGGCACTGTGAATGGACTAGACCGACTCCTATATCCTGAGAGGTAATAAAATTACATCTGAACTAAAAGCATCCTTTCAAGGACAACTTATACCTTCTTGCACTTACCCATCTAACTCACCTGGATACTGATAAAAGTGCAGCTGTGGCATGGCAGAGTGTGGTGTGCCTGCCCAAACCTGCCTGGAAAGCTCCCTAAGAGGCAGTGGGATGGGTCTCTCCTGAGCTCACTGCCCTGTGGCTTCCTGGCTTTCCAGCCACCTCTCTTCATGTGGAGGAAATGTCAGCTGGTGCTGGCAGGAGAAGGAACTTTTACCTCTAATGTTTATTTTCTGCGTGTGGATTGCAGTTCTGTCGCTCTTGCAGGGTTGGAAAAACCTCTTTTCACTTGTGCTTGTGGTCAGAACACCACAAGTGATGCTTCTCAGCGTAAGACCGGTGCTGCTGATTCGTTTCTTCCGTTTGATTTCTGTTCAATCATAGACACAATTTGCTCAGTCTGGTCGAGCTGTGTCACAGCTCCCATCTGCCTCCTTGCCCCAGAGCACAGGTCTGAAATCAGCTGTGCATCGTGGCTGAAGGGATTTACAATGTCCAGCTGGAACTACTTGGAAACCTCATGTAACTCTGTTATTATATGTGCAGATATACATGGCTGTCACTTAAGTCTCTTGGGCAAACAAAGGGGAGATGGAGAACCCTAAGATGTAGTTCTGACTTTAGCTGATATTGTAACTTAGTTATAATAGTGTGAACCTCGGGGGGAAAAAAAATCCTGAATTTAATCAGAATGTTTTGGGAGCTGATTTTTTTTTTCCTTGAGTTGGTGATGTGCTGGGAACTAAAACACTTCAGACAAATCACTTGACATAGAAATCAGTTTAGTTAGTCACAGTTCACACTGAGCAAAATCTAGCTAGTTTTCAGAAATCTAGTTGACTGAAAGTGACTTGTAAATTGTCTGTGCCGTCTGTGCATGGTTGTTCTGGCAAACAAGAACAGGCTTATTAAACAAACCCTGCCAACAGAAGCAAACTGGAAGAACATCAGTAGGACTTTAGAAACTACGTGCAGTACAATCATCATATTGAGTGTAGGGCACAGTGTGCTAATGATGTTTGTGTGGGTGCCACTGTAGAAGCATAGAGGAGAGATGGTTATAGAAAAGTTACTGAAGAGGTACTTTGATTCAAGAGGCCAGGATTGAATCTCCTGGAGGTTCAAACAGAAGAGAAGAAACCTTGATGACATTGAGAATTGGCAGGGAAGATTTTTATGCAAGTTGTTGCAGGTCTATATATGGTTTATGCTGTTCCTTTTAAGAGAAAATATGTGACAAAACAAGAGCGTTTGGTGAGGATTAACCAAACGTGAATGAGCCTGAGTTTGGTAATAGCAGGAAGACAGGCATCAAGCTGAAGGGGAAACCATTTTTCCCTTAAGGAAAGTCAATCTGTGGTATATTTGCAGTGTTTGATTTCTGATTTAGTCTCCTATGTGTTTATGTGGGTTTGATGTGACTTGGGCTCAAGATGGTACATTTGAATTATTAATTGATAGGATTTCTTAAGTCTTCAGACACTTAGTTGATGTAATAATAAGAATCCTCCAGTTTGTTTTGGCACTGTCACATCATATACAAGCCACTGTAAGAGCCCTTTGCTTTCTTTAGGTAACGTTGGCTGCAGCAATCACGACACTTCATAAGGTATGATCATGTACAAAATCTTTTTATTATTATAAATATTACTTGGTACAACCACAACTTTTCTTCCTAGTTGTATATTTGCAGCAATTATCTTTCACTGAATGGTTAATCATTTATGCTATTACAAAACAACATACAGACAAAATGTAGAGAAAGTGTCTGCGTTTTCTCTTCAAGCCAGTTACCTTTAATAGTGAAAGGATAGATTTTCACTACCTAGATTTGGGTCTACTGTACACAGATTGAAGCTATCATTGATTTCAATGCCTTTTTGTCTTGGTAGCTTGCAGTAAATTCTGATCCTAAGGTGTGTTTCTGCAGAAGGATACTCTGTACAAGTAATAACGCCTCATTTTCTCCTGGGCGTGCTGTATACTTAAACACATGATTTATAAGTAGTCTATAAAATGAGAAACATCTATTAATGTCTAAGTAATCATAGAAAGAATTGCTATATTGCAACAAATTCAAAATATAACATAAATGATTCCACTGAGCTGGTGATTTTCTTTTTTTTTCACAGAAAGAATAAATCATTCCTTCAAATATAACTCTTCTGCCAGTTGTTAATGCTAGCAATATCAGTTCTTTTTCAAAGCTAAAACTCTGACTTGGGTCTCTTCTAGAGTTCTGCTCCCTTTTCTAAATTTTGTAGAACTTTTTTCCTTTGCTTTCTTCTTATTTTACCTTTTTTCTACAAAAGTAGAAAAAGTCCTTTTTTTTTTTGTCACTTCAGTAAATGGCTTTTCTCCTTACAGAAATACTTGCACCCTTTCCACTTGTGAATCAGAATTTATTATTACTACTATTATTTTTAGTAGGCAAAGCATAAGGTGTTCAGAATTACCACGCAAGTACCTTTTGTGTGTGTGTACAGACATGAAAGTGCACAATTTGCAGACAAACACGAGTCAAATGACACTAAAAAGATTGGAGAAAAAATGTTATGTTGATTTTTCTTTTTCACATGACACTTTTATATTATCAAAAATAACTTTCTGATTTTAATTTCAGAGGTCTGGTGTATTAAAATAACATAAAGATATGAATTGAAATAAAATGTTTTCCCTTATTGAATCAATAATATTCTATGGATCAAACCCATATCGTGTTTCTGGAAATATTTAGTATTATGCTGAAATTCAATTTTTGATAAGGATTGAGAATCTCTCTGTACTTTTAGTAGAATTAACCATGTAAAAGAGATGGTTGGTTCCCAGGCAACTCTTATTGAAGCAGCCTAAACCAACTCCAATCAGTCTAGAACAGGCTCACTTAAAACCCTTCCTCAGTTCTGTATATGTACTTTACTCAGACTTCCATCCCTAAAGCCTCTTTAGTCTGTGTGCATTTCTTCCTTTCCCTAGAAAATTAGGACTGCTCACCAAGGAAGGGTGAAGAATTTGTTTATAAGGGGGCAAGTGTGCAGTATATATGAGTATGTCTGAATTCACAGCACACTGGTAACTCCACAGTCATTATCCATGTGGAGAATCTTGTTACTTATCGTAATTTTGACTGTTGCTTAGTGCCATGCTGCAAATACAAAGTATACACTGTCCTTCAGCATCCCTCCCAGGCAGGCAAGCCCTTGAAATCATTCACCACGAGAGAGGTCACCAGAAAGTAAGAGGAAGTCGTGATCTTGTAGTCCCCAAGAGGTCAAAAAAATAAGCATCTTGGTGGATGTAATCTCTGGAATCTAACTCAGCGAAGCTGTATTATGGACATTATTCAAGAAATATAGATTTGGAGGAAATCACCCCTTTGACTGTGTTTAGCTCCAGGAATCTTTAGTGAGATTATTTACTCAATGGCTGAAAGTCCCTTTCCTGTGTCTAATCAAAGTGTAAGCATTCAGTGATATGCAATTAACCCTTCAGTTGCCCAGACATCTGGGGACAAATCTTGTGAGGGCTCTGTGTGTATATATACATGTTTCTGTGTGTACAAACACTGTAGGATGTTGTGCATGTTAAACACCATTCTTAAATAGCTTATATTTATTGTTGCAATATTTGTGCTCACCAAAACTATGGTTGCAGCCAAGAGGTTCATACTCTTTAAGAAAATGCATGTGGGCACTTATCAACAGAAACCAACATTGAGAAGAGAGTTTTGGCACAGGCCAGTTAGACTTTGCCTGTCTGTTGTGGTGATGGAAATTAGTGTAAATCTATGTTTGTTTGTTTTTGTGAAAAAGTTTTCATTCTTAGGATGTAGCTTTTAATTGTTGCATGTGGGAGTTGGTTTTGTATATTAATTTTTGTGTGGACTTACAGAAAATAGTCACCTGATGTACAGCTACCAGAGGATATTTTGAACTCTACACGCTTCCAAATGGAAGGGTTTTGCCTTACTGTCATGCTATCAAATTATTTTTATATAGTACCCGAAATGCTGTTTTGAGCACCGATGTTTCACTTCAAATATGCCTTGGAAAACCGAACCTTCTCAGTTTTTTACTTTCTGGATTTCTCATTGCCGGGAAAGGCCGAGGCACACACTTGTGGCAGTCAGTAGGAGTATTTGTTGGCTTTGCCCATCGCACGCCTCTCTCCAGCTTGGGTCTCGAACAGCCACTTAAGAGGCCTCCTATGCAAACACAGGAACATAAAATCGATAAGATGAACATTTCAAACAAATAGCTTACCTTTATTTTTGATTCAACCATCCATTATGAAGGTGCATTATGCTGCAGCTCCCGTGGAGATGAGCACTGCAGGAGCAGTGAGCAGAGCAGGCCTGGCTGCCGTCCTGATTAGATCACCAGCCGAGCAGCAGTGATTTAAACAAAATTGGCTGGCCAGTGGCTGCTGATCCACTGTTTTATTTTTCTTTTTTTTTAAAGCCATGGAAGCATGGTGAAGTGGTCAGAGTACAACTCTGGAAACCAAGTATTCTGGGTTCTGTTCCTGCTGCAGAAATGTCTAATTTGTGACCTAACTTTCCTTTCTCTGAAAAATGGAGATAAAGTTCTTATTTCTCGCCACTGTAAGCTGGTGAAGTGCTATTTGGAGCACAACTTTACTTAGATTTTTTTTTTTTTTTTAATTTACCAAAGTGAATAATTTCTCTGGGATCTTCCAGGTGATTGTAGGTGTGTGCTCTTCTCTGTTCTTCCTTATGTACACATTACCTCTGTCTGAAAAAACTGGACTTACACTCAAGGGGAAAAGTGGGGAAAAAGTCCATGGAAATACAAGTCCTTATTTATTACAACTAATAAGAAAACATCCTGTCGCTTTCACATGTACACATGCACTACTTCACAGCAAAACTGGAGTTTACTTGACCTGTTGTAACATACCTGTTTTATCAGTTTAATTTCTTGATCTGGAAATCATTTAGAGATGGAGGTTGTTCATTCTCTTAGAGATGCCCTGGGTAGATGGTAGGATTAATCTTTAACTAGATGGTTGCAAAATTATTGGCAGTGTGTTTAGGAAATACTATTATTTAAATAATTATAATTTTTATCCCATTAATTATCTAATTGTTTTTTTTTAAATTCTGTGCCTATGTAAAAAAGTTTCCCTTAACAGTATCCAGGGTCTGATAACAGCCTTTTGTACTAGCTTTATATTGTATTAGTTCTTTAAAACGTGAAATTTCCTTCTGAAGTTTAGGATTGTAATTTATACAAATGTAGTAGTTTTTACATTTGAAACTATGTTAGAAGGCAAGAATAGGATCGATGTTATCTACTTTCTTTCCTGAGGTGTACAGCTTACTTTTCTGTAAAGGTAGTATAACCAGAAATGCTTTTTGGGAAAGGTACAGTTGCCCTCTCTTTTTTAAAAAACAATATTTGGGCAAGATTTGCCTTTTAGGTTCTGTATCTGTAGGCTATATTTGATCCTCGTGAATTTATGCTCACAGTCTGAGCAAATTCTCAATTATGTCAGAGGGCTGCATTAAAAAAATAATAAATCCTTACTTCAAGCTCTAAGCCTGAAAAGTTAAGTTTTTTACCAACAGCTTCTATTAATAGATTCCAAGTTGGTTCAGAACTCTATTTACACATACAGTCATTTTTATATAAATTATGACACTTTAGAAATTACATTTTTTTTGAACTCCTGGGCACTGACTATTTCTTAATCCTTTTTTATTGTTGTTGTTAGTTTGAGGTAATAGAAAATATAACTAAAATGCAAAAAACTCTTGGGAACTCCAGGTGAATGTTTTCTAACCTGAGGGAACAATGAACATTTCCACCTCAAAGGTGAAACAGCCCCTTCTTCCACTCTTGAACCCAAAACATTAGGTGCCACCTCTTTTTTTCCTTCTATAAAGGTTTCCTGTGCTATTTCTGTCAAAGATCAGATGCAAGTGCTTTGTCTTAAAGGTTTGTCATACATTTTATAGGCCTTAGACTTTGTGCTTATCCTTGGCTTATGTGACTCCTGCATCAGTGCACTTCCAGCTCAGGAGCTTAAAAATTTAAGGGGGCCCCAAATGTCATTATGTCAAGTGGGTTTCATCCTGAAACATCCTAAGACATTTTTAAAATTAGAGAATAAATCAGTTGCTAATGTTAATTAGGATCTCAGGTGCCATGCAACACATGATTTTTGTTGCAAGACTTAAAACAATCCTGCCAAAAATGGAGATGGGGGGAATAAAATCTCCGGTAACTGTTGGTTTAAACCTTCTGACTGCTCTGCAGTAATGTGTTGTAGCACCTTCCCTGCTTTAATAACTATCTGTCAAGATCTGAAATAGAGGATCTGTTTTGGGGCTGGGATGATGTTAACATAGGCAGAGTAAGGGAAGAGGGTTGGAGAGATATTTCTCCAAGCCTGTTAGTACTACAATCCTATTACTGAAAAAAAAAGAAAAGAAATGAGAAAAAAAACACATTTTCCCAACAGCAGGTGCACAGAATAAACTAGCCAGGAGCAGGAATAGTTTTTGCAGTCATATATCATTGTAACCAGTGCTTCACCTCTCTAAATCTCCAAGTATAAACTTTTCCAAGCAAGCGTGTGTGTATAAAAACACTCTCACACACACTAAAAAATATATAAATTATCCTTAAAATTACTGCAAATTTTTGTTATCATGAATCCCGTGGTATAACAGGAAGATTTTGAACTCCAGTCACCTTGCAAAGCAGAGTACTTTTATTAGAACCAAACTCCTCTAAAAGGGAAGATAACCTGTTGTTGGGTGAACAGTCTCAGAGCAATGTAGGTGATTTTAATGGATGAATCATTTTAAATGTAGCCTTCACCATCTGCTCTACCCTCTTCACAATTGGTAAAGAACATAATGCACAACCGTATCATGAAAAGAAAGATGAAGGTGTTTTCAATGGGTCTATGTTCTTTAATGAATAAAGTTTGAATCAGTTATGTTTTTTTCTTAAAAATTGTGGGAGGACTGGAGGACTGCTGTACACTGAATGCTTTTTTAAGTCTTAGGGCAAACAAAAGTTCTGAGTCATATTTGTGGGGTAAATTCAGGCCTGTTGGCAAAATAAGGTTGTTCTATACAGAAAAAACAAAAAAAAGTAGTACAACAAAAGAACCCTCCTATGGAACTGACTGAAGAATTCAAGTTAAGTGACTGGAACAGGAGAGATGAGGAGGAAAACTGTGGTCTGTGAGAACCAAGGTCTGCTCAGGAGCATTTTACCAATGCTCAGTGTCTGTCTGTTGGCTCTGGTACAGACTATCCATGGGACTTGATGGGAGGGGAAGGGCAATTCCTGCTAAATGTCAGCTCTGCCTTGGTCTGATGGGCTTTTGGTTTGTGGTTTTTTTAATCTCCCAGAGCTCCAGCGAAGTCAGGTCCAGATCAGTCAAGTCTGGTGCATGTCCTGGTAAGCCCAGGTCCGTCTCTGTCAGGGCCAGGTCTAGGTCTGTCACTGTGTCCGGGTAAAACAGGTCAGGTCAAGTGAAGTCAGATTCAGCTCCAGGACTCCAAGCCATGCCATCACTCCCCATTGCCAGCTGCTTGGGGAAGAGAAGATAAGCCAGCAAACAACCTGCAGGCTGAGATAAGGCAATTTACTGAAATAAAAGCTAAAGTTTATTCATGCACAAGCAAAGAGAAAAGGAAGGTATTATTGGCCACTTCCCATCAGCAGGCACTGTGCAGCCACTTCCTGGGAAGCAGGGCTGCAAAAGGGAAATATTGTATGTAACAAATACCCTCCCTTCCTCCTCCTTTTCCTCATTGTTGTGTCTAAGCTGATGTCTTACGGTGTGGAATATCCCTTTGGTCAGCTTGGGTCAGCTGTCATGTCACCTTTTCTCGGTGACAAGGATCAATGTAGTTGCTTCAGTCCCCTGGATCACCTGGAGCTTGTGGGTGGTGCTGTCTTCATCATTTTACTGGAGATTATGGTGCAAGTCCTTAACAGATCATGAACAGAGATGTAAATCAGGCATTCCTCACCCAGGGAAAACTCTAAGGGCTGTGCCCAGAGTGGCATCAACGTGTTTGGCAATCAAGTTTGACAGATTGTGTTTAAGCTTTCAGGGTAAATGTGTGCTGGGAATGTAAATATGAAAAGTAAAGAAATTCACTTTCGAAGGGGAAAAAAAAAGAATGCATTTGTTTGGGAACCTGACTCTTTGTGTGCACATGAGCTCAGGGAACCACAAATATTTCTGCAACGAGCTGAGTTTCTTGCTTGTGTAAGCACTGAAGAATTGAGTTCTGGGAACATAAGACTGTTGTTTCCACAAAGCTTCAGAGATGTGAAAGGATTAGGTTGAAGTCCAGCTCAGTATGATTGTTTAGTCTGAAAAGAAAACAAAGTATGGAAACAGGAGATACAACCTGTATAATTCCAACTGCTTTCCTCTGCTTTAATATGGACTTGAGTTTTGGACAGAAGCTCGAGTACCAGATGTATACATTTAAAAAGTATTTTATGTGCTTCAAAGAAACTACTATAGGGTGGGTTTTTTTGTTTGTTGTTTATTTGTTTTATAGTCTCCTTTTAAGAATTACATACTGTGCTTGGTCAATGTATTGGCCATAAAAATACTCCAATGCTTTTTAAAAAATATGGGTGACCAGAGAATATAATGGAGCTGGTGAAGGGTCTGGAGCACAAGCCCTGTGAGGAACAGGTGAGGGAGCTGTGGGTGTTTAGTCTGGAGAGAAGGAGGCTCAGTGGGGACCTTATTGCTCTCTACAATTACCTGAAAGGAGGTTCTGGCCAAGTGGGGATTGGCTTCTTTCCAGACTAAATGATTCTATGATTTTCTTGATGTGAGAACCATTCTTAAGAGTTGCTTCATTCTCCCAGAAAAGACTTTTAAATAATTTCCTAAGTGTGTATTAGCTCAGTAATGTGGCTATTCTGTACATAAAAGTGCTGGCTTTTGTGAAGTGTGGCCTGTAAAGAGAAATTTGAGCTGTGTCTTGGGACAAAAGGTTAACAGAAAAAAGTTGAGAGTTCCCTTGGAAAAAATAGGTTCCTCTTGTGCTTTGAGTTGCAGAAAGTTGAGCATGGAAAGGAAAACAGGCTGGAGATGAGGCTGGCAGTAGTATGCTGATTACTTCTTTATTGAGGACAACCTCAAAAACTATGTTTCTAACAGATAGAAATTATCTTGCTCCTGGCAGTCTGAATTTGGCCCATAGCTTGGTTTAAGTTTGTTCCCCTCTAATTAGGTGCCTTAATAGAGCCACCAAGCACAGGCAATTTCCAAAAACCTATTTACAATTAATACTGACTCAAGAGTATTTTGGGGAAAGGAGTTAAAACTGCCATAAAAACACAGTGATGGCTATTAAAGGACCACCTGGAAAAGGAAGGAAGGAAGGAAAATACCCACTCTAGACTTATTAAACATATTGATGTAGGTCCTCAAATGTGTCTTTAGTCAGTTTTATGAAATGCACTCATAGTAAAATCACAGGATTATTTCATCTGACTTGATAAGGCAGTACAAGCATAGTGCATGCATTTACTTCTTGGAAGTGGTATATCTGTATTTGAATTGATTTAGTTAAGTTGTCTCTTTAATTATCTTTAGATTTTTTTAAATTCTGATCTATTTTTCCCCCATATTTAAAAGTATGCAAATAAGCAATCAAAAACTGAGCATCAATAGAATCTCCTGTGAACTGCATTAACAAAAACTTGTCACAGATCTGACTCCACAGTAATTTTCTACCCCTTTGGTGGAAATAGCACCATGGGTGTATTTATGGGATACCAGTAAAAGCCTTTAATATAAGAACATCCCCAGAGACAGTCTTTTATATACTCTCAGAAGTGAATAAATCACTGACAAATCTGCCAGGAGAGCTTGTTTAGTAATTTGATTTATTAACCAAGCCAATTTAACAGTTTATAGACTTGTTCATTCTAACTTGTTAGAGATGTTCTCTTTGTTCAGAACATGACTAAATATATATGTGTGCCACTAAATGATAACTAAGGATGAATGCTCCCATTCCCCCACACTTAATGTAGTATGCTAGAAATGGTGATGGTGTGCTACAGCATCTTCCTCGAGCATTTTGTTTTGGATGTGGTTATTAAAGAACATCTCAAGGACTATGACAGTCCTAGAAACATATCTTTATTTCCAGCCAAGAAAAGCTTATTCTCTAATGGTTAAATTATCATTGTTTCCTTCTTACTCCAAAATTTCTTTCTATGCTTCCTGCTGTATAGAACAAATAGGTTGGTGTTACTGTTTGCAGATGGACACATATCATCACATATACATCTCTATCATGTAGCCTTTTTCCCTCTTAATAAATCAGCCCAATTTAATGAAAATCACCTCTCTGCAGCTAGGCTGGCAGAGGAAAACCTTGCCTCTCCTTTTTCTGAAAGGAGGCATCCTGCCTTTTTAAATGTGGCATTAGCAGTCACATCCATCAACAGAACGTTTCTGTTTGAGATTTTATTAACCAAGAAGGAGGGAAAAGTTCTCTCAGTTAATGACAGACTGAAACTCCAGCAGTTGGATGTTACTGAACTAGGGTAAAGGTGAGGAGAATTGTGAGCTCCAGAAGTAGTCTGCCTGCCAAGAAAATGGACCTTAGCAGGCTCCATCAGCTGCACTTTCTTGTAGGATATGTGACTATAGGATTGTAGCAGAATGAATGCACATCTCCGAGGTATTAACATTCCTACTACCCACTTACACAGTCACCATAATTGGAAGGGCAGGTGGAGGAGGGGGCATATGTCTGTTAGCACACACTTATACTAACAGGCTTGAAGCTTCTCTGTGTGAATTAAGCATGCAAATAGGAATCCTTGCTCTCAAATTATCAGTCTCTTTCATATAGTGGTTACTCAGTGCTTTTTCAAAATAGCTGGGCTGTTTTCCTATGCTAAAATGCATAGGTCTCAATTTCTGTTTGCTTTTTAACTGGTATTCAATGCATTAGTACTCCAGGTAGAAAGAATTATTAGCATCTCTGTTACTGGGGAGTTGTTAGCCTGCTAGGCTGAGGCCTTACCTAGACAAAAATATCTTGAGGACACAGAGAATTCAGTAAAATCTATTATAAAGATAAAAACTGACACAACAACAGCAACAACAACAACAAAAAATTCAGAAGGATAAAAAAATACTGCAGCATGTGCTATGGGTTGGGCAAGGAGATTTGCACAGTCACTTAGATAGTTTCCAAATGTGATCCTTTTGCTATTGTTTTCCATGATGTAAGTTAAGTTTACCATCATGGTCACATTAGAATACTGACCTTGGTGGACTTTGCTTCACAGCCTGCCATTTATTCTTCAGTGTAGGAGTTGCAAGTGCAGAACTAGGATAAAATTTGTAACATTTTGTGGCTTCACAAGAGCTGAGTGGCAATCTGTAAGAAAGAGGGTAAATTAACACCAGATTTGCATCTAATATATCTTCTCTAAATTCATCATACACGTTAATTAATAGATGGGAAAGTCTATCTCTTTTCCTTAATGAACGAGCAGAATCTCTTCTGCTGTCGCACGCTCAGGATAATAAGGAAGAAAGCGATGTTAACAGGAGGCTTTTTCCTCTGCCATGAATTTGGGAAATCCTCTCCCTGCTCTGCCACCCACTCTCAGAAAGTGCTGTGACTGTGGCTGGCAGCAGGAAAAGCAAACACTGCCGAGCCAGCTCCTCGCAGCTGTACGTGTGTCTCAGCTGTGCTGATCCATCTGCAGCAGTTGCCATCTGCCAGTTGCTTTAGTTGGGGAGCATCTGCAAGATGAGCCATTTTAAAGAGAACCTACTGCACAACGAAGAAATGATGTCCTCCTTTTCTTCTTTTTCTTTTTGATCTTACTTCCTGCGTCCCTTCCCTTTCCCCTGACTCGTGTGCGTGGCAGGAGTTGCACACTGACAATGTACTGAGAAATATAGTATTCCCTCCAGTGGCCCATGGAAAAAGGAGACTTATCAGAGTATCTGTGATGAGGACAGCACAATGAGATATGCTCCTGTCTTCCACTATTTTAATCCATGTAGGCTCCTTGTAGGAATGCTGTGTTACGTGAGTTCTATAGGAAAGGGTAGGGCCACCTCTTTGCATTTCCATATATTTCTGAAGAATTACTAGATAATGAATCATATCCATAGATTTGGCTTTAGTTTTAACCGTTTAGTTCTTCTGTTTTATTTGCAATTACAAAATACAGATACAACCAAACATCTCATGCTCTGGCCATCTCTTACAGTTGTGCTTATAGCAATGCAGAAGGACTTACTGTGAATAAACAAGAATGCTCACTGATTCATAAGTTTGTGTAAAAAAAAAAAGCAAAAAAGCCCATGATGCATAAAGGATAAACTGAAGCAGAGCTGTAAATATGAGAATTCTTTGCAAAGATTGGTAATTCAGCTGCTTTCTCTTGCTTTTGTTAGTATTGTTTATTTACATGTTGGAAGGTTGAAGCTGCATTTTTCTGTGGTTTTTTTTGGTGCTGTGGCTTTGGTTTTTTTTTAATTTTTTGATGAATTGAGAAGAAATTGAATTTGGGGACTTCTGTTTTGGGGTGAATTTTACCTTAAGTAAGACATTTTGGACTTTTTTTAGTACCAAAACCCTCAGATAACAAAATTATCTATGCCCACAGAGATTCTGGTGTGGGTTTTTTACTTTGATTTTTTTGTTTGTTTGTTTTTAATACTCAAAATACCCCCTCTTTAAAACTACTCCCTTGCAAAAACAAACACATAAGCAAATCTCTTATTGGAATCAAAGTTAGGATTTAACAGTGACACAGCCAAGAGAGATGTTCAGATTTGTGTAAGCAACAGGAAACAAATGCACAAAAATGACTGTTTACTTCTTTGCATCCAGACCTTACCAATGCTCTGTTTAAGGCAATGCCAGAGTGTTGTTTTCACAAGGCATCTACATCAGCAGCTCTAAGCAGGAGAAAGGATTTTGTCAGAATAAAAGAAAAATATTGAGAACTTCTATCAACTTTATTTTCTGGCTCTGTGGGTTTCCCTCAGTTGGATTCCACACAGTTATTTTCTTTAAAAAAAAAAACTGCTGTAAACTTCTTCCTGCTTGTGCATTAGCATTTTATTTACTGTGGCTTCTGAGCAGGAGGTTGTCATTCCTACTTTTTTGGTTTGGTTGTTGTTTTTTTTCAGTCCCCAAGTCATGTGCTTTGAGAGCAAACTTCTTTTTTTCTATTCCCTTTGTGTTGGTACAATAGGCATTTATTTCTGGCAACTGGTTTTGTAGGACTCTGGTCCTTGGCTGTGAATCTTGGATTCTTACCAATTGTGCCTGTTCTGGGCCTGGTAGCTTTAGCTCATTAATCTAGTGTTCTATAACTTCCTGCTGCTAATCCTGGTTGTTGGGCCCCGTGTTCATTAAGCTCTCTCCTGACTCCCATGTATGACACGGAGTGCAAAATAATCTCTAACAACAAGACACATGCAAAGCACAGCCTTGCTCCCCAAGCAGCCCCTGTGGCTTCTGTAGGATCACTTGTGCTCCAAGTACTGATCACTAGGGGTAAACCTGTCCTGTGCAAATGCTAAGAACTGTTATTGTGCACAGAATAAATTCTCCAAACTTTCTGTTTTATTTTCCCTCTTGCTGAATAAAAGCAGTGAGCCAATGTCTGTCTGGGTCAGTATCTGCTGGACTGCCAGTATGAGGCTTGGCCCATGATTAAGTGGAAAAGAGCAGGTCAGGTTGCACACAGCCTTCTTTTCTCTACCTAAGATCAAGGCATTTTTGTTGTCCTTGTGATTTGAATGCAAAGTGCCTCATGGCTATGGACTCTGAGGCTACCAGCTTAAAAGGGGCAAGAATTCCAAGTATTTTTCCATTTTTTAAGACATAAAATATCAGTCATCCTTCTGCAACATACAAATGCTCCAGGATGCAATTAAGGGTATCATTTTTACCATTTAAAGCCCTAAGAGCGTCTAAGTCTTGTCTGTCTTGAGTTCATAAACTCTCAACCCATCATTTTCATTTCAAAATGAAATTTAAGGAGCTCTAAAACAGTCTTTCATTTTAGTCATAGTGCCCAGTGTTTATTGGAGTTCTTTCATGGGTGTCTGGCATATGTGCCTTCTGTGTGAGCAGGAGAACAGCAACGCTAACCTTTTGGATCTGAGGACAGTCAGGGTGCATGGCTGGGTAATGCTCCTTTTCATGGAGCATCCAGACCTCCAGCAGGTATGCAGCTAGGAAGCAGCAAGTTTTCTGTACACTCCCTTTATATTTCACACCATATTTGTCTGCTTGATGGGGTTTTTTTGTATAAAACGTAATTTCCTAATGAAATCACATAGGTATTCTTAGTTGCTGGCATAGTCCCCCTCTAAATTTTGAGATTGGTAATTGTATCTAACTTAGTGTCGGTACCTGTGTGTATAACTTCAGTTGTGTGGTTGTCCACTGCTCTGTAAAGAGGGAAAGCTTCTAACTGGTGATTCTGCAAAGGTTTAAGATTATAACAACTCATTGCACCGTCCTTGTTACAAAGATCACTTGCTGACATAACTTATAGCAGTGATTAAAGAGCCAGGTTGCAGCCTTGGTTTGAGAAAGAGGGTGGCAGCATATCTGGGTGTGATAGGACCTCTGGTAATTCTCAGTGATGATTTCTGAGCTATGCCATCCTGTATTTTTACTGCAGAGTGAAAGCCAAAACTGGTCAGAGTACTCTAGTAGAGAATTTACCTATGCCAAGATGAATAGTGAGATTACTTCATAAGTCTTGCTGCAAGAAGGACATTTTTTATTATGCAAGTGTTAGGGGGCCCAAGAAGTGTGGGTTTACAGTAAAGATTGAGTTTGCATACTATGGGAAAAAGAAATATGTCATGGAAATGAGACTGGAACTCTACACAGGTTTCCTGGCAAATTGTGGTGTCTTCGATATGAGATGTTTTTAAGAGAGGTTTACATAAAAACAGATCAGGTGGGACAAAGGTGTAGTTGAAACTGCCTTACCATAGGGGAAGAGGCTGAATGATTTCTCTAGGTCTCTCCTAGTCCTGTAACTCATTTCCAGAAAGTACTTAGTAAATGAAATCACACAGAACCTCTCCCCCGGGTTTGTGCCGTTTTGCTCTGTAAAGGTGAGCCCTTTAACAAATCATCTCAAAGGCCTCTTTGCACACTGCTATTAAAGAACACCTTGCAGGAAAAGGGTTGAATTGTGTAGTCAGCCTCATTTATAGAAAAAAAAAACCAACCCTCTACCCCTCAGTGAAATTCTAATGCTACTGTCTTAAAATACATTGTGAATAATGAATACACAGTGAGTTTTGTCCAGTTTTCCCCAGCCTGGCTACAAAATGCTTGAGGCAAGTTTGTGCTGCAAGCTCTAATCATTAAGGACTGTGAATTTGCTGGAATAAAAATAATGATAATAATAAAGCAATGCCCCAGCATAGGGAATCACTGACATTCTGAGCAGTGTATTGGAAAATATGATGTTCTTAACTGCAATTCATGGTGAGTAGCATCTTTTTGTATGTCATTCTTGACATGAATCCTTGGAATGATTATAGAGGATAATATGATGTGCACATCGACATGAATAGGAATAACACTTCATCTTAGTGACACCTCATACCTACAAAATTCAGAAATATTACTGTACTAGAAGTAACTGAAAGCAGTCTTTAAAACAACAAATATAATGCTTTAGTTTGCAGAATTCCTCAAGTCTTCTAAGCATGACTGAAATATTGATGTTTTTGAGGAGAAGTGAGCTGTGGATGTTTAAATATCTTCATCTCTATCTATGAGTTACTGTCCAAGACAGCTCCTTCCTGAAGCTAGAAATAAAAATGAATTAAAAATTCAGCAAATGCCAAAGTGTTTATTTCGTATGATGCCGACACTCCATAGCTTTCATTTAAAAAACAATCTATAAATGATTGCCAGATTGGCCTTCATTTTGATCCATGTTTACATAGGTCAGGAAGAAATAGAACAGGGTAAATGAATATACATGTCAATTCTGTAGCATCAAGAAGGTTTAATCATTTGCTGTTTGTGTTTTGCTCATTTGTTATTGTGTTTTGTTATGCACAAGACATTCCCTGTTAAACATTTCTTTACCAAGAGGATGGTCAAACACTAGAACAGGCTTCTTAGAGAGGTGATTCATGCCCCGTCCCTGTCAGTGTTTAAGAGGAGCTGGACAATGCCCTTCAGAACTTGCTTTAACTTTTGGTCCCCTGAATGGGACAAGATGATCATTGTAGGTCCCTTACAAATGAAATACTTTGTTCTATTCTAATCTATCAGAGACTGAATGAATGAGCATATCTTTTAAAATTACAGCATCCCTAGGTGGCATTCAACTGAAAAGCAAATCCAGCTTGCTTTAACAAGGCAGGTGAATCTTATTGCTCCAAATGGGACCAAATTTTGAGCTCACAGTCGCGCAAATTTGTGGGAAGTTCTGCTTGGCTACTACAAAGTAATCTCACTGGGTAAAGAGTGAGCTGAGAAAGCACATCTTATTTAAACAAACCAAAAAGGGTTATTTCTGAGTCCTCTGCTCATTTAGGTGGAACAGACCTAACATAGACATCTTGTAGGACCCTGAAGAGGCTGTTTCTCATCTCCCCAACTACGTTTTCGATGTTATAAGCATATCACATATTTCCTAATAAACTATGCATAATTTTCTGCTGCTGATTTGGCACTTTTGTATGTGCATTGAGAATAGAACTTATTCAATATAAAAACTTATTTATTTGCCCTGGCCTTTTACCTTTCCTGAAGTGTTTCTGCAAGACCAGAGACAGGAATGATATCTTATTGCCCACAAATATGCCCTGTCTGACTGATAACTCCAGCCCCATCTCTGTTCAGTGTGGCCCTAAGCTCACAGACCCTCTTCTGTGAGAGCTGTAAAAAAGATGGTCAGAATTAAAAAAAAAAAAAAAAAATTCTCCCTTCTTTTCTTCCTTTTCTCAGATAAGATTTGTATAGGAGCAAACAGGGTTGCTCAGAAGCAAAAGGGTCATTCCAGTCGCAGCAGTTTTTAAACTGAGATAATTAGCGGTTCATGACCCTATTTTGGTTTTGTTCAAGGAAAAAAATGGGAAAATTAGGAAGGCTTTTAGCTGACCAGGCTAAACAATGAGGTGTAAAGTGATAATCCTGTACCCACAGTACTGAGAGGGTGGTATATTGTGCTAATTGCCCCCTCGCCTGACAGTTCAAATGCACCGTGACTGGTATAAAGTGTCTGTGACATCTCTAATAGGCATCTTGTCCGATTAAAACGAGATCTTACCTTTATTCCCCCTTCTTAAAAACAAACAAACAAACAAACGCTACTTCAACGGGTTAGTGTGTCCTGCCACATGAATCTGCAGAGCCATGTTGAGGTGGGGTGGAATGGGATGAGATGAGAAGGAGAAGCAGAAGTAGTAACTTCATTGTTACAGAAAAGATATATGTGGAGAGTTAATGTGGGGGACATAGAAATTGTAACAAAGAATGGCAGAGGTAAGTGGTCTTAATTGTTTTTACTCATAGATTAGGATTGTTTTCTCTCTAGTCCGTATGAACCAAATATAAGCCCTAAGTGTAAGGTCATACAGTTTGAGCTTGGATAATTTTTTATAGATTTATATATAAAATAAAATAGCTTTGCCATTAATACATTTGGAAGAATAAGGTAGAATACCAGATGGAAAAAAAAAAATAAACACCAACCCTCACTGGTAAAATTTTCAGTGGGGTCTTGGCTTTTATCTTAACTTGGATCAGTATTTTATACTCAGTTTTCATTTGGATTTCTGCCAAAGGGTGAGTTTTAGAAATGGGCTCAAAGTGATGCACACACCTAGACATATTGAAAAGTTTATATAAGAAATCATTCTTAGTCATCAGGTTATCTTTTATTTCATTATGGTTCTCTGATACTAAAATTCAAACTCTGGACTGCAGTTCTTTTTAAAATTGAAACTGTATAACCTAGAAATAACTTTTTATGATAAGTTTTGTATTAAAAGTCTTCTAAATTTCCAGAGAGTGATTCATGAAAGGGAAGCTAGTAACAGTAAAGAAAACACTGTTCTGCAAATAGCTGTAGTGTTTTATACTGGCATTATTGGTGGGGGGTTGTCAACACTTTTTTTTAAAGTTGACAAAAAAATATTTGTCTCTGACTGTCTTTTAATTCCCATTTTATAACTTTTAAACTGCATTAACTGGGCTTTTAGGATAAAGAGTTCCAATTTTCTTTGCATCATTCTTATTGCTGTCTTTCTTAATATACAGCATTTTTAGAAACCACAAGTATTTCTGTGTTTGCACTTGTGCAGTGGGATAGCTCTAGGGGAGCCATCAAATTCAAGAAGAATTTAAATTGCTCCAGCTTTGAATATTTTTTGCACCACAACACAACGACTCCAGGTAAAGCTACTGTGTAATCCTATACAATATACAGACAAAGTTGCCCTTGAGTGCACTGGGGCCAGAATGGTTTTGTTCTAAAATTTTCAACATGTGGCTGTGTAAACTACCCACCATTCCAATCTTTTGCTTTTTAAAATGGTTGCTGTTGTTTACACAGTGTTAAAAGTTGTTGCAGAATTGCTACAATCCACGTGTTTTATGGAACACTATGAGTATCCATTTTTATTAGTCTTGGGTTGGAAGAGACCATAAAGATCATTTAGTTCCAACCTTCCTGCCATGGGGCAAAGGACACCTTCCTCTAGATCAGGTGGCTCAGAGCCCCATCCCACCTGGCCTTGAACACTTCCAGGGATGGGGCAGCCACAGCTTCTCTGCAAATTGTGCCAGTGCTTCACCACCCTCACAGGAAAGAATTTCTTCCTAATATCTAATCGACGTCTACCCTCTTTCAGTCTTCCATTGAAGATGGATAATAAAAAGCTTAAGAAATCCACTAAAGAGTCATAGTAGAGGAGCAGATATCACTTGAAATTCCATGCTAGGGGAACAGTTATAGAGCAAAGAAACCAGAACTCTTTCAGAATGTAATGTGGTTGATGGAAAAAATAAGAAAACTATTCACAGTTGAATGTGTATTATTGTGTTGATATAGTGTCATTATTATTTTGAAAAGCAAGATGATTTTATGCATTATATCTGAGGAAAAGCTATGCATTTTCCTCAGGAAAAAAAAAATTGAAGTGATAATATCTCTTTTGAAATGGTAATCTCTCTTTTTGTCAAAGCACTGGGGCTAACAAAAATTTTTAAACTTCTGGAGAGGAAAAAGAAAATGAAACATTTTGTAGTCTGGGGACCAATTTAGAACTATGTAATTACAAATAGTATGACCAGTTCGTAGAAAACATGCAAGTGTAAAAGAAATCAATATCTGTTTGGGAGATGTCAACCTCTCAAAGTGATAAAATGTATGTAGCTGAATGAGAAACCTGTGTGTTCATGGTAAAGGTTAATATCTGTGTTTAGCTGTATTTATTAAAGACAACTTAGCAATATCTGCAGAAGTGTGGATGCCAGGCTAATTTTTTTGCTCTCTCTTTGACAGTACTTCAGTCTGTCCACATGAATTGGCTCCACCATTTTTGGGGTGGAATCTTCTTCTCATCAGTTCTTAAATTGTTTTGCCAGTGTCTTTGCAGTATAAGTACCCCTGCCATATTTAATCACAGATGTGGTTCTCACAGTACTTGAGTCATTCTTTCCCTCTGTAGTAGAGCAGAACAGTCAGAGATGCCACATATTAATGCAAAGCATTGGGCTGAAATTGCATTTGAAAGCTTCAATACAAAACAGCTCAGTGGTCTCTTTTTGCCTCAGAGGCAACAGTAGGAAAACCAGCGCATAATAAGAATTTTAACTACAGTTCTGCTTTATGTTATCTACTGCCTTGTAGCATGATGTTGAGAAAGACACACCTCTGGGAATCATATCCCTGGCCTGACTCGTAGATAAAATATTGGTGATGATGAATATAAGTTCTTCCAATCAAAGCCAATACTCCTTCATATGTTCTCCTTTTTTACCCTCTCCAAGGTTGTTTATATTTGCTTCTCTCTTGCAGTATATTCTCAGATACTTCTTTTAAATACTCTACTAAGTATCCTCAGGAAAGTTGCAAGTCTAAAGTTGAAAATAAATTATAATCAATTACCTCAGTAAATGAAAACCAAATAATTTTACTAGTATGTATGACTGGTACAGCTATTGACCTTTGACTCTTCTGAATTAATTAGCTTTTCAAAGTGGGATAACATTGGCAAAACTATACAGTTTGATATATTCTATATTATATAGGAGATTGGGAGTCAGGTTTTACTGAAATTGTGCCAAAATACATTATATGGGAGTTTGTATCTTTTTTCCTACACATGAAACCTGCAATGTCAAAAAAAAAAAAAGTAAAATGGTGACACTCTGAAAAAACTAAAATGTTTCAGTTTTAAGCCACTAACTGTATTTTTGTTGCACTGATGTCAAAGTTGTGCATTTCCTAACTTGCAGGAGAGAAGACATGTATGTGTGTTTGAAAGCACTTATTGATGTATACATAGCATTGATTTTATTTCACGTAATACAGCACAAGCCGTGCACTGGAAGCAGAGCCAAATAGTGTTTAAAAAGAAACCAAAAAAACCAACCAAACAAAAAAACCCAAATAAACAAACCCCTTCCCCTAAGGAGGGAATGTTTTGGGTTAGTATATGCTGATATGTTTGGGTATAAGTGTGGCCAATTTAAACTCACTTTGTAAGTTCAATAAAACAATTCTTTTGTGAGAACGGTGAAACATGACTAATGAAAATATCAAGTAGTTTCAGTTTTTCCTTTTGAGTTTCACTTCACAGATTTTTTTACTTGAACTTTAAGAAAAGGAAACTTTTTAAAAATTCTTCTGGAGTTATGAATTCAGGCATTTGGTACTCATTTTCTTCTGTAAGGACACCTACATGATGTAGTATAATCTCATGATAATTTGGCAACTCCTGATAGCAAAGAAATATGTAGAGATTTTTATGCACCAGTGCTGTGAGGGAGAAAAACAGCAAATGGCAAGGGAACACACTGAGAAGTCTTCCAGGATTTCAAAGAAAAGTGAAATATGGAATTTTAATATTTTTTTTTTCCTGTACAAGAAGATACCATTCAAAAAGACTTGGAAATCTAGTGTATGTTTTTGTGATGTTGTTCTCCCCAGGCACACACACACACACACACCTCTTTCAAGAAAGATTAAGTGATACCTTTCTCAGTGTGTCTGCAAGAACACTGGGCTCTGCTGCCGAGCAAGATGCCCAAATATCTAAGAGCAGATGCTGCTCAAGGGCAGCACCACCACATTTGTGTGCTACCAATTCACGTGGTTGCTTGAAAATAATCTACAGAAAGAGAATAAAAGTAAGGGTGTGTTGATTTTTGCCCATTTAATGTGCACCCTGTATAGCTCCTCTTGGCCAGTAAGTTTCAAAATGTGGAGAGAGGAATGAGAAACATGTTGCAGACTGAAAAGGGAAAGAAAGATTTGTCTCTCTCCCTCTCTAGCACTGTGTTTGTGAGCGTGCATGTGTGTTCACACACACAGAGGTGTAATGACCTGTGCTTATCATAAGTACAGCCCCAACAAGTTACATTCTGAATTATTCTGATGCTCAGTGATATTAACTCCCACTTGGAGGAGGCAGTTTCTGGCTCTGACATTAAGCCTGTTATGGGTGAGGATTATTTTGACTACTGTCAATGGATGTGAACAATAATATCTCAGTAAAACAACTGTGAGGAAAGCCACAAAAGATCTGGCAGAATTGGCTCCTGGAGAAATACAAAATCAAGCTTGTGGGTTTTTTTTATTTTTCTTTTTTGCCTCCATCTGTTTTGTCTGCACCTATCTGCCAAAAAGTACACACTGAATTTCAGTTTGTGAATGAATGAGGGACTGTTTGGTTTCTTTGAAAGGGCAGGTGAATCTAGTAAAAATTATCTACAGAGGGCCTAAGTATAATTAGGCCACTCTTGTATGGGCTAAGTCCTCTTTAGATAAATCAAGAAATATGTGACTAGAAACTGTGAAGAACATCTCATGAAATGAATTTCAGTGACTGTTAAAGTGGCGATTCTGAAGTACTGATGTGGAGAAACATCACAGAAAAAGCTGAGATAGCTTTAAGTTTTAGAGTGGGATGAGTTATTATCATTATGTGCAAGAAAGTCAAATAACTAGCTAGACACTGGTAGAGAGACAAAGAGCATTCCACAAAAATATTGTTCCAATGCAGTTTTGTATGTATGTGTTTGGTTTTATTTTTTCTTAAATTAACTAGTTATTTGACTTTCAGCATCAGGGTTTGTTTCTGGTTTTTTTTTCCCCTCATAACCACAATGCAGTGGTAACAAGTGTTTTCCACTTCAGTGGTGAAGGAAAACGTGTTCAATAAGTAAGTGCACATGTGGAACCTGGAGCTTTTGTGTGCTGTAAGGCTGGTGATCAAGTCAGATGTATGTCCAAAAGGAATTGTTTAGTAAAACAAGGATATAAGTTTATATTTAGGATGAAATAGAAGTGGATCATCCTGAAGGTTTTGTGTTTAGCTTGCCCTGACGGGGAGTAATGTTTGACCTGCTTGCTACAGGATGGCCACGAAGCCAAAAGCACAGGGTGTGGAAGGGCAGCTCTGCTACCTGTGTGCACGTCAGGGGGATGAACACAGAACCAATACTTTAAGACTTATCATTTAAGGGTGAAGATTATGGAAATAGTTATGGTATAATGATGGTTTCATCATTTGATGAATATTTTATCCCCAAACGAAGGACAACTGATGAGAGCACTTTTCTACTAGAAGAGCTAAAAGCTTGGGGAGCAAAGAAAGACTGGTTGGGTGGGAGTCATTGCAAATCTGAGAATGGTAAACAGAAGCACATCAAGGGCAACTAAATCTCTGTTTTTCTTAGTGCAAAACCTTCCTAATGTGTAATAACATAGATAGCTAATGTAGCTAGCTAATAATGTTCAAGTTAATCAAAGGGAAATAAATCATGAAGTAGACTTTATAAGTATATGGTTGACGTGGAATTAATAATCAAAAATACATACAATAGATTTAAATTCTTGTCTTTGACAGAGGAATGCAGCAATAATCAACATCATCATCAAGTGTGTTGAGGAAAATGTACATGGGGAGAACCAAATGCAACATATGCTTTACAGTAGCATATTTTTCAGTTATTAGCCACATGAATGTGAATGAAATTGGGAAAAAAGACACTGTAGTTTGAAAGACTTCTGTGGATCAATTGTTACAGTCCATGTTACTTCAGCTAGTAAGTGGAGATGAATCGGATTTTCTATGCTAATGAGCATAATGATGCTTAAGTTTTATTTGATACAGGAAGTGAGATGAGGGATTTTGTGTGTGTGGTAGTGTTTTTTAGCCAAAGAAGCTCCTTAGATGCATGTGACTTCAGTCTTGGTCCAAATCTACTACTTTCCATTTTTGTATATTCCACCTTAGTCTGTAGCATGGTCTCATTGAAGTATCCAAAGGATTAGCCTTCAGATTGGGTAAAGGGGCTAAATATTAATGGGACTATGATGAAACTGAACTGACCAGGTGAAATCCCTGTATGTAGTGGTTTAATGAGGAGAAATGTTGGGATGAAAGAATAAAAAAAGACTCCTGGGACAGGGAATAAAAACCTGGAATAAGATTCTTTCAAAAATGAATAGCGGTGCTGGAGACCCTCAGTCGAGGGCAGGAAACTGTGTATGCCCAAGAGCAGAGTCATGGGAGATTCATTCCCTCTGCAAGTTGACAACAGTCAGCTGAAGGATAAATATACAACAAAAGAGGGGTTTAATCTGCTTGACATAGACAAAAAAAAGAAGCTTATGTGTTGTTTGAAATTTGATGAATGGGTAGATAATATGTTTCTGGGTTGAGAATGGTGAATGGTGTCAGTCCTGGCACTGTTTTGTAGACTGGAAGTCTAAAAGCAAACTGGAAGTGTAAAAGCAAACTATGACGAACACTGGCAAGTTCTGTGAAGGAATTTGCAGCCCTAATCCATCCTGGGGCAGAGTGAAGCAGAAGAGGCCTCAGCCAGCTGAATTACTTTAGTTTTTCTCATCTGCTTTTCAAATGGTAGTAGTTTTTCTGACTGATTTTAATCTCCATCAGAAGTTGCTGCCTTTCACCTTTACCCCTCCATTTTTTTCTAACTAGCTCAGTTTATTAAATTTTATTTAGCTCTGCCCTCCATGCTGGTACTGTCCACTTGGAAGGGTTCCTTGCTAGCCTTGCCATAATAAACAGACAAGAGGAAGAGTCAAGATTGTGCCGTTGCATTGCATTATCATCTAGAGATTTGAATTCCAGCATTTTTATGCATGCTTTGCAGCTGCTCTTATTTGTGTTTGCTGTCAACTTACAGAATGGAGGGAAGATTAGTTGAGCAAGTTGGCAGAGATGAGCAGGATTGGTGAGACCGATAACAGAGATGTTCATCTGCTTGCCTGTTCTCTCGTCTTCACTTGTGTTAAACTTCAACCCACTGCACAATTTTTGCCCATTTTTACCCTTTTGATCTGTCCCTCTTTTCTCTCCATTTGGCATTATCTTTTCCACAGGAAGTAGATTATTGTGGCACATAAGAAGAGAGAGGCAAGTGCAGCTTGAGCAGATGTTGCCCAGCGTGCTTGAATTGCAAAAGCGTTCCCTGTAACAAGAAAATAGCAAAGTTGATGCCTGGTACTTTGTCAGTCTTGGGAGGAGGGAGGAGAGCCAGGAATGCTCTGGGACTGCCTGACCATACCAACGAATTTATAACTCAGCATTTCTCTCCAACAGGACTTGGAAAAAGTTGGACTTGGTGATCTCAGGGAAACAGCGCTTCTGTCATACCTTGGTTGATGTTCAAATAAGATTAAATAAAAATTTTACAATAAAGCCCTTCCACCTCCAGAGGATTTAGAAAGGGAGGGGTTGTTGTAGAAAGAATCACTTTTCATGGAGTGTTGCTTTATGCATCAGATGAAATGTAGAGCAGTTCTTAAATGTGTGGATGGGAGCACCCAAACAAAATAGTTGGGAGATTAATGAGTTTTGTGCTGCAAGGCACTCTTCCAAGAGAAGAAGGTACTTTGCTGTTTTATCTTCTAGCCACAGGTGTATATTTGGTGTTAATAGTGCTCTTGAGATCACCAAGAGGAAAATGCCAGAGACACAGCAGGATTTGGAATGGCTTGTCATTTATTATCCTTGTGTACAGTCACTGTGAGAGAAACATGTTAAATTGTCTAGCATATAGTGACAGTGGGGAATAGGATCTAAAGCTTACTGAGAACTGCCTGCTGTGACAGAAACAACTCTATTTCCTTACAAAGGAACAGGCACGTGTCCAGCTTCAGAAGAAGTGCTGTTAATAAAGAATTATTGAAAATACTGCTACTCTCAGAATGATTCAGGGGCTATCATATAAAACTTCTTAAAAATAATATAGCTTTTGTACAGTCTCAGAAAGTGAAAAGACCTGTTCCTGGAACCAGTACCTTTCAAGAGAGGGAAACCACTTGCTTTTGAAATCATCGTGGCTTTCTGAATTCATAGCTGCATATAGGTGTTTTTGCTAAAAGGTGAGGATTATGGGATGCCCTACTGAAACAACAACGTCCGGCAGCTGAAGCCACCTGTGGATGACTTAGGATCAGTTTACTCTGTCAGGAGAGTGCCTTTTCACAGAACCATCATATAGGGTGAAAACTGGATACATGAATTACCATGGAGGTCTTCTCTTCACCACAAACCCTGGATCGGCAGTGAAGGCTCTGAGACACGCATGTAATAAGGAAGGGAGAAGTTAATCAGTATTGCTTTGTGGCACAGTAATGAGGCGTGTGCTTTCCAGACTTCATGTTGTTCAGAGTGTCTGAACATCAGTGCATATTGGTACGAATTTCATTGACGTAGAAGAAATCCTGATCTTTAGCTCTGTGAGTTTTGTCTAGGAAACGAGGTGGTATTGCTTGTAGGTGAAGAAGTGGAGTCTAATAAAAGAGCTCTGCCTGACTTGCAACTGATATCACAGCAGATTCCGTGGGAGTGACAGATGTGGGTTTGGTAATACTCACCTGGAAGGAAGGAGATAGAGATCTTGTTCTTCTCTAATTACTGTTGTTAAAAAAAAGGAAAAAAAAAACCAAAACCAAACAAAAACCCATGTAAGTTAATGATTGGGAAACACTAATGGGACATCAGTGTTGAGTATTCATGCCATAAGAGATGACCTGTTTCACCAGTGGCTCCTTTGGGAAAAGAGGTGAGCAGCAGTGTCACTGCCTCCTCAAGGTGTGTTTTACAGGGAGTGACATCATGAGGCTCAGAGCCTCATCAGGGAGAATCAAAAGGTTTATCAGGGAGAATCAAACCATGTCTCAGGAATCCTTTCGATGCCAATTCGCTCAGCACCACCAAACATTAGCTACTTGTGGCTATGCCAGCAAGGAGACCTTGTGGTATCTTTGTAAGGAGTTGTCCTGGTAAAATCTTTCCTGTGTTAGGTTTGGCTAGGGAATGAAGATTAGAACACAGGTATTTCAGGCTTAGACATGTAAATGGGTTCTGTGGAGCTTTCTGTAGCCTGTCACAGTTTGGACTATTACTTTAGGTGTCATACAGAATCCTGATAAAGCCTGAAGGCTCAACATGTGTGAAATAAAAGGGAGGAAATATTTACCTACAGTTGTCAACAGTTTCAGGTGCTTAAGATATAGCTCTGCCACGTTTCAGCAATCTGAAGGCTCAATACCATAAAAACCTGGTGTACAGGAAAGAACTTAGGGCAAGGATATCAAAGAGTGACTTGCTCAGCTGCTTTTTGTCACAACAGAACATAATTTTTCCATGGATAATTTTTTTTTTCTGCATTACTTGTTATTTGTTCTGTGCCCAGGTCTGCACTCAAAAGGATCCAGTTTTAATTGGGTTAAACTATTCAGTCATTAATATGCTCAAGAATAACTGTTAGATAGTTGGCAAATAGTATAGGTTACAGGAATTGAAACAAATTCCATCTATTTTCCAATGTATTAATTTATTAATAAATGTATATATAAATACATCATATAAAACAATGAATACACAGATATATAAAAAGGCTTTAAAATTTTGTTTGATAAAATATGAGCATCTCATTAAAAAAGAAGATTATTGTAGCATTTTCAAAAAACAGTAAGCTTTTGAAGGTCACTAAGTTTCATATAATAGAGCATACTATGTAGAGTAGGTTGACTTTAAATTCTGTTAACACAATTCAGACATACATAAGAAATCACAAATGCTGCTGGAATGATATCAAAAAAGACCAACATCTAATCTCTCATTTAAAAGCACTAAAAACTATTATTTAGGACTCACTACATTTTAAAAGCTACTTTATATAAAACTGTTATATAACAGCTCTTCGGAGCTGAACAAGAATAACTTTTTTTTTTGCTATCTGAGCAAAATATAGTAAAAAACAGAAAAGGTTGCTTTTTAAAAAGCCCTCTGTTACTCTCAGGTGACAAAAAGTGGATTACAGAAGTTGTCCCCATAGCAGAAACAGAAGTACTGCAGGCATTGAAGTTTTCTTTCATGTAAAGTTACAGATGAAAGTAGTTTTCCCCCATTGTGTCTTACAAAATTGTTAAGGCTCAATTGAATCCCATTCTTAAAAAAAAATTAAAGACTGTGGAATGATGAACTTTTTTTTTTTTGAGGTTTCCTCAGACATTGTATTGTAAAATGCTTTTAAATAGAAAGATCTTTCAGAGGGCACCAGATAGAGTCAGAATATAAACGATCTGAATTTCTTCATAGATTACAAACTGCAAATACTAACAAAATTGCCTTTCCACAGCAGGACTGCTGTTATGAACGGTATTTTCAAACACTAAAGTTATGATAGAAAATGTCTTGTATCTAGGATATGTCCAATTGGCTGTTGTTTTGTTCAGCAGGACTCTGTGTCCACACTAATACAGTGTTTTATTTTTGTGGGTAGTACCATAAACACGTTTCTAGTGATAAAGGCCCAAGTGTGTGCAGTGGAAAGAAGGCGGTAGATGGTGTAGAGTGGATCTGTTTAGTTAAAGTAGTAAAAGCTTTTTCTCTCGTGTTATGAACAAAATTCAAGCAATTCATGTCATTGCAGTAACTTGGTGGCCTCAGAAATATTCCTTTGGTTTATGAAACACATCCTTCTTTCACTCCCTCCCTAATCAGTAATTTTACTTGAGAAGACTGGCTGCATAGTCAGAGTTGTGTGGCACAGACCTTTCTTTGCTATTAGATAGTTCTAAAGGAACTAACAGATGTCTAATGGGGTTTTGCATTAAGCACTGTAAACTTCTGTTTAGGTGGTCAAAATCACCTTTCTTCTCTCTGTCAGTATGGGAAACGGGTTCACAAATTTTTGTCTTCTGAGCTGCAGCTGCATCCTTGTCCTAAAACAGCCTATATTAGGTGCCTACACACATCCCTACAAACTGGCAAGATAAACAACAGGGGTCACACGAGACCTTAAAGCTGTCAGAGCTATACACGTAGCAGCAAAGAACATTACTACTGCATTTGGAAATATGACATATGTAGACACTCAGGTTAGTTTAAAAATGTAGATTGAGTGCTGATTGCTTCTAAGTCCAGCAACAAGGTTCAAGTTTCATTGGCCTTTATAGAAGAAGTTAAGAAATTATGCTTAATTCATTTTTTTTGGGGGGGGGATTTGTTACACTGAGAAAAAAGAACATTCAAAGTAATATTTTTTGCCAGATTGAGGAAATGTATTTCTCTCCGTTTAGGTGATGTCACATTCAGCACTGATAAGATGTAAGGTCCAATGTTCTTGTCTCAAAATGAGCTGGGAGAGGGAACTGTGTCACACAGTGGTGATGTAAGATGAGAAGACACAGCAGATGTACACCTATTACTCTCACACTCATACAATCCTTGTTCCACTATCCTAAAGTTTTTTGGTTTTTTTTCCACTTTCTTTTTTCAAAATGCTTCATAAATGTTCAAAACCAATAGAATTAGAGTGATTCTGTCAGGGAATGTAAGGTAATATGTCTTCAAGATAAACATTTGAACAAATAATATAGATGAATGCATATGGTCTCATTCAGAACATGGGGAAGGAATAATTTCAAGTGTTTTTTGGAATGTTACATTGCCTGTAAAATCCTCATTTCTTTTAACAGTAATGTTCTCCCCAGGTATTTTATACAAAAGCTGTACCCACTACAGTGATCCAAACTGCAGGCCAATTTTGCAGTAATCTATATAGATTGAACATATCAGACACGGTTTTGGAAAGTAAGTTTCTCAGACTTCCTGTGGAATTTTACTGAAGACTTTAAATTGCATTGATTACCCATGGAACTTTGATTTCAGGTTGTTCAGTTACTTACAAGAGAAATCTATTTCTCCTTCATACTTGTATGTCTTCTTGACCTAAATTAAAATACTCTCCATTAACAGGATAAACATAAATGTCTGGACTTCGATTAAGTAAACACCTGAAATGAAAAGGGTATGACATATGTTGTTCTGATGTCTTGCTGTGGTTTGACTGTGTATTCTCAACAACCTCTAGGTAACTGTAGTGTAATCTCACTGATACAGAGTCTAAAATGAAGGACAAGAGTCAAGGAACTGTGAGTATTCTTGGCAATTCTTGGTTTTGCTTGTAAACATTACTGAGAATGTTTTAAAATATTTGAGTTGTGATGTTTCTTTTTCTTTTTTTCACATTGTCTTCAGCTGAAATACCTGTGAAATTTTCTGTGTTCTGTGGGTTGCTCATAGTTTTTGGTACAGTTTTGGGTACAGCATTTGGACAAAAGATGATGTCACAGGTGCAGGATAGAGCGAAATACTCTGAAGCAGTCTTTTTCTTTTGCTGTGCTGATATGTTTGTTTGGAACTGATCATATTGGTTCTTTCTTCTGGAATTCTTATTCAGGATGCTTTGGTTAAGGTTTTATTCGGTTAAAAAAAATTATGAATGTCTTAAACTCTAAACAAAAATAAATTGCAGTGCAGTGTTTTGACAATGGAAGATGCACTTGTGTTTTTAGTACTGGCAAAATTGGGTTCAAATATATTGGAAAAAAACCCAACAAAAGCTATATAGGAAAATGAAAACAAAGTGAGGTATGACTTAGGAGTTCCAGCAATGACAGATCATCATGTGGAGTTCATTTGAATTGAAAAATGTGCCTGTTGTGCCTCTAGAATATGATGAGACAGCAGTGGGAACAGTAATATCTTTGTGACTGTTGGCTAATTATACAGAAGTTCTACAAAAAAGGTTATACATAGCCTTAAGTACTAAAGACTTAATGAAACTGTCATCACTGTAGTGATAAATATCTCCATTCCAGAATGTCTTCTTGGACAGCACTATAAGCATATCAGAATAAATAATTGACCATAATCCTGTAATACTACAGTATTTTGTGAAAAAATATAGGCCTTCAAGCAGGCTATATGTAAAAATTAGGGTTTAGTAGTAAAAATTAGGGTTTAGTAGTAAAAA